>NC_062232.1:127710699-128033449 GCF_902686445.1 Sciurus carolinensis | reverse complement strand
ATTCTACTGTGATCCAGGTCCTCCACCTTTCCTGGACCTCAGGGCACCAGCTGAGCAGCACCTGATGAGTCGTGTGGAGCCCAGAAGATGGGAATTTTTGAAGTCCAATCAGGTTTGCATTGTAGATCTAAAGAATCTAGGGCTCTATCCTGATCAAATGGGTGATTGGAGCCTAAGGAACACCAAAATATGTTCCTTGTTAAGTATTAAGTTCTGCCTTATAGATGTCACCCACCAATATCTGGAAACCCAGAGGTAAGAGGGAAGGCAGGTGCAGTGTTCTCTTATCTTGTCATCTCCTTAAGTATGGCGAGGCCAACCACAAGGACGACTCTATTGCACTCATCCCAATCCACCCTCTTGTCTTGCCTTTTCCCAGAGAGACACCCACAGAGAATGGTTGGGTTACCTTATATGACATGATTCTCTAGACTTTTTCTAGAGACTTGCAAAGGGCCGAGGGTTTGGCTAAATGATAGGCTGTTTGCTTAGCATGTGCAAGGCCTTGGGTTCAGTCCCCAACACTGAAAATAGTCTCCCAGGGAATATAACTGTAAAATTGCCCTTACCCACTTATTCCTGAGTTGATAGCCCTCCATGAGGAATTAATGTAATATGAATTATTGTCTGGAGGTGGCCAATATTGTGACATTTTAAAAAAACCTTCAAAGTTTAAAGATGAAAGACAAACTTCCGTTTTGGTCCAGATACAAAGCTCAGGATGAATAAACTAAATATCAATTTATTGTCATTTATATAAAACTTTATCCACAATAGTGACAAAGAGGACACATCATCAAAAGGGCTCTGGAAGTCAGGTACAGTGATGCACACCTGTAATCCCAGCTACTCCAGAGGCTAAGGCAGGAGAATCCCAAGTTCAAGGCAAACCTGGACAATTTAGCAAGATCCTGTTTCAAAATAAGAAATAAAAATAGGCTGAGGCTGTAGCTCAGTGGGAGAGAGCTTGCCTAGCATGGGTAAGGCACTGTGTTCAATCCCCAAAATGCCAAGTGTGGGGGCTCTAGAGAGCCCAATCTCCTATTAAATCCTTCTGATTTCAAAATAGTACCTTGGTGAGATGTAGTCTTTGAAGGTACTCTTCTCCACATCAAAATTGAAGCTCAAACCCTAAACTTATATGAACTTTAAAAGCAAGCTCCTAAACTCAGTTTCACAGGGGATTCCTTTTATAACACTGTGGGTCTTCCTGAGTGAATTGTAATTAATTAATTAATTAATTAATTAAATTTATTATTTATTGGAACTGGAAATTAAGTTCAGGGTCACTCTACCACTGAGCCACATCCACTGCCCTTTTTATGCACTATTTTGAGACAGGGTCTCTTTAAGTTGCTGAAGCTGGATTTGAACTTGCAATCCTCCTGCTGCAGGCCCCTGAGTCACTAGGATTATAGGAGTGCTCCACCATGCCTGGCTCTGAGTGAATTTTAAATAGAACATTGTGATGCATAGTTATGTCTACAGCCTTTGGCACCACAAATTCTAACTATTAAGTTTAAAAGCTTCAGCATGACATGGCATCTAAAATAACCATGAAATGGCAGGGCAAAAAATGGTTTATTAAGGCAGACATTTATGTAATACTTCTAAAACCCCAAACCAGGCCCCACTTCCCACTGACCCTCACTTCTTGTCCTTTAAGCAAACCATTTCTCTTCTTTCAGTGCCACTTTCAGGCAAGGAGGTAATGACAAGATGTCTGTATAATCAGCAAAAGTTAATTTTAATTATACAATTAGTACTGAGCTGTCAGAGGCAACATTCAAAAGACAGGGATTCTTACATGCATTATCCTGATAATGTTTCAGTCATACTTCCTCAGAAATGAAGCAGAGAGATTATCAGTAGCAAAGAAGAAAGGGAAGAAGTCGGGACTTAAGTATAAATCCTGACTGGCCTCAGAGAACATAATGAACATCTCTGAAGGCTTGAAGCCCTCCTCTCAACAACAGGAGTTGTAAAGTTGGGATGATTCCATGGGCTGATAGATGTACAGGGCCTAACACACAGGGCTTGGCAGCAAAGAGTTCCTGGTCAGTCACTGAGGTTGTAATTACCATTAGGAACCATAAAAGAACATTTAGCAAAGACCGGTCATAGCAGCACACACCTGTAATTTCAGCAGCTCTAGAGGCCAAGGCAGGAGGGTCATGAGTTTGAAGCCAGCCTCAGCAACTTAGCGAGGCCCTAAGCAACTCAGTGAGATCCTGTCTCTAAATAAAATATAATAAAAAATGTCTGGGGATGTGACTCAGTGGTTAAGTGCTGCTGGGTTCAATTCCTGGTACCAAAAAGAAAGTAATGTTTCAGCAAAGGCAGGAAGGTCCTGCAGTTGTTCATCCTGCCTGAATGCAGCATATTTGGGGGACTTCCACCAGAGACTGTAGTAGTCTTGCTTGGAGGTACCATCTTAGAACTGGTCTTTCTCACTGGGGACCAATATCAAACTAGGCATTTGTTCACAAAGAAAGCACAGTCCTGAGTAGCCTCTGCAGGGAACCCCAAAATGCCATGGAAATATCCAAAGGAATTCTCTGGAACATTGAAAGCCAAGTGATATAAGGTTTTAGTGCTAAGTGACTAACAAACTACCCATTGCTTGTATCATCCCCAAAGGAAATATATGTCTCATTTTCACATCTTTCAATGCAAAACAGAGCAGCCATGTACAAAATCAACATCAAGTCAGTCCTGGCTCGTAAGGATACCCACACACTCATTCGTCTCCAGTTCATTTCAATGCTGTTTTATAGAATTTTGGTAATATTTCCATTACATCTGGAATACACCTACCAACAAATGTATTGATTTCCATTATAATTCCCCATTTTTCTTTGTATGATGTTAATATGTAATGGTGTACTTTAAAGAAGTTTGATCGATTTCACTTGTGGTGTAATTCAGTGACAAAGTTATGAAAGGAATTCAAAAAGTACCATTTTAATTCATTTTGAATTTTTGGAAGTCAAACAGTGAATTTCAAATGAATCCTTCTTTATGCTTACATGGTTTTCAATTCTATGAAGCCAAGTGTATAGTGGATGGCCTCCATTTTTTGTTGCTTATTACGAGCAGGTACCCAAGGAGTGTACACTTAAAAAAGATCTGCTTCTAGATGCAAAGCTTCTCCCATATACCAGTTTTTGCTCCCAAGCAAAGAGTCTCAGAAACAAAGTCATGCTTTCTGGTGCTAAAAAAGCCCCTTCAGCACAAAAAGTTCCGTGTACACTGTTCTCTCCTCCATGACTGGCACTGCTTTAGTCCTCATCTCCATCATCTCCTGTTTATACTCCTGACTGGGGTCCTCAGTGCCTCACACTTGTCATCTTCTGGTCTCCCCTGGTCTCCTGTGGAAGCCCTGAGGGATTACAAATGGACTAGCTTCTGGCTAACTCCTCACACAATGAAGTCCCAGAGGACAGGCAGTCTGCTGGGTTCAAAGCAGAGGCAGGGAGATTTTATACCTATATCCTGAGGTGCTGGAGTCTTGGAAACTCTCTACAGAACTTAAGCTAAAGCTCCTTAATAATTATCTTAAAAGAAAACAGGGCTTGGGATGTGGCTCAATGATAGAGTATCTGCCTAGCATGTTCAAGGACCTGGGTAAGATTCCCAGCACCACAGAAGGACAAAATGAAAATATACTAATCTTTCCATATCCAAGGGTTCCGCACCCAAGGATTCAACCAAGCATGGATCAAAGTAGTCCCAAACTGTAGGAGGTATTATAAGTGATCTAGAGATGATTTAAAGTATGCAGGAGGATGTGCATAGATTATATGCAAATGATATGCCATTTTATATAAGGAATGTGAGCATCGAAGGATTTTGGTAACCCCAGGGGTCTTGGAACAAATCTCCTATGATTACTGAGGGATGGCGGTGATCTTTTAAAAACCTTAATCAAAAGACAAAAATGTGTCAAACTGGATAACTAATGCAAGTAGAATGATACTCTCATCTATAGGAAATGTGTTTAAATGTAAAAATAAAGAAAGATTAAAAGTAAAATAATAAAAAAGAGATTTCATGCAAATGCTGATCATTAGAAAGATGGTGTGGCTATGTTAACATCAGACGAAAGAGACTGCAGAACATGTCACTTACTACAAAGCTACAGTAATCAAAAGAGTATAGTACCAGCAAAAACACATACATAAAAAGAATAAAGCAGACCAGGAGTAAATCTTCACATATATGATCAAATGATTCTTGATAAAAGTGCCAAGGCCGTTCAATGAGGAAAGAACACACTTTTCAATGATGATGTTGAAAAGTTGGTATCCACATGCCAAAAAGAAAAAAGAATAATAATTGGACCCTTACCCTACACCATAGGCAAAAATTACCTCAAAATTAATCAAAGACCTAAATGCAAGAGCTGAAACTATATAGCCCTCAGAAGAAAATATAGGTAGAATAATTCATGAAATTAAGTTTGAAAATGATTTATTTGGTATAATGCAAAAAAGTGTAGGCAACAAAAAATTTGATTTCATGAAAAAATTTTAAAAATTGTACTTCAAGGGATACTATCAACAAAGTAAAAGGCAACTTATGGAATGATAGAAAATATTTATAAATTATATATTTGATAAGTATTAATATCCTTAACAGATAAAGAATTCCCACAACTCAACAACAACAACAAAACCCAATACATGGGAAAAGCAACTTGATCAGGTATTTCTCCAAAGAAGATATACAAATGACCAACAAGCACATGAAAAGATGCTCAACAGCATCACTCATTAAGAAAATACAAATGAAAAATACAGTGAGAACTGTACTTAACTAACATGTATAAGGCACTTGGTTCCATCCCCAGTCCTGTGAAAAACAGAAAACAACAACAACAACAACAATGAAAAATTAAATACCACTTCATATCCAGTAAGATGACTATTATTAAAAAAAAAAAACAGAATTCCAAGTGTTGATGAGAATGCTAAGAAATTAGAAGTCCTGTGCATAGCTGGTAGGAATGTAAAATGGTGCAGCTACTGTTGGAAAATTATATGGTGTTTCCTCAAAAAATTAAATACAGAATTATCGTGTAACTCAGAAATTATCTTTCTGGATGTATATCCAAAATAATTGAAAGCAGGGACTAAAGATATGCATACACAGATTCTTTATAGCAGCATTATTTACAATCATCTGAAGTTGGAAGCAACCCAGAACATAAAAATATACATAGAAAACCTTACAAACTCTACCACAAATTTTCACTAGAAATAAAGGTAAATTTATGAGAGTCAGAGGTCACACAGTCAATATTCCAAAAATCAATTGTGAGAAGATATTAAGTGTTCTCACCAAAAGAAAGGAGTCATGTGTATCTAAAAAGAACAAATTAAAAAAAAGGGAGAAAGAAAGAGAGAAAGAAAAAAGAAAGAAAGAAAGAAAGAAAGGAAGGAAGGAAGGAAGAAAGAAAGAAAGAAAGAAAGAAAGAAGGGAAGGTGGTAAGTGAAGGAAAGTTAGCAAGGAAGGATTTGTTTTGGATTTTACACTGAGGATACGGGACCAGGAAGTAGAAAACTTTAACACAAAAGAAAAATCATTTTAAACATCGCACCTCAATTCGGTGGAGTCAAATGCCTGACTGGTAAAAACCTCACAATTGGTGATTGTTTTTTCAGTTTGGAACTCTCCTTAGCTTCCCCATGTCCTCAGAGTAAAATGCAAAATAAGCCCTTACTGTAGTCTACAAGACCCTACATAATCTTGTCCCTACTTCCTTTCTAGACACATCCTACTCTCCCTTCACCCTCTCTGCTCCAGACACACTGGTATTCTTGTGATTGTAACAACTTACACCTTTTGCTTTCTGGTTGGAAAGCCCTTCTCCCAAGGCATTTACATGTCTTGCTACCTCAATTCCTTTAGGTCCCTGATGAAATCCCCTGTTCAAAGAGGCCATTCCCAACAACCACTGCAGGCTTTGATTCTTACCCTACTCCCTTCTCCTACTCTAATATTCATGAGAGGACTTATCATATCACCACATAAATATTTATTCTATCTCCTCCCTTTACAAAGCCAAGTCCCTGAGAACAGATTTGTTTTGTTCAAAGTTGTATCTCCAGAGCCTAGAACATTGCCTGACACCTACAGTCAGATCAGGAAGTACAGGGTTTTGGAAAGACGGCAAGTCACCTCCCAGAGACTTCTGTGTTTTGAAGCAGAAAGGAGTTTTCAGCAGCCAGAGAGAAACAGATGGGTATTCGAGAAACCCTAAAGCTTTCCTGCATCCCCAAGTATTCCTGGGGGAAATTATAGTACAAAGCATACAGGGAGGAAATTCTCAGCAAATCTCTCACCTGAACTGTACAACCTGTTCCATGAAAATGCATGAAATAGCTGCCCAATAGACTCCTCTTCATTTGTAACTAGAAAATTTACTCTGCATGAGGGCTGCTTTTTCTAAGTTTTCTCTATTTGCAATTTGTTCTTTCATGCTCAATTATCACGCATAATTTAACTTCATGATTTAATTAATTGCCAAAATGCAAAAGTGCAAAATTGTATGTATAAATAATTACTAACACATGCAAACATTTGTTACTTCAGAACAAACAGCCGGTAGCTAACTCTGCTCACAATTACCTAATTGTAGGGTTAGCAACTTATGATTTGCTTTATATTCAAAACAGATTCCATTTTTTTAAATTTAAAAAGTCATTCAAAATTTGAAAGAAGAGCACACATATGAAAAAAATTAAAATATTATTTGGTAAAACACAGAGAGGGATTCAATGTGCAATAAGATCTAATTAGATCATGCATGTACCAATATGGAGCAGATGAGAGGGAGTTTAGGACTGTGTTTCTTGTTGCAGTTAAGAGATTCTATAAGGTTGAGGAAAAGTGGGAGACAATCTGAAAAAAATCCTGTAAGGTAAAAAGCAGGATGAAATCCCCTGTAAGAGGATGTAAGAGGAGCAAGTTGTTTTTCCCCTGGTACTGGGAATTGAACTCAGGGCCTTGAGCATGGTAGTCAGGTAAATGACTGCCCCAAAGTTTCACATATCATGGTGGTACAAATAGGAAGAATCAAAACAAGACAGGGTCGCAATGGGAGCTAAGGAAATCTGTGGAACTGGAGTGAGGATTTGGAAGCCCTAGGGATGGAATGTTGGGAGACATAGAACCACTTGCTTCTCTGTATTATATAGTGGATGAGTCATTCTTCTAGAAAGTTGATCCATTCTTGGAAAACCTCTGCTGCCACTGTTAGAGGGATTCAGGGCAGCTGGATGGGAAGAGGGTATCAAGCAGCTTGGGCATATGCGGAGAAACAATGTAGCCAATCCCAGGAGGACAGAGAGTCCTCAAACTTCCCCTCCCCAACCTCAGGTTGTAAAAACACCTCCATCGGGTCCACATGGGACTTCTCCAGCCCAGCACCCTGATGGACCTGCAAACCTCCACTGAGAGTCATCCCAATAAAGTTTTACTTTTTGATTCATATCTGGCCTGTCTGTTCTCTGGTAATCATCATCTGATCAGGTTACCCCAGTCTGATCTTACGGCCACCTTTGACATACTGATCTCCTTCCTGATCATAACCCCCAGAGGTAAAAATAATACCCAGTCATGAAGCTACTATTTCCAGTTTTGCATGTCATAGGAATGACTTCAGGAATTTATCAAGCATAATCAAATGAGTATTACAATATAAGGAGATGACATTATGGAGGTTGTAATAAATAAGGAAAATAAAAAGGTTGACTTATTCACTTTAATTTTTGTGGTATTTTCAGAAAGGAGTAAAAAGTCAATTTAAAAGTTTGTTCTTTCTCAGCCACATGTGGTGGTGCAGTTTGTAATCCCAGTGACTCCAGAGACTGAGGTGGGAAGATCACAGGTTCCTGGCCATACTCAGCAATTTAGCGAGACCCTGTCTCAAAAAAATTTCATTTCTCTTGGTGAATCATCTACTTTGATGTAGGAGGAGCAAGTTGTTTTTCCCCTGGTACTGGGAATTGAACTCAGGGCCTTGAGCATGGTAGGCAAGTGCTGTACTACTGAGCCACCTCTCTAGCCCTTGGAAATTCTTCATTATGGTGATTTTGTTATTTATGGTCAATAAACTTCCTAACTGATATTAATTCAACTACAAAGTTTCAAATATTTTGAACAATTGAATCAAATATATTTTTAATGCTTTTCTAGGATGATTCTTTTCAATTCTTTATGCTTTAGACATTATATTTTTGGGACACAGTTTACCTGACAAATAAGAGTCCAAGATATTTGATCTATGTGTATTGACATCAGCTGCCACCAGTATTCTGCCCCCTCCACACACATACACCATTTTACAACCCAAATGGTCCTGTGAACATTCTCATCAGTTATTGGTCCATTATTATTAGCCTGTGTAATTCGACTACTTAAGAATGGCTCCACCGCCAATCTCTCTGTCTCCTCTTCACTCTCACTCACTCTTTCACTGGCTCTTTCTCTCTCCTACTCACTCTCACTCTCTCTCTTATTTTCTCTCTCTCTCTCTCTCTCTCACACTACGGGCAGACACTCTGCCTGTCTGCTTAATAAAATCTCTTCCGTGAGTTCCCATGTCTAGAGTGGTTTCTGGGTGCTTTCATTGGCACTGTGACTCTTTTATTGCCACTTAGGCGGGTGGAATCCGATCTGTCGCCCCAGACCCTGGACACTGGTCTCACCTTCCATTTGCTGGGACACTCTCCTCCACATCCAGACACCGGCTTCAGATTGGTGAGTTTTCCCCTAGGCTGACTTAAAGACTCCTCTGCTGACCTGAGACGTGGCCATGTCGGGAACCCTTGAGGAAGTTGAGTAGTGGGGGTTCCCCAAGCCATGACAGCTGGCCCCCTTAGTTGACCTTATCTGACAAGTGGGTCCCTGATCTTTATGGTGGAGATTCTCTCTCAGGGTTGAGGCTCCTCTTCACTCTCTCTCTCTTGAAAATCCTGATGTCAGGTCCTCTACTCTCTTGGCTTTTGCCCAGCACACACTGATATTTGGGTGACGACCCATCAGTGTGCTGCCTTCTCATCTCCAGTCAACTAGTCTGTGACCTCTGGACACCTTGGACACTGACTCAGCTGTATCAGTCTCCACCATGGGATCTGGGTCCTCCATTCAGGCAGATTCTCCCCTGGGGTATCTACTAGACAATCTTTAACCCCTTCACCTGACCCTCAGCATCTTGTGTATTTATAAAACTTCTGTGAGCAAGTGGGAAAGTGGAAAGAGATTTTTTGTCTTCAAGTCTTTTCTTTCTTGTGCACTAAACCTGATCTTTGCTCTTCCTGAAAACCTGAACACCTCCTTTTGGCTTCTTCTCCCCCTTTTAATCCCTCCTCCTCTGACTTCGATCAACCAGGAAGAAGGGTTAAAAAAGCCCGAGGCAATTTCCCCTGCCTAGCCTTGCTGAAGCCTACTTTGGAATATAGACTGCAGCAGGCTCAATGAGGGACCAACCTGAGACTAAGGGAAAAAAAGTGTCCGTTTTAAACTTCTCCTGGGCTGCAACACAGAACTATCTCTCTCTCTCTTTCTCTCTCTCTCTCTCTCTCTCTATCTCTATCTCTATCTCTATCTCTCCCTCTCACCCCCTCTCTCTGCCTTTCTCTTTCTTCCTCTCTCATGCTATAATTAATGGCCATTATCATTTTTTCTTCCAGGACATTTTTCAAGCTTACAATTTTGATATTTTTTGAGCTTACAATTTCGATCCTAATGTTTTTCTGATCAGTTCTATTTTTTATTCAACTCTAAAGTTTATTTTTTTAAAACATCTATAACATTGCAATGGAGATTCACCTACAAAAACTACAAGACCTTTGCATTTGTGTTATGTGTATATTGTGTTGTCTAATGTCCTGTTGTCTATGTATGTACATGATAATCAAAATTGACATAAATAATGAGCACTCATAAAACTAAAATTTAAAAAATGGATCCAGAGACCTTTAATTCATGTGATTTAATAAGGTTCAATTTGAAATTGGGTAAACAAATGAAGGTAAAATGTCTTTAAAATTACTTAACATACTAGTCTTTCTAGGTAGTCAAACTAATAAAATGTTTATGTTTATAAAATGTTTAATACCAGTGTTTCTAGGACTTTTCTTCAACAGAAAAGAGATGGCAGATACTGTTCAATACACTTGTCTGATATCTTAATTTTTTACAATAAAATAAGTAAATTAGATTTGACATGTATGGGATTACTCAAATGTGTTTGTTACAGACATCTAAATAATTTACAAAATTAAAATGCCACCTCCTTAAAAATTGCTTTGTGTCATCACTAAAAACAAGGTTACTAAGATTTAAGTCCTAATAGGTATAATTCTATATACAAAGGGATCCAAAAAATTTCAATTGTGTTTCAATTAGAATACCATACATAACAAAATATTTTCTTAATTTATCTAAATTCAGAAATTTCATGAGTTGTTTCAGAATGTGAACAAAAGGGGGTCAACATATAGGAAAGAAAAATAAAAGGTTCTAAGTACAAAAATATATTTAGTAGAAGGGAGAAGAAAATGTTTCTGGGTAGGAAAGTCTTTATGTGATGAAACCTGGGATGGGATCCACGGTCATTGCCTGCTGGCTCTCCCCTCATGGGGATCTGAGTCGCCTTAACTGTACCCCCTCCTCCCTGGCCAATATCCACCTTAGGGTGTTTTCTGCCTCTTGTCATTGCTGACCTCCACACCCACCACAGAATTCAATTCTGGACAGCCTTCCCTCTACTGACAGTGAGTCCTCAGAGCTCTTCTATGGTGACCCTGAACTCACTCTCTCTCTCTCTCTCTCTCTCTCTCTTTCTCTCTCTCTCTCTCTCTCTCTCTCTCTCTCTCTCTCTCTCTCTCTCTCTATCTCTCTCTCTCTCTCTCTCTCTCTCTCTCTTTCTATGAAAACCCCAGCACTGGGTTAGGGTCTCCCTCAGCTTTGGATGCAGACCTGTCAGGGACAGTGATGACCCTCACTGACGGTCTGCTCCTACGTGGGAAGTCAGAGACGTTCTGGTGATGCCCCTTCCTCTCTTGTTTCCCTGCTCTGGGCTCTTAGCCATGACTTCTGCCCAATCTAAAATTCTCTGCAACCCCCACTCCCTTGGCCATCTCCTCAAAATCATTCAGCCTCTCCATTTGACTCCAGATCTCAAACTTCGCATGCTCAGTTTCTATTGCAACACAGTCTGACTCCAATATAAGTTAGATAATGACCTCTTGGCCAGAGAATGGGACTTATACAACTTCTGTCACCACATCAGTGAGCAGGTAGAGAATCCCTACGTTCAAACCTTCTCTTCTCTTTGCTCTTATCCCTCTTTGTGTCAATAAGAATAGTATTGGGGATTTATTTTTATCATTTAATGTTCTATAACAGGACCTGTTAGAACACTTTACCTAAGATTTGTAAAGAGCCCTATGTTACATGAGATAAGGCTCTACCTCCCACCCTGCTGCATGTCAGAATGGCTCCAAAATAAGCCAGACTTCAGCTTATTTAAAGTTATATTAAAAAGATTGTTTTTGTTGTGAAATTACTGTGATGTCAAATAGGGGATATAATGTATAGCTCAGCCAAAATTCAAGATAGCTATTACACAAACTAAATATTTTACTGTTGTTAATTCCATTTTGTATTTTCCTTGTAAACTCTATAACTGTTGCCTGATTAATGTTTTGCAGAAGTACTACTTTAAGAACAAACAATCTAAATTAATTTGAGATAATAAGCCATCACCTATAGGACAGATAATATAGACCCCAATAAAATAAAAGGTGGTAAATGACTGTAAAGTCATAAACATTAGAGTTAAAACGCAGTACTCTTACTTTATGACTGGCGAGACTGGCTTGCTGAATGTTTAAGATCAAGTTTAAGATCAAGATTAACACAAAAGGGTCAAGAAAACCAGTATTTGACTCTTGCCCTTTGGGTCAGCCTGAACCCAGGGAATGAGAGAACTTCTCTAAGGAACTTTGCAACTCTGGGTCTCACAACCTCCCGATCAGGGAGATTAATGAGACCACCTGAGAACAGAAAGCCAATCAGTGCACCCGCTGCAAAGAGGAGGGTTGTTGGAAAAGGGAGACATCCCTAATGTTTCCAAGGGAAGCCACCTCATCAAGGAGACCCTACCTAGCAAATGGCAGGCACTAAAGGAGTTAAGAAACCACTCTCAAGTTCTCCACGAGTAACCCCTGTGGGAACTCAGCTGACCCTTAACAACAGATAAGAACACAGTCAATTTGACCAGCTTAATCTTGAACACCTAGCAAAACAGTTAAAACCAAAACATAGCCATTCCTGGGCATTTAAAAGAAGAAACAATAGTTAAACATAACTCAAGATGTACACTTACATTAACCCCAAGAATAAGTAAGACTGGAGGCTACAAAAGAGATTCTTAGGTAGGAGTGCCTAATAACTACCAAGAGAAACTACCAGAGTCAAAACTTTTGGTCATTTTATGGTCTACAGATCTTCCTAAACAGGACCATGCCTGCTAAATTGTCCACAGAAGTTCCTACAAGATCAGATACACAAGTTCTGGAGCTGGGAGACACACACAAGTTCACCAACCAATCAGCCAATCAACCGCTTCTCCTTCAAGACTACCAGCCCCTGATGCCCAAAGCCAAGACCTGCAATTCACTATTGACACCTCCATCTCCAAAAACTCTGCTCCTACCTAAAGCCCTCCCTAATCCTCTTTTTCACAGGAATGACTCTTCACCCCTAACCAGCAGGAAGAAGTTACAGAAGAAAGACCATCATCCCACCCCCGGTATCTATAAAATCAAAAAGGGAGGAATATTGGCATCAGTTGCTGCCAGTATTCTGCTCGGCCCCCCGACACACACAATTTTACAGCCCAGTTCATCATCTGTGAACATCCTAGTCAGCCATTGGTCCAGACTGTTAGCCTGCAAATATTCTCAGCAGTCATTGGTCTGTTGTTATTAGCCCACGAAATTCCACTACTTAAGAATGGCTCCACCACCATTCTCTCTCTCTCTCTCTCTCTCCCTCACTCTCACTTGCTGTTTTACTTGCTCTCACTCTCTCTCTCTCTCTCTCTCTCTCTCTCTCTCTCTTCTCCTCCTCCTCCTCCTCCTCCCCTCCCCAACCCTGTGGGCAGACACTGTGCCTGCCTGCCTGCTTAATAAAATCTCTTGCATGAGTTCCTGTGTCTGGAGTGGTTTCTGGGTGCTTTTCAATGTGTATATTATCTATGTACCTATCATCAACTGAAGATCAAAAGTTATATCCATATCCATAACTTCATACTCTTGCAGTATTTACTGAATACTTGTGAATCTGAGTCACTTTTTTCCCTGCTAATTTATTCATAACCATACAAATAAAGCTAGTAGTTTTAATTCTTTATTCAGTTTAAGTCTATAAAAGCATGTTGAACATGTACTATAGACAACAACACATTTTATCAAGAACGTTTCATCAAAAATATTTCAACAGCAACATTTCAAAGATATTTAAAATAGAAAAACTTAACTGGGTGTGGTGGTACACACCTGTAATCCCAGGTACTCAGGAGGCTAAAGCAAGAGGATCATGAGTTTCAGGCCAACCTGGGCAACTTAACAAGACCTTTCCACTCCATCTGAAAAAGAAAATAAGAAAGAGAGGAAAAGCATATTTTATTAACATTACAATTGCTACTACAAATCAATAAAAATGCACAATAATTTTTTAATAAATGCACTGTTCCTTACCTTTTTCCATCTTCCAGTTTCTAGTCAAAAGGAAGTATCTGGAGGCTGGGAATGGAGCTCAATGACAGAGTGCTTATCTATCATGCATGAAGTACCTAGTGTGGAAAAAATAAATATCTTTAAATGGGAGGGAGCATCATTTTTCCAGTCATGCTATAACCGTATTCTTCCTGTATTCACATTTCAGCTTGCCTATATCCCACTCAAATTTCATTTCCTTCATTAAACCCTCAATTCATTTTTTCGAGCATTGGTTTCTGCCTGTCTCTGACTAACTATCATGTTGATCCTGTGGGACTGGGGCTGGAGCTTAGTGGTGGAGCACTTGCCTTGCATGTGTGAGGCGCTGGGCTTGATCCTCAGCATGCATAAAGATAAATAAAACAAAAGTATTGTGTCCACTTACAACTAAAAACGTTTTTAAAATATTGATCCTGTCATATATTTTTCATATTGAATTATCTATTTATGCTTATAAACATTTCCCATGACTTACCTCCCCAGACAGATTGTTATTTTGCAAGAAATAGGGATCAAGCCTGCTATTTCGGTGTTTTCTTGCTTTGGGGCATGCTGTGAGAGTATAAGTAAATGTGGACTGATTGCTTGATAAAATGCAGTGAAAACTGTAAATAAACTGTAACAATTGATAAACACATGAACTCCTTCAAATTCTGGAAAACCTATAATCTCAGTTGTTCAAAAATGTAGTTAAGTCTCAAAAATCGTAGCAGAAGCTGGAAGTTGTTCTACAACATTCAAAAGTTGAGTTTAAACAGTATTTTAAATGACAGGCACTTTCCGTGTTTCCATTTTCACTAACAAATACCAATGCAAATAAAGATGGAAAAACAATTACCAGAGTCCATGCCAAGGAGGTGGGTAAATGTAAACAGGATGCTATTCATTTGTAAATGGATGATTTTAAATTCACTTTAAGACCTTAGCAATAGTATTCACTAATAAGAAAAAATAGTAATGCATACCATTTACTTTCTCTTGCTAATGCAAAGGAATATTATTCCTGAATAAATTAACATTCTGCTCTTAACTTTTACTTCACTCACAAAATACAAATACTGTCAACATTGAGAAGGGACAGCTTTTTGTATATTTCAGTAATAAACCTGGCTCATTAATGTTGAGATACTGTAAAAGCAAAACTCCCTCCTCAAAGTCATTCACATACATTACTTTGCAAGGGTTACCTTGATTGCTACCAAATATGAAATTTCAATCTGTTTCTTGGCTCCATGCACCACAATTTCAGAAATTCAAAATTAAGAATTTGTACCATTTGATTGTAGAGGAAACTCATGGCTGCTCAAGCTAAAAAATCTCCAGGGAAACTTGACTTAAGGTCATTCCCCTACAGGAAAATGACCAAGCCCTGCCTAATGTCAGCCTCAGGGAAAGGTTTCAGAACCAGGAAGAAGGATTTACAAATTCTTAAAATTGCTCTCTGTTTATACTTTAATTTTGAAGACTCAACAATTGCTTTAAATCCTGCTCAATGCCTTAACCAGAGCCTTTCCATATTGAAAACATTAAGTGGAATGGCTTCTGGCTGGAAAATACAGGAGTTTCAGTTATCTCAATCACTAAGAACCAGAGAGCAAGGCCCACCCTGCCTGGCCTTCGAGCAATTACCTTCTTGGCTAATTTCATGAGAGGTGGACGCTCTCATTCCTGTTGTTTCAGTACTGCTGGATCCCACCAGTACTAAATCACTTAGTGGTCTACAAGAGACAGAACATTCAATATTAACAAGCATCTCAAATGCGTAAGCTGCGCAGTGCATGGAATGAAGAGGACCATGAAAAACAGAGCCTAAAGAGAAATGGTCAAGACTTCTTGGTGTCTGATTCCCTAAAAAGTTTCATGGTTTTATAGTCAATGAGGTACAATCAGCTTCAAAATTATAGGCCACCAAGTTTTGTCCTTCCCTTATATAAGTGCACTCTTTATTTACACCTAATACTTGAAAATGGATTAATGTGTAACGCTGGCCTGGGGAACTGGACAATGTTTAGTGTCAACCTCCAAAGGGGAAAATGATTCCCTCTGAATGTTTTCAAATTATATACTTCCTTACTGATGTGGTGAAATAAGCTCTAATTTAGATGGTCCCTCTGGATAATGTTGTGTGTTGGTTTGTTGTAGAATATAACCAGATCTCTTTTCAACTCTAATTAGTTGTTTATTTGAACTAGTCTTAGCTCTGGTCAGTGGTGAAATGTGAAGGGCTAATTTCAGCAGATGTTGGAAGCCAGCACTGTCTAGAGTTCCATGGGGAGCCTCTAGACAAAGCCTGTGTGGGCAAGGGAGAAGGGGCTGGAGGTCAGGGTCAAGGAGTGAAAACAGAATCAAACTAGAACCAGACCGGGATCTGGTCCTGGGAACTGAGAAAAACCATGTCACATGGAGAGCTGGAAGGTTGGAATAGAGCACAGAAGGAGAGGATACGATGCTGAAAAGTAAGGACTGGGTAACCAAGGGCAAAGAGAAGCTAAAATAAAAAGGGAGAGAATGGAAGGGCTGGAAATAGGGTCCAATGGAGTTCACTTGATGGTTATTTAATGCCTCCTATGAGAATGGGCCACCAGAAGTAGGGTATGTATGTGTCCTATGGCCTTGCCAATTATGGTCACCAGACACCTTACCAATTTAGAAATGCACCTCCCAGGCTGGGATGTAGGTCAGTGATGGAGAACTTGTATGTGTGAGGTCCTGAGTTCTATCACCAGCACAACCAAAAAAAGAAAGAAAGAAGGAAAGAAAGAGAGAGAGAGAGAGAGAGAGAGAAAAGAAAAGGAAATGCATCTCCTTGATCACAAAAACATCCGCCCACATGGTTAAACAAATAGCACCTTCTGCCTATGAGTCAGCAGCAACTTGATGCATGAAGGGCCCTCTGAGCATTCATTTCCATTCTCATCTCCTATGGAACAACTCAAAAAGGACCCTTGCCCCTTTGTTCATTTCAAAATAAATTGATCTGCATCTGAGAGATGTATCTATTAAATGGGGACAGATGATCCATCAGCTGATATTCGAGCTCCTAAAGCAGTCAGTACTACATAAACACAAAGAGTATTCAAATGAAGGTAACCTTTCTATGCAAAAAGGTCCCTGCCAATTAAAACTTGTGAAAGGCAGCATAAGTTGTCTTTGTCCCCATGTGGAATAGCATGGTTGTTAAATAGGTGCTTCCATTATGCTGAACTTTAAATTCAATATTCAAAATATTTATGTAATACCTCTTCAAACTAAATTGAAAATTTCAAAAACATATATATTTAAATTACACTGTCATTGTTTGAAATTAGAGGACATGGAAAAAATGTTATTTTCCTTGGAGAGTAAGTGACCCTTTCATGTAGTGATTTCAAAGGGTCAGTTAATCAAACAGAGATGCCTCTGGGGTTATGCTTTGGGCTTTTTAGCAGTATTACCCCAGCATTGTATTGGCAACTCTGTGATGAGTATACATTGTGCTTTCTGAAAACAGGGACTGTACAAATTATTTTCCCTATTGCATCAGAAAGAAAATAGAGCTTTTTCCCACTATTATTTTTCAAGTACTCTATTGTAATCATTTTGGGATAATTGAGCATATATCAATTTTGTCTGTTTTCTGATTATAAAAGCAATGCTTACCTGTTGTAAAAAAGTGAAAAGCTTAAAGAATAAGTTTTTAAAAACTTTCATCATGCAGAGGAAATCATTGATAACTCTCTAGGTGCATTCCCTTTCATTTATATTTTACTTGAATTCCATTGTTCATACAATTTTATATTCTAATTTTAGAAGTTAAATTATAAGGATCCTCATGTAATTAAATAAAATTAGATAATCTGTCTGGAGATACCATAATTAATTTAGAAATACCTGTGCTATCAGACATTTAGATTCTTCCCCCTATTATAATTGATAATCATCCCTGCACATAAAACAATAGTTTAGCATAAAGTTCATTATTCTTTTTCCCTAGTTTGCTTATTTCTTATGTGGGTGGGTGGCTGAACCCAGATTCAGGCAGATTCCTGGGACTGGAGAAAGGGAACTGACCCAAAGTTTGCGTGCCCCCTAGTCTTACCAGCAGTGTGCCATACCCTCATGTTTTCCTGTTGTCTGGGGCTTTTTTGACCAATTGGGGGTTTCCCTGAAACTAAGTTGGGGTTCTTTCTTAAATTGCATGACAGGAAAATTTGGCCTTACCTTTAACAGGGATTGTTTGTTGATGGTATCCGTTGGTTTGTTTGGAAGAGATACTAAGAGAAGTAGCGATCTAGGGTGTTTAAGAGATCTGTTACAAAAACGAAAAGTACTAATTCTATCTTGGAATTCCATAGAGTGGTTTTGATTACAGCATGACATATGTATGTGAAAGTACATTGTGATTTAATTCAACCATTTGATATGTTTGTTAACTTGACAGTTGGCTTACCAGGCTAAACTCTGATGACTACAGTGACAGTCTACCTGTGCATATCACTTGCCTTTGTTTTTCTCTAAGTTGTGTCCAGTTCTAATGGATCTACAGAGATGCAATCTAACTACTTCTCCCCGGTTTGATCAAACTGCAAAAAAATTCATTTTTCTTTTCCCACCATTTGTCTACTCCTTATGTGGGTGGGCAGCCAAGTCCAGCCAGCCAGGATCCAGGCAGGTTCTTTGGCCTTCACTGCAAATAGCAATACTAATCCAAATACCAACAACAAAGCAGGGGCCTGGGATATAGGTCAGTAGTAGAGTTGTGTGTTTGAGGGCCTAAGTTCAGCCCCCAGCACATCATTTAAAGAAGTCCAGAAAGACTCTGGGATGATGGTGCATGCCCGTTATCCCAGAAGTTCAGGAGGATCACGAGTTCAAAATCAGCCTCAGCAAAATTAGTGAGGTCCTAAACAACTTAGGGGATACCCTGTATTAAAATAAAAAAAAATTAAATGGACTGGGGATGTGACTCAGTGGTTAAGCACCCCTGGGTTCAATCCTGATACCAAAAAAAAAAAAAAAAATCAAACCAGAAAGAAAGAAGAGGCAAAACAGAGAAGTGTATTACTTAAAGTACATATATTAAGTTTTTTTTTATTATTGTAAACAAATGGGATACATGTTGTTTCTCTGTCTGTACATGGCGTAAAGGCATACCATTTGTGTAATCATAAATTTACATAGGGTGATGTTGTTTGATTCATTCTGCCATTTTTTCCCTTCCCCCCCTCCCCTCCCACCCCTCCCCTCCATCTATACAGTCCTTCCTTCCTCCATTCCTGCCCCCCTCCCTAAACCCAACTCCAACCCCAACACTAACCCCTCCCACCTCCCATTATGTGTCATCATCCACTTATTAGCGATATCATTCTTCCTTGGGTTTTTTGAGATTGGCTTATCTCACTTAGCATGATATTCTCCAGTTTCATTCATTTGCCTGCAAATGCCATAATTTTATCATTCTTTATGGCTGAGTAATATTCCATTGTATATATATACCACATTTTCTTTATCCATTCATCAATTGAAGGACATCTAGGTTGGTTCCACAATCTGGCTATTGTGAACTGAGCAGCTATGAACATTGATGTGGCTGTATCTCTGTAATATGCTGATTTGAATTCCTTTGGGTATAGGCCAAGGAGTGGGATAGCTGGGTCAAATGGTGGTTCCATTCCAAGTTTTCTAAGGAGTCTCCATACTGCTTTCCAGAGTGGTTGCAGTAATTTGCAGCCCCACCAGCAATGTATGAGTGTACCTTTCTCCCCACATCCTCGCCAACACCTGTTGTTGCTTGTATTCTTGATAATCGCCATTCTAATTGGGATGAGATGGAATCTTAGGGTGGTTTTGATTTGCATTTCTCTTATTACTAGAGATGTTGAACATTTTTCCATATGTTTGTTGATTGCCTGTAGATCTTCTTCTATGAAGTGTCTATTCATTTCCTTAGCCCATTTGTCGATTGGATTATTTGCATTCTTGGTGTAGAGTTTTTTGAGTTCTTTATAGATTCTGGAGATTAGTGCTCTATCTGAAGTATAATTGGCAAAGATTTTCTCCCACTCTGTAGGCTCTTTCTTCGCATTGCTGATAGTTTCCTTTGCTGAGAGAAAACTTTTTAGTTTGAATCTATCCCAGTTATTAATTCTTGTTCTTATTTCTTGTGCTATGGGAGTCCTGTTGAGGAAGTCTGGTCCTAAGCCGACATGTTGAAGCTCTGGACCTACTTTTTCTTCTGTAAGGTGCAAGGTCTCTGGTCTGATTCCAAAATCCTTAATCCATTTTGAGTTTAGTTTCGTGCATGGTGAGAGATAGGGGTTTAGTTTCATTCTGCTACATATGGATTTCCAATTCTCCCAGCATCATTTGTTGAAGAGGCTATCTTTTCTCCATTGCATATTTTTGGCCCCCTTGTCTAGTATGAGAAAATTGTATTTATTTGGGTTTGTATCCATGTCCTCTATTCTGTACCATTGATCCACCTTTCTATTTTGGTACCAATACCATGCTGTTTTTGTTACTATTGCTTTGTAGTAGAGTTGAAGATCTGGTATTGCGATACCCCCTGCTTCACTCTTTCTGCCAAGGATTGCTTTAGCTATTCTGGGTTTTTTATTCTTCCAGATGAATTTCATAATTGCTTGCTCTATTTCTGTAAGGTACATCATTGGGATTTTACTTGGAATTGCATTGAATCTGTATAGCACTTTTGGTAGTATGGCCATTTTGACAATATTAATTCTTCCTATCCAAGAACATGGGAGATCTTTCCATCTTCTAAGGTTTTCTTTAATTTCTTTCTTTAGTGTTCTGTAGTTCTCATTGTAGAGGTCTTTCACCTCTTTTGTGAGATTGATTCCCAAGTATTTTATTTTTTTCGAGGCTATTGTGAATGGGGTAGTTTTCCTAATTTCTCTTTCTGAAGATTCATCACTTATGTATAAAAATGCCTTAGATTTATGTGCATTGATCTTATATCCCGCTACTTTACTGAATTCACTTATGAGATCTAAAAGTTTTCTGGTGGAATTTCCTGGTTCCTCTAAGTATACAATCATATCATCAGCAAATAAGGATAGTTTGAGTTCTTCTTTTCCTATTCGTATCCCTTTAATTTCTTTGGTCTGTCTAATTGCTCTGGCTAGAGTTTCAAGGATGATATTGAATAGAAGTGGTGAAAGAGGGCATCCCTGCCTTGTTCCAGTTTTTAGAGGGAATGCTTTCAGTTTTTCACCATTTAGAATGATATTAGCCATGGGCTTAGTGTAGATGGCCTTTACAATGTTAAGGAATGTTCCCACTATCCCTATTTTTTCTAGTGTTTTGAGCATGAAGGGGTGCTGTATTTTATCAAATGCTTTTTCTGCATCTATCGAAATAATCATGTGATTCTTGACTTTAAGTCTATTGATATGGTGAATTACATTTATTGATTTCCTGATGTTGAACCAACCTTGCATCCCTGGGATGAAACCCACTTGATCATGGTGCACTATCTTTTTAATATGTTTTTTTATGCGATTTGCTAAAATTTTGTTGAGAATTTTTGCGTCCATGTTCATTAAGGATATTGGTCTGAAATTTTCTTTCCTTGATGTGTCTCTGTCTGGTTTAGGAATCAGGATAATATTGGATTCATAGAATGAGTTTGGGAGGGTTCCCTCCTCTTCTATTTTCTGGAATACTTTGAGAAGTATTGGAATGAGCTCTTCTTTAAAGGTTTTGTAGAACTCGGCTGAGAACCCATCTGGTTCTGGAGTTTTCTTTGTTGGTAGGCTTTTGATGACTTCTTCTATTTCATTACTTGAAATTGGTCTATTTAAATTGTGTATGTCCTCCTCGTTCAGTTTAGGCAATTCATATGTCTCTAGAAACCTGTTGATGTCTTCGAAATTTTCTATTTTGTTGGAGTATAGATTTTCAAAATAGCTTCTAATTATGTTTTGTATTTCAGTCGTGTCTGTTGTGATATTTCCTTGTTCATTCCGAACTTTAGTGATTTGGGTTTTCTCTCGTCTTCTCTTTGTTAGTGTGGCTAAAGGTTTATCAATTTTGTTTATTTTTTCGAAGAACCAACTATTTATTTTGTCAATTTTTTGTATTGTTTCTTTTGTTTCAATTTCGTTGATTTCAGCTCTCAGTTTAACTATTTCCTGTCTTCTACTACTTTTGGTGTTGTTCTGTTCTTCTTTTTCTAGGGCTTTGAGCTGTAGTGTTAGGTCATTTATTTTTTGAATTTTACTTCTTTTATTAAATGCGCTCCATGAAATAAATCTTCCTCTAAGTACTGCTTTCATAGTGTCCCAGAGATTTTGATATGATGTTTCTTTGTTCTCATTTACCTCTAAGAATTTTTTAATTTCCTTCCTAATATCTTCTGTTATCCATTCATCATATAATAGCATATTGTTTAGTCTCCAGGTGTTGGAGTAGTTTCTGTTTTTTACTCTTTCATTTATTTCTAACTTCAATCCATTATGATCTGATAGAATACAAGGTACTGTCTCTATCTTCTTGTATTTGCTGACATTAGCTTTGTGGCATAATATATGGTCTATTTTAGAGAAGGATCCATGTGCTGCTGAGAAGAAAGTGTATTTGCTCTTGGTTGGATGGTATATTCTATAAATGTCTGTTAAGTCTAAATTATTGATTGTGTTATTGAGATCTATGGTTTCTTTGTTCAATTTTTGTTTGGAAGATCTGTCCAGTGGTGAAACAGGTGTGTTAAAATCACCTAGGATTATTGTGTCATGGTCTATTTGGTTTCTAAAATTGAGAAGGATTTGTTTAACATACATGGATGAGCCACTGTTTGGGACGTAGATGTTTATGATTGTTATATCTTGCTGATTTATGCTTCCCTTAAGCAGTATGAAATGTCCTTCTTTATCCCTTCTGACTAACATTGGCTTGAAGTCCACATTATCTGAAATGAGGATGGATACTCCAGCTTTTTTGCTGAGTCCATGTGCATGGTATGTTTTTCCCCATCCTTTCACCTTTAGTCTATGGGTATCTCTTTCTATGAGGTGAGTCTCTTGCAGGCAACATATTGTTGGATCTTTCTTTTTAATCCAATCTGCCAGTCTATGTCTTTTGATTGATGAATTCAGGCCATTAACATTCAGGGTTATTATTGAGATATGATTTGTATTCCCGGTCATTTGGTTCATATTTAAAATTTTTGACACATCTTGGTTCCTCCTTTATTTGACAGTTCCTGTAGGATAATTCCTCCCTCTGCTGATTTGTTCCTTTGTTTTTTATCTCTTCCTCATGAAATACTTTGCTGAGAATGTTCTGTAATGCTGGCTTTCTTTTTGTAAATTCTTTTAGCTTTTGTTTATCATGGAATGATTTTATTTCATCATCAAATTTGAAGGTAAGTTTTGCTGGGTATAAGATTCTTGGTTGGCATCCATTTTCTTTCAGAGCTTGAAAAATGTTGTTCCAGGCCCTTCTAGCTTTTAGGGTCTGGATTGAAAAATCTGCTGATATCCGTATTGGTTTCCCCCTGAATGTAATTTGGTTCTTTTCTCTCACAGCCTTTAAAATTCTGTCTTTATTTTGTATGTTAGGTATTTTCATTATAATGTGCCTTGGTGTGGGTCTGTTGTAATTTTGTGTATTTGGAGTCCTATAAGCCTCTTGGACTTGATTTTCCATTTCATTCTTCAGATTTGGGAAATTTTCTGATATTATTTCATTGAATAGATTGTTCATTCCTTTGGTTTGTTTCTCTAAGCCTTCCTCAATCCCAATAATTCTCAAATTTGGCCTTTTCATGATATCCCATAGTTCTTGCAGATTCTGTTCATGATTTCTTACCATCTTCTCTGTTTGTTCAACTTTGCTTTCGAGATTAAATATTTTGTCTTCAATATCTGAGGTTCTGTCTTCCAGGTGTTCTATCCTATTGGTTATGCTTTCTATGGAGTTCTTAATTTGGTTTATTGTTTCCTTCATTTCAAGGATTTCTTTTTGGTTTTTTTTCAATATCTGTAACTCTTTATTGAAATGATCTTTTGCTTCCTGAATTTGCTCTGTTAACTGTCGATTGGTGCGATCGTTCAATGCCTGCATTTGCTCTTTCATCTCATCGTTTGCTTCCCTGATCATTTTAATTATGTACATTCTGAACTCCCTTTCTGTCATTTCTTCTGCCATGCTGTCGTTGGATTTTATTGATGTAACATCTAGATTTGTTTGGGGCATTTTCTTCCCTTGTTTTCTCATATTGTTCAGGAATCAGTGGGTCCTTAAGATATTGCAGATTTCCTCTATCGACTTATAATGTCCCTGAAGATTGCTAGTATATCCCCTCTTATCCTTCAGTAGCCTGAAGTCTTGGAGGAAGTTGATAATGTGGAGCTCCACGAAGAAGCTGCCTCTCTAGGGGTGGTGACCCTCAGGTGGCGTATATTCCCTGCTAGTGGGCAGAGGTGCCTCCACTTGTTGACCAATGGTCATCCAATGGGGAACTAGACTGTGGACTGAGGCAAGTCCTGTTTGTACCTGTGTCTCTGGTTTTACCGTCCCTGTGGGAAAACCTCACCTGGCAGGGAAGACTCACTCGGTGGGGACGTCTCACTGGTCAGTTCCCCTCCTAGAGGTTCCCCTCAATCTACAACTACCGCCTGGGCTGGGCTGTCTTCCTCTGCAACGTTCCCAGGGGCCCGGACCTACGTCCTGGGCCTGGGAGCCTCACCCTCCGCAGGCGAGTCTCCTTAGGCTGCCTCTCCCAGAGAATCTGCCCGCAGTCCTGGAAACTTTGCTCCGCCCCTAGGCGTGTCTCTGTGCGGCTCTTCCAGCAAGAAGCCACCTAGCTCCTGGGACCCTACTCTGCACCTATTCGCCTGGCTATGCGGCCCCTCCTCTGAGCTGCCACCTGGAGCCCCGTACAATAGCTCCGAGACCCAGAGACCCGCCACACACCTCCTCCTCCGGACAGCCGCCTGGTGTTCCGACACAGTCACTAGGAGTCCAAGCAACTCACTTTGCGTCTCCTCCTCCCGCCAACCGCCCGTAGCCCTAGGCAGTCACTCCAAGTCCAAGTGACCCGCCCTATTCCTCCTCCTCCTCCTCAGGATAGCCCCCCGGGTGTTCAGGAGCGGTGGCTCCAAGACCAAGTGACCCACCACGCTCCTCCTCCAGGCAGGCCACCAGTGTTCAGGAGCGGTCGCTTTTAGTCCAATCAACTCACCACTCGCCTCCTTCTCTGGCAACCGCCTGTAGCTCTAATGCAGTCACTCCTAGACCAAGCGACCCACCGCTCTCCTCCTCCAGGCAGGCCACCGGTGTTCTGGAGCAGTCATTCTGAGTTCAAACAGCTCGCCACGCAGCTCCTCCTCTGGCAACTGCCTGTGGCTCTGATGCAGTCACTCCTTAGACCAAGCGACCCACCGCGCTCCTCCTCCAGGCAGGCCACCGGTGTTCAGGAGCGCTCACTCTGAGTTCAAACAGTTCACCACGCAGCTCCTCCTCTGGCAACTGCCTGTGGTTCTGATGCAGTCACTCCTAGACCAAGCGACCCGCCGCGCTTCTCCTCTTCCTCCGGGCAGCCCCCTGGTGTTCAGAAGCGGTCGTTTTGAGTCTAAACAGCTCACCACGCAGCTCCTCCTCAGGCAGCCGCCCGGAGCCCCAGTGGTTGCTCCGAGTCCAAGTGCTGTGCTGAGCTGCGTCCTCTACGATGATCCCAGTTGTCGGTGTTTACCGCTCCTGTGGGGGGAGGGGCATCCCGCCGAGCAACTCTACTTCACAAAGTTCCCTGCGTTCCGGGGCTACCGCCCCATCCGGGACGCCTCCCCAATGGGAGAGACTCACCGGCGGCTTTGAGCTGGTCCCAAGTCTCTCACTATCTCCTCTTTTGAATCCTGCGTCCTGGAGCAACGTGAAATGCAGCCGCCCTCTAGGCCGCCATCTTGAAAACCCCTATATAAGTTTTTGACTGTGGTGGATTAAGTGAATATTGCACCAACACAACCAGTGAGTGCAATAAAAACATCTGATGAACTATAATTTTTTTTCTTGTAAGCAGAGGTAGCAGAAATCATGTAGACTTTTCTTTTTACCTTCACCTCTAATGAAAACATCTAAGCACTTGTAAATAATGCAAGAAGAAATCAAAGAAGGATTATGAAAGCTTGAAAGAGGGAGAATAGATTAGGAACCTTAGGACTAGTAGAACACTATAGTGGCAAGGCATCTTATGAAATTCCTCCCCAGCAAAAGAAGGTGACATGGACTCCATGTTTCCCAGCCCCTAATTGATCAATACAAGGTAGCTCAAGTATGTTCATTTCTTCCCAAGATTATTGGAAACCAACCAACAACAGTAGAAAAATCAGTAATATCAGCAAGAGAGTGAGCATGAACTCCAATGGCAATATTTGGTCAGGAAGAATGCTCACCCTCATTATGGTGCATGAGACTCACTTTCTCCCTTAGAGAAACCAGGAGGCCCAGAGGAAGAGGAAAATGTGCCCTGTTGCAACAACTGAGCCAACCCTGGAATCTGGTCTCCATCCCTGCAGACCAGAGAATCCCTTCCTCTACCCAGAGACACCAGATGATCCAGCGACCCTGACAGGGGATATGCTGCCATGACAGGCATTATCATTTAAAATGTTCTAACAAGCAATTACAGATGATCTTGAAGTAAATGAAAAAAAATTGGAAAAGCTCAGCAAAGTAAATGAAGTTACAAAAATAACCCAGGTAGGGCTAGGGATATAGCTCAGTAGTAGAGCATTTGCCTACATAAGCCAACAGTAGGGAAAGTGGCAGAAATTATGGTAAAGTAGTAGGATGGAATGCTTTGCAGGGTTAAAAGTTATATTCATGAAGAATATTTAATGCTGTTGTGACATTCTCAAGATTGAAAAGAGCACAAGAAAAAAATCACACATGAAGTGGTTCTTATATTTTGTTTTTTTCCAGTGAGGAGTTCAGATGGGTGACTTCTGCTATGGTTTGGATCTTAAACGACCTCTGAACCTCACATGTTGAAGTCTTGGTCCCCAGTGAAGCAGTGTTCAGTGGTGGGGCTGGGAAGTGATTGGACCATAAGGGTTCTTATCTCATCAGTGGATTAATCCATTGATGGATTCATAGCTTGTTGGCGTTTTGGAAGGTGCTGGAAACTGCAGGAAGTGAGGCCTGGTTGGAGGAAGTAGGTCACTAGGTGCATGCTTTGAAGGGTATATTTTGTCCTCAGACAATTCCTCTCTTGTGCTGCTTTCTGGCATGAGGTGAGAAGCTTCACTCCACCACATGTTACCTTCTATGATGTTCTGCTGGGACACAAGTCCAGAAGCAGTAAAACGAAGTGAACATTGAAACAGACTGAACTTGTCTACCTGTCTCTGAATTGAGAACACATTCCTCTTGCTAAGAAAATAAGTCCAAACATTGGGACTCTCCCTACCATGACAGGTCAAGGAAGATGGGCATGGAGATCACCCCTAAGGTCTAACACAAGCTGGCCAACTAAATCTTATTATGTATATCCCTTGCTATGTGTTTCCATTGTAACTGATTCTGTGGGGAGAAGAATTTTCTCCCAAGTTTGATCAAACTGCATAAAGTTCATTATTATTTTTCCATTTTTTTGTCTATTTCTTATGTGGGTAGGAAGCCAAATCTAGTCAGCTTCTTGGGCTAGACTATTGGTAGCACCACAATCTGAAACCATTTAACCAAAATAAATCTTTTCACCTCTAAGTTGATTTTCTCAGGTACTTTTCCACAGTGATGGAAGGCTAACTAATGCAATCTCTAAAGGTCTTTGGGACTGCATTGCCTCCTTCTTCATTTCCCTTACATATTCCTTATCTCCTCATCCCCAATTTATGTATGTGAAAGAATTCCTGGTATCCTGTGGAGAGCCAGGACAGGTAGGAGGCAAAAAGCATCAGGAAGACTTGACCATGGGAATACTGTCCTGCAGGCAAAATTGGCCTGGCTTGGTAGCAAGATAATAAGGCAGGATGATATATGTTATAAGCATGGGCCCAAGAATGGAGTGGCCTGCATCCACATCTCAACTCTGTCACATTCATAGCAGTATAAACTTGGACAGGATATTCAACTTATCAGAACTTTAAGTTAATGGATTTTTAAAAATATAGGATAGGCTACATTACCCAGGCTGGCTTTGAATTTTGGGGCTCAAGAAATCCTCCTGCCTCAGCCTCCCAAGTAGCTGGGACTATAGGCACACACTTGTGTGCCCAGATCAAAAGTGTAATGGTCAGATCTGGAAAATAATAGGTCAACAAACTTTGTAAATGGTCAAATAGTAAACATCATAGGCTTTGTGGGCTATACACAGTCTCTTTTTTAAGTATGCAACACAGCACAGAAGTAGTCATAAATAACATGGAAATAACAAGTGTGGCTATGTTGTATGTGTCCTACTGAAACTTTACAGAAATAGGTGACATAATTGGATCCCACATAGGCTGTTGTTTTCTGGCTCCTAAATCATAGTGTTTTCATAATAATTGAATAAAGATGAAATCTATAAAATATTTCGCAGTGAAAGTTGCACAAACACACTCACTGTGTACTGGCACCACACTTTATTATGCTTCTTAAACACTGCATTTTTACAAATTGAATCTTCAAGACTTCAATGAGGTAGCAAATTCGAACTTGGTGGAAATAACAAGAGAACTAGAATGGAATTGCCTCAATCTCATGATAACTGTTGGGGGGGACTGGGAATGGAGATCAAGGCCCTATGCATGCTAAATACACACACTACCACTAAGCTACACCTGCAGTCACTCATGACAACACTTTAACAGATGAGTTGTCTCCTTATTGATGAGCAAAAAACAAAACAAAAAAAAACTTTAAAAAAATACAGTGGTTTCTTGAGGTGGAATCTACTCCTGGTGAAGGTGCTATGGACCCTGTTGAAATGACAAGAAAATATTTAGAATATTACATAAACTTAGTTGGCAAAGTAGGGACAGGTTTCAAGAGGATTGACTACAATGCTTTAAATGTATTTTTTCTTGGTGCATAAATTACACATACTAATGGCAGTCATTATTTTGAAAGGCACTCTACTGTGGGTGAAATGCTATCAGTATGACATGCAGCATATAAATCTTATATGAAATGAAGAGTCAATCAATGTGGCATACTTCATTGTTATCTTATTTTAAGAAATTTCCACTGTTTCTTGCTTTCATTTTCCACAACCACCATTCTGATCAGTCAGCAGCTACCAACACTGAAGCAAAACACTCCACCAGCAAAAGTATTATGACTGACTGAAGGCTCAGATGACAGTGGTTTGTAGCAAAAAGATTTTTAAAATGGGGTCTCACAATATTACCCAGGCTTGTCCTGAACTCCTGGGATCTGTGCCTGCTTATAAATGTCATAATAATAATAATAATAATTATTATTATTATTTGGTACTGGGATTGAACCCAGGACCTGTGTGTGCTAGAAAAGTGCTCTACCACAGAGCCACAATCCCTGTCCTTAAGTATTTTAAAATTAAGCTATGTAATTCTTTATTTAGACATAATGATATTGTACTCTTAGTACTATAGTATAGTGTAAATCTAACTTTTATGTATAGTGGGAAACCAAAAAATTTGTGTGATTCACTTTATTGCAACACCCACTTTACTACAGTGGTATGGGACTCAAGCAGCTACATATGTACTTCAATATTCCATTCTTGGACTAAATCCCACTTAGTCATGGTATATACTTCTTATATCATGTCAGATTCTGTTTGCTATCATTTTGTTGATAATTTTTTGGTAAATATGAATGTTGGTGTGTGTTTCCTTTTTTGTGACTTTTTTTTCCTGGTTTTGGTATCAGGTAAATCATGCAATGTGTTGGGAGTGTTCCTTCTTCTGTCTTTTGGGAAGTATGAGAAGAATTGATGTTCATTCTTCTGTAAACACTGGGCAGGACTCAGCCATGAAGCCATGTGGACCCAGTCTATTCATTATAGGAAGTTATTTGAATTATGAAATTTAATCTCTTTACTTTTATTCTATTTAGTTTACTTATCAGGTTTGGTATTTGTGTATCTCTGGGAATTTTTCTATCCTATGTTTGTTAACTAAATTGTTGGTATACAATTATTTATGGTCCCCCTTGTACTAGGGATTGGACCTAGGCTTTACAACTGAGCTATGCCCCCAGCCCTTTTATTTATTTATTTATTTATTTATTCTGATTTTGAGATACAGTCTCACTACGTCACTGAGACTGGCCCTTCATCTTGTGCTCTTCCTCCCTCAGCCTTCTGAGTAGCTCAGAGTACTCTTATATAATTCTTTCTATCTCTGTAAGACTAGTAGTGTTGTTCTCTCTGTCATTCTTGATTTTAATAGGTTGAGACTTCTGTGCATAAACTAAATATTTGTCAATTTTATTTATCTTTTCAAAGAATCATTTTCTTTGAATAGTTTTCTGTCCCCCCCCACACACACACTCTTCATCTACTCTTCTCTTCATCTACTCTTTCCCTGGAGCAAAGCTTCTGTAACTTGGAGTTGGGTGAAAAGGATAGAAACTTTTGACAGTCAGACCCTTGGCCTGGCCAAGAAACTGGGTGTATAGGATCCTTCTCTTCTGAACTGTAATAAAACATTTGGATTTTCCTCTATACGTGCCTTCAAAGTTACCCAGGCTTGAGATTGTGACAGAGCACTTGCCTAGGGTGCATGAGGCCTTGGGTTCCAACCCCAGCACATTAAAAAAATAGCCATAAAATAGCAAAAATGCCATCTTTAGTTTCTGGAACTTTTTTCTTTCTGTTTTTGGAAAAATCAGAGTAACTTCTGCCTCTCTTTCAAGTCCCATTGCTTGTGACTTTGAAAAGAAAATTGTTTTTGCCTTCAACAAATATATATTTAATTATTACCAGTGCTGTTGTTACAAGTAGTGTATTTCTTACCTCATCTAAAAATTTCTCAGGCCCCGGGACTGAATTGTGTCTGGACAAGGGGATTTAATTCATTTAAAACTGTGAGGTGTTCTCTTAACTTTGCCTACTCAAATGCAAGCCCCTCTATAGTTTTTGGTTTCAAGGGATGGATTGGATGTATCCTTGAGACTCTCTTCTGTTTTTACATATGACCTCCCACTACCTCTGTGGCATGACTCATTCTTGGAATTTGACCACAGCAAAAACTTTGACACATTGCGCCTGACTCTTGGGGTAGCCATTCGTTTATTCATTCACTCAATAAACATGTATGGATCCTCCAGTATGTTCCAGGCACTAGGAATACATCAGAGAACAAAACCAAAACTGGGTCTAACTTCCTAGAGCTCATAGCCCAGTGGATGAGATCTCTTGAACAGAAAATTACAAAACTAAGTACAAATTATGATAGATGGTATCAAGAAGGGTATGGAGTGTTACGAAACAGAATGGAAAGGGAACCTCATTCCCTTTGGGAAGAACAGAGATATCACTAATGAAATCATTTTTCAGAAGTTGAAGCCTAAATGATGAGTGTAGCATGATGGCTTGAGCCTACAAAACCAGTTACTCAGGAGATTGAAGCAAACAAATCACTTGAATCCAGGAGTTTCAGACCAGTCAAGGCAACATTAACAAGACCCCATCCTGAGAGAAGGAAAAAGAAAGAGATAAGGGGAGGGAGGAAAGAGAAAGAAATGTATGGAAGGAGAAAGAAGGAAGGAAGGAAGGAAGGAAGGAAGGAAGGAAGGAAGGAAGGAAGGAAGGAAGGAAGGAAGGAAGGAAGGAAGGAAGGAAGCGAGGGAGGAAGGGAGGCTCAAATTATAAAGCCTGGATGCATGGACTGCACTTGCAGGAAGAGGGGAGCAGAGGCATTTCTGTCAGGTGGGATGATAACCAAGTTCAGATTGGCTGTTCTCTAATATCTGAGCTTGATACAGGAGGATAAATAAGCACAATTTGATAATGAGAGAATTAGTGTGTCCATCAGCCTTCATGTATTCACTGGATGCTTTGAATACATTTGTCATAGGGCTGCATTGCAGGTACTTTCCAATTGAAGCTGCTGAGAAGTGCTGATAATTTGGTACACAGTTGGGAACCTAGGCCACTTGGTGAATAAATGAGTCCAATTTCTTCATCCCCATGTAAGAAAATAATCACCTTCTATTTAGCCTCCAGGATTTGATGGTGGAGTTTGTTAGAGGTGAACATTTCAAAGTCTGGACCAAGTCAGCTAGCTGTCCAAAAAATGGAAATCTTAAATCCTTTTAAGAAAATGTTCTGTAATCTTCAGAGCAGTACTGAAAAGGTATATGTGTCTTGTAGATGACTGAAACTGTTGTTCCAAAAGCCAAATGCCTCATGAACAGAGCAGCAAGTGCTGAAGGTATCTGTGACTTGGTGACTAAGAGTTTCAGCAGGATGGCTTTCCCTGAAACAGATGGGGGTCTGGCAGAAGCAAACATGGCAGCTTTGGTGATAAATGGGGCTCCATCCCAGTGGTGCATCTGTGTTCCAGGAGCAGGATGGGGCTAGATAGGAGGTGTGCAGGAGGCAGGTTTCAGGGGACTGGCAACAAAGTTGGCAGTGTAGTCACTGATGCAGTAGTAAGATAGGCCCAGATCTAGGAAACAAGCTTTTAAGTGGCATTCAGGTACAGAGATATGATAGCTGATGATGTTGAAAGAATTTGAGGGCAAAAGCAAACAAAGGAGCATCTAGAGAAGAGCCTGAGGAAACAGAATTACAGTCTGTCCTAAAAACACATAGCCTAGTGCCACCCTCTTTTTTTACAGGTAGGACCGCAATGTCACATGACCTGATTGGCTCCCCAAGTCCTGATCTCTAGTGCAGGCTTTTTTGCTCTGAGTGCCAAACTCAGATCTGCAAGTCATCTCCAATCATCTCTACCTTGACATCACATTTGCAGAACTTGTACCACAAAGTCCCATGTCCCCATATGAACAGATTATCTTTCTCCCAAACCTTGGCCTTCAACTTCTGCTCTGTTTTTAAAAATAGCAAGAATAGCCAGATGTGGTGTGGTCTCCTGTAATTCCAGCAACTCAGGAGGCTGCAGCAGGAGGATGGCAAGTTTGAGGTCAGCCTGAGAAGCGTAACAAGGCCCTCAGCAACTAAGCGAGATCCTATTTCAAAATTAAAAAATAATAATTAAAAGGACTGGGGATGTGGCTCAGTGGTAGATGATATGGAATTACTGCAGGAAAGAGGAGAAAGAGAAGAAGGAGGAGGAAGAGGAGAAGAAGGAGGAGGAGGAAGCAATTCTGACTCTGGTTAATAAAAACCCAAGTATTTTTTTTCATCAGTAACTTTCTAAGTTAAAATTGATTTACATTCAGAAAAAAAATTCAGTCTTCTGGGGTACACTTTGGTGAGTTTGGACAATATGCAGTCATGCAACCACTACTACAATCAAGACCCCAAATAAGGTTCTTGTGTGCACCCCTTTTTAGGCAAACTTCCTGCCCGCTTCACATAACACCTGGCAACTTGTTGATGAACTCTTCATCCCTATAGTTTTGCCATTTCCAGGCTGTTATAGGAATGAGATCATAGAGGGTGCAGCCTTTCCAGACAGGCTTCTTTTTTGTTTGTTTGTTTTTGGTACTGGGGATTGAACCCTGGGGCACTCAACCACTGAGCCACATCCTCAGCCCTATTTTGTATTTTTTTTAGGGACAGGGTCTCACTGAGTTGCTTAATGCCTTGCCAGTTGCTGGGGCTGGCTTTGAACTCGTGATTCTCTTGTCTCAGCCTCCTGAGCCGCAGGGATTACAGGCGTGCGTCACCAGGCCCGGCCACTTCCATCTTCTTTGAAATGGCTGTTGCCTTCTGAGTTGTAGGCTGTTAGGAGAGGTTCTGTATCATCATTGCTTTACTCAGCTTTTTTGCTGCTGTGACTAAATGACCCAACCAGCACCATTTTAGAGAAGGAAAAGTTTATCTGAGGGCTCACAGTTTCAGAGGTCTTAGTCCATAGTAGGCATAGAAGACCCACTCCATTCCTCCAGGCTCGAGGTGAGGCTGAACATCATGGCTGGAGAGCATGGCAGAGGGAAGCAGCTCACATTGCAATCAGGAAGCAGAGAGAGAGAGACTCCACTGATCAGATACCAAATATATACCCCATAGCAAGACTATTACACTCTCTGGTGGAAGTTGCCCAAATATGGTTCATTCAGGCAGGGTGAAGAGCTGCAAGCCCTTCCTGCCTTTGCTGATTTTTTTTTTCTTTTTGGTATCAGAAATTGAACCCAGCAGCACTTAACCACTGAGCCACATCCCCAGCCCTATTTTGTATTTTATTTAGAGACAGGGTCTCACTGAGTCGCTTAGCACCTCACTTTTGCTGAGGCTGGCTTTCAATTCATGATCCTCCTGCCTCAACCTCCCAAGCTGCTGGAATTACAGAAGTAAGCCAACACGCCCAGCAGACAGGCCTCTTTCATGCAACATGATACACTTGAAATTCATCCATGTTGCTGTGCATATTCAATAGTTTGTTCTTTTTATTACTCAGTAATATTCATCCAATATTCCATTGGATGGATGGCTCACAGTTTATTTATCCATTCCTCATAGGAGGGATGTTTGAGTTATTTCCAGTTTTTGTTTGACACTTATACATAAAGCTGCTATAAGCATTCATACCCAGGCTTTTGTATGAACGTGTGTTTTCATTTCTCTTGAGTAAATACTTGGGAGTAGATTTGGGTTATATGGGCAGTGTATATTTACTAAGACACTGCTGAATGTCTTTCAAAAGTACCATTTTGCATTTCCACCAGCATTGGGGAAGACTCCTAGTAGCTCTACAACCTAATCAGCACTTGGTTTGTCCACTTCTTTTTACTTTTTATCAATTCTTTGAAGATTATTCTTTCTAACAGACTGGTAGTAATATCTCATTTTTAAAAATCTTTTTGGTGCTGGGATGGAGTCCAGGGCCTCATGCATGCTAAGCATGTGCTCTACCACTGACCTATATCCCAAAACCCCAGTCCCTTGCATCAAGGTTCTAAAGTGGGTTTCCAAAACAACCAGTAATGCTAAGTGTCCTTCTATGAACTTTTTGCTTTGCTGTATACTTCTGTTATATATTTTCTTGACCCATCACATATCTTCTTTGGTGAAGTATCTGTTTTTTTTTTTTTTTTTTTTTTTTTTTTTTTGTGGGATATAGTTGGATCTTTATTTTTTTTTTCTTTTTATTGTAAACAAATGGGATACATGTTGTTTCTCTATTTGTACATGGCGTAAAGGCATACCATTTGTGTAATCATAAATTTACATAGGGTAATGTTGTTTGATTCATTCTGCCATTTTTTCCCTTCCCCCCCTCCCCTCCCACCCTTCCCCTCCATCTATACAGTCCTTCCTTCCTCCATTCCTGCCCCCCTCCCTAAACCCAACTCCAACCCCAACACTAACCCTTCCCACCCCCATTATGTGTCATCATCCACTTATTAGCGATATCATTCTTCCTTTGGTTTTTTGAGATTGGCTTATCTCACTTAGCATGATATTCTCCAGTTTCATCCATTTGCCTGCAAATGCCATAATTTTATCATTCTTTATGGCTGAGTAATATTCCATTGTATATATATACCACATTTTCTTTATCCATTCATCAATTGAAGGACATCTAGGTTGGTTCCACAATCTGGCTATTGTGAACTGAGCAGCTATGAACATTGATGTGGCTGTATCTCTGTAATATGCTGATTTTAAGTCCTTTGGGTATAGGCCAAGGAGTGGGATAGCTGGGTCAAATGGTGTTTCCATTCCAAGTTTTCTAAGGAATCTCCACACTGCTTTCCAGAGTGGCTGCACTAATTTGCAGCCCCACCAGCAATGTAAGAGTGTACCTTTCTCCCCACATCCTCGCCAACACCTGTTGTTGGTTGTATTCTTGATAATTGCCATTCTAATTGGGGTGAGATGGAATCTTAGGGTGGTTTTGATTTGCATTTCTCTTATTACTAGAGATGTTGAACATTTTTCCATATGTTTGTTGATTGCTTGTACATCTTCTTCTGTGAAGTGTCTATTCATTTCCTTAGCCCATTTGTCAATTGGATTATTTACATTCTTGGTGTAGAGTTTTTTGAGTTCTTTGTAGATTCTGGAGATTAGCGCTCTATCTGAAGTATGATTGGCAAAGATTTTCTCCCACTCTGTAGGCTCTTTCTTTGCATTGCTGATAGTTTCCTTTGCTGAGAGAAAGCTTTTTAGTTTGAATCTATCCCAGTTATTAATTCTTGCTTTTATTTCTTGTGCTATGGGAGTCCTGTTGAGGAAGTCTGGTCCTAAGCCGACATGTTGAAGCTCTGGACCTACTTTTTCTTCTATAAGATGCAAGGTCTCTGGTCTGATTCCGAGATCCTTAATCCATTTTGAGTTTAGTTTTGTGCATGGTGAGAGATATGGGTTTAGTTTCATTCTGTTGCATATGGATTTCCAATTCTCCCAGCACCATTTGTTGAAGAGGCTATCTTTTCTCCATTGCATATTTTTGGCCCCTTTGTCTAGTATGAGAAAATTGTATTTATTTGGGTTTGTGTCCGTGTCCCCTATTCTGTACCATTGATCCACCTTTCTATTTTGGTACCAATACCATGCCGTTTTTGTTACTATTGCTTTGTAGTAGAGTTGAAGATCTGGTATTGCGATACCCCCTGCTTCACTCTTTCTGCCAAGGATTGCTTTAGCTATTCTGGGTTTTTTATTCTTCCAGATGAATTTCATAATTGCTTGCTCTATTTCTGTAAGGTACATCATTGGGATTTTACTTGGAATTGCATTGAATCTGTATAGCACTTTTGGTAGTATGGCCATTTTGACAATATTAATTCTTCCTATCCAAGAACATGGGAGATCTTTCCATCTTCTAAGGTTTTCTTTAATTTCTTTCTTTAGTGTTCTGTAGTTCTCATTGTAGAGGTCTTTCACCTCTTTTGTGAGATTGATTCCCAAATACTTTATTTTTTTCGAAGCTATTGTGAATGGGGTAGTTTTCCTAATTTCTCTTTCTGAAGATTCATCGCTTATATATAACAATGCCTTAGATTTATGTGCATTGATCTTATATCCCGCTACTTTACTGAATTCACTTATGAGATCTGAAAGTTTTCTGGTGGAATTTCCTGGTTCCTCTAAGTATACAATCATATCATCAGCAAATAGGGATAGTTTGAGTTCTTCTTTTCCTATTCGTATCCCTTTAATTTCTTTGGTCTGTCTAATTGCTCTGGCTAGAGTTTCAAGGACGATATTGAATAGAAGTGGTGAAAGAGGGCATCCCTGCCTTGTTCCAGTTTTTAGAGGGAATGCTTTCAGTTTTTCACCATTAAGAATGATATTAGCCATGGGTTTAGCGTAGATGGCCTTTACAATGTTTAGGAATGTTCCCACTATCCCTATTTTTTCTAGTGTTTTGAGCATGAAGGGGTGCTGTATTTTATCAAATGCTTTTTCTGCATCTATCGAAATAATCATGTGATTCTTGACTTTAAGTCTATTGATATGGTGAATTACATTTATTGATTTCCTGATGTTGAACCAACCTTGCATCCCTGGGATGAAACCCACTTGATCATGGTGCACTATCTTTTTAATATGTTTTTGTATGCGATTTGCTAAAATTTTGTTGAGAATTTTTGCGTCGATGTTCATTAAGGATATTGGTCTGAAATTTTCTTTCCTCGATGTGTCTCTGTCTGGTTTAGGAATCAGGGTAATATTGGCTTCATAGAATGAGTTTGGGAGAGTTCCCTCCTCTTCTATTTTCTGGAATACTTTGAGAAGTATTGGAATGAGTTCTTCTTTAAAAGTTTTGTAGAACTCGGCTGAGAACCCATCTGGTCCTGGACTTTTCTTTGTTGGAAGGCTTTTGATGACTTCTTCTATTTCATTACTTGAAATTGGTCTATTTAAATTGTGTATGTCCTCCTCGTTCAGTTTAGGCAATTCATATGTCTCTAGAAACCTGTTGATGTCTTCGAAATTTTCTATTTTGTTGGAGTATAGATTTTCAAAATAGCTTCTAATTATGTTTTGTATTTCGGTCGTGTCTGTTGTGATATTTCCTTGTTCATTCCGAATTTTAGTGATTTGGGTTTTCTCTCGTCTTCTCTTTGTTAGTGTGGCTAAAGGTTTATCAATTTTGTTTATTTTTTCGAAGAACCAACTATTTATTTTGTCAATTTTTTGTATTGTTTCTTTTGTTTCAATTTCGTTGATTTCAGCTCTCAGTTTAACTATTTCCTGTCTTCTACTACTTTTGGTGTTGTTCTGTTCTTCTTTTCTAGGGCTTTGAGCTGTAGTGTTAGGTCATTTATTTTTTGAGTTTTACTTCTTTTATTAAATGCGCTCCATGAAATAAATCTTCCTCTAAGTACCGCTTTCATAGTGTCCCAGAGATTTTGATATGTTGTTTCTTTGTTCTCGTTTACCTCTAAGAATTTTTTAATTTCCTTCCTAATATCTTCTGTTATCCATTCATCATATAGTAGCATATTGTTTAATCTCCAGGTGTTGGAGTAGTTTCTGTTTTTTACTCTTTCATTAATTTGTAACTTCAATCCATTATGATCTGATAGAATACAAGGTAGTGTCTCTATCTTCTTGTATTTGCTGACATTAGCTTTGTGGCATAATATATGGTCTATTTTAGAGAAGGATCCATGTGCTGCTGAGAAGAAAGTGTATTCGCTCTTGGTTGGATGGTATATTCTATAAATGTCTGTTAAGTCTAAATTATTGATTGTGTTATTGAGATCTATGGTTTCTTTGTTCAATTTTTGTTTGGAAGATCTGTCCAGTGGTGAAAGAGGCGTGTTAAAATCACCTAGTATTATTGTGTTATGGTCTATTTGGTTTCTAAAATTGAGAAGGATTTGTTTAACATACATGGATGAGCCACTGTTTGGGACGTAGATGTTTATGATTGTTATATCTTGCTGATTTATGCTTCCCTTAAGCAGTATGAAATGTCCTTCTTTATCCCTTCTAACTAACATTGGCTTGAAGTCCACTTTATCTGAAATGAGGATGGATACTCCAGCTTTTTTGCTGAGCCCATGTGCATGGTATGTTTTTCCCCATCCTTTCACCTTTAGTCTATGGGTATCTCTTTCTATGAGGTGAGTCTCTTGCAGGCAACATATTGTTGGATCTTTCTTTTTAATCCAATCTGCCAGTCTATGTCTTTTGATTGATGAATTCAGGCCATTAACATTCAGGGTTATTATTGAGATATGATTTGTATTCCCAGTCATTTGGTTCATATTTAAAATTTTTGACACATCTTGGTTCCTCCTTTATTTGACAGTTCCTTTAGGATAATTCCTCCCTTTGCTGATTTGCTTCTTTGTTTTTTATCTCTTCCTCATGGAATATTTTGCTGAGAATGTTCTGTAATGCTGGCTTTCTTTTTGTAAATTCTTTTAGCTTTTGTTTATCATGGAATGATCTTATTTCATCGTCAAATTTGAAGGTAAGTTTTGCTGGGTATAAGATTCTTGGTTGGCATCCATTTTCTTTCAGAGCTTGAAAAATGTTGTTCCAGGCCCTTCTAGCTTTTAGGGTCTGGGTTGAAAAATCTGCTGATATCCGTATTGGCTTCCCCCTGAATGTAATTTGGTTCTTTTCTCTCACAGCCTTTAAAATTCTGTCTTTATTTTGTATGTTAGGTATTTTCATTATAATGTGCCTTGGTGTGGGTCTGTTGTAATTTTGTGTATTTGGAGTCCTATAAGCCTCTTGGACTTGATTTTCCATTTCATTCTTCAGATTTGGGAAATTTTCTGATATTATTTCTTCAAATAGATTGTTCATTCCTTTGGTTTGTTTCTCTAAGCCTTCCTCAATCCCAATAATTCTCAAATTTGGCCTTTTCATGATATCCCATAGTTCTTGGAGATTCTGTTCATGATTTCTCACCATCTTCTCTGTTTGTTCAACTTTGTTTTCGAGGTTAAATATTTTGTCTTCAATATCTGAAGTTCTGTCTTCCAGCTGTTCTATCCTATTGGTTGTGCTTTCTATGGAGTTCTTAATTTGGTTTATTGTTTCCTTCATTTCAAGGATTTCTGTTTGGTTTTTTTTCAATATCTCTAACTCTTTCTTGAAATGATCTTTTGCTTCCTGAATTTGCTCTGTTAACTGTCGATTGGTGCGATCGTTCAATGCCTGCATTTGCTCTTTCATCTCATCGTTTGCTTCCCTAATCATTTTAATTATGTACATTCTGAACTCCCTTTCTGTCATTTCTTCTGCCATGCTGTCGTTGGATTTTATTGATGTAACATCTAGATTTGTTTGGGGCATTTTCTTCCCTTGTTTTCTCATATTGTTCAGGGATCAGTGGGTCATTAAGATATTGCAGATTTCCTCTATCAACTTATAATGTCCCTGAAGATTGTTAGTATATCCCCTCTTATCCTTCAGTAGCCTGAAGTGTTGGAGGAGGTTGATAATGCAGAGCTCCACGAAGAAGCTGCCTCTCTAGGGTGGTGACCCTCAGGTGGCGTATATTCCCTGCTAGTGGGCAGAGGTGTCTCCACTTGTTGACCAATGGTCATCCAACGGGGAAGTAGGCTGCGGGCTGAGGCAAGGCCTGTTTGTGCTTATGTCTCTGACTTTACTGTCCCTGTGGGAAAACCTCCCCTGGCCGGGAAGAGTCACTCGGTGGGGACTTCTCGCTAGTCAGTTGCCCTCCTAGAGGTTCCCCTCAATCTACAACTACCCCCTGGGCTGGGCTGTCTTCTTCTGCAACGATCCCAGGGGCCCGGACCTACGTCCTGGGCCTGGGAGCCTCACCCTCCGCAGGCGAGTCTCCTTAGGCTGCCTCTCCCAGAGAGTCTGCCCGCCGCCCTGGAACCTTCGCTCCGCCCCTAGGCGTGTCTCTGTGCGGCTCTTCCAGCAAGAAGCCACCTAGCTCCTGGGACCCTGCTCTGCACCAATCGCCTGGCTATGCAGCCCCTCCCCTGAGCCACCACCTGGAGCCCCGTACAATAGCTCCGAGACACAGAGACCCGCCACACACCTCCTCCTCCGGACAGCCGCCCGGTTTCCGACGCAGTCACTAGGAATCCAAACAACTCACTTTGGGTCTCCTCCTCCCACCAACCACCCGTAGCCCTAGGCAGTCACTCCAAGTCCAAGTGACCCGCCCTGTTCCTCCTCCTCCTCCTTGTGGTAGCCGCCCGGGTGTTCAGGAGCGGTGGCTCTGAGACCAGGTGACTCACCACGCTCCTTCTCCAGGCAGGCCACCGGTGTTCCGGAGCGGTTGCTTTTAGTCCAATCAACTCACCACTCGCCTCCTCCTCTGGCAACCGCCTGTGGTTCTGATGCAGTCACTCACAGACTAAGCGTCCCACCGCTCTCCTCCTCCAGGCAGGCCACCAGTGTTCTGGAGCAGCTGCTCCGAGTTCAAACAGCTCGTCACGCAGCTCCTCCTTCGGCAACCGACCGCAGCTCTGATGCAGTCACCCCCAGGTCAAACCACAAGCCACGCTCCTCCTCCTCCTCCGGGCAACCTCCCGGCACTCAGGAGCGCTAGCTCTGAGTTCAAACAGTTCACCACACAACTCCTCCTCTGGCAACTGCCTGTGGTTCTGATGCAGTCACTCCCAGACCAAGCGTCCCGCCGTGCTCCTCCTCTTCCTCCGGGCAGTCCCCCGGCGCTCAGGAGCGCCCACTCTGAGTTCAAACAGCTCACCACGCAGCTCCTCCCCAGGCAGCCGCCCGGAGCCCCAGCGGCTGCTCGAGTCCAAGCGCTATGCTGAGCCGCCTCCTCTACGATGATCCCAGTTGTCCGTGTTTACCGCTCCAGTGGGGGGAGGGGCGTCTCGCCGAGCAACTCCACTTCACAAATTCCCTGCGTTCCGGGGCTACCGCCCCATCCGGGACGCCTCCCCAACAGGAGAGACTCACCCGGCAGCTTTGAGTTGGTCCCAAGTCTCTCACTATCTCCTCTTTTGAATCTTGCGTCCTGGAGCAGCGTGAAATGCAGCCGCCCTCTAGTCCGCCATCTTGGCCCCCGAAGTATCTGTTTTATTCATTCTTCTAATTAATTTGATCTTACTGCTGAGTTTTGAATGTTCTTGGTATATTTTGGATACAATTCAAATATGTGATCTGAAACTCATTCCTGCTGGGAGTGGTGGCACACACCTCAAAGCAGGAGGATTGCAAGCTCAAAGCCAGCCTCAGCAACTTAGCAAGACCCTAAGCCACTTAGCATGACCTTGTTTCCAAATAAAAAATGAAAAGTGCTGGGAATGTGGCTCCATGATAAAGCGCTCCTGAGTTCAATCCTCAGTATTAAAAAAGTCATTCTTTCCAGTCTGCGGGTTGAATTTTCATTCTTTTAATCCTGTCTTCTGCATAGGAAATACTTTAATTTTATTTAAAACCCAACTTATTATTTTTCTTTTATGGATCATGCTTTTGGTGTTGATATGCTGATTTTTTCCTATGTTTTCATCTATAATTTCATAATGTTTTCCATTTTGCTTAATGATCTGTTTTGAACTAATTTATATATAAGATAGATATATATATAAATTAGGGTGTAGGTCAGTGGTAGAACACGTTTAGCATGTGTGAGGTCCTGGGTTCAATCCTCCTCAGCACCACCTTAAGTAAAGATTCTGTTTTTTATATGAATGTCCAATTGGTTAATTATCACATGTTGAAAAGGCTATACTTTCCCCATCAAATTGCCATTGAAATTCCATCAAAAAATCAATTGGTCATAGTTGTGGATATCTATTTCTACTTGTAGGTTCTTTATATCAGTGTTTGTTCCTTCACCAATATTACACATTTTTTGCCTTTTTTAGACTAAATTTCACAAGCAAGTAGTGTATGTCTTCTAATTTTGTTCTTATTTTCCAAAATTTTCTATTTTATTTCAGATGCCTCTCCGCATAAATTTCACAATCAATTTGTGAATATCTACCAAAAAATCTGCTGTGATTTTGATGGGACTACATCCATAGAGCAATTTGTACAGAAATATATCTTAATGATATTGAGGTTTCCATAGTATATGTTTTCATTCATTTACGTGTTTTTTTCTTTCACCATCATTTTGTGGTCTTCAGCACACAGAGCATATTCATTGTTTGTTAGATTTATTTCTAAGAACTCCATATTTGGAGGCTACTAAAAATGATACTGCTTTTTACGTTTACTAAGTGAAATTAACCAGTGAACAAATACGGCATAATTTTAATTATATGACTTATCAGACATAGTCAAACTCATAGAGGCAGAGAATAAAATGATGGTTTCTAGGGCTGAGAGGAGTACCAAATGGGACATTTCTGCTCAATAAGTTTCAATTTTGCAAGATGAATAAATTCTAGAGATCTGCCATACAACATAATCCCCATAGTTAACAACATGATATCATGAGCTACAAAATTATTGAAGACTGTAGGTCTCATGCTAAGTGTTTTCACCTCATTAAAGAACAAGATACACAAGGAAACCTTTGCAGTTGATAGATGTATTTATTACCTTGACCGTGGTGATGGTCTCATGGGTGTATGCATATATCCAAAATCATATACATTAAATATCTGCAGTTTTTGAACATCAAATATACCTCAAATAAAGCTGTTAAAATGTAAAGTTACAGATATGAATTGCTACTATATAGAAAGACAATTAATTTGTTGGGTATGGTTGCCTATAATCCTAGATTCTTAGGAGACTGAAGCAGGATTATCACCTGTCTGAGGCCAGCCTGGGCAGCATAGCAAGACCCTGTCTCAACAGAAATTAATTTCTAGCCAGGTGCAGTGACACACACCTGTAATTCCCACAACTTGGGATACTGAGGCAAGAGGGTTTCAAGTTCAAAGTCAGTCTCATCAACTAAGCAAGGCCCTAAGCAACTCAGTGAGACCCTGTCTCAAAAGGCCCCTAGGTTCAATCCCCAGTAAATAAATAAATAAATGAATAAAAGAAATTTTTGTATCTGTTATTGATCTTTTACACTATGAGCTTGCAATATTATTCCTATACTAAGTACATTTAAGAACAATTTTAGATTTCATTGGATTTTTCTTTTACTTAGAGATACTGTATGCCAATAGAGATGGTTTTATTTCTTCCTTTCAAATGTGTATGTGTTTTACTTATTTTCTCTTTCCTTATTGCACTTGCTAGGATTTAGAGTATGATGTTGAAATGTAATGATGAAAAATTAAACCCGTGCCTTGTGCTCTACCTATAAGGAAATCATTCCATCTTTCACATTTAAGTACAGTGCTAGCTTTAGGATCTTTATAGATATTCCTTATTAGGTTATGAAAGCTACCTTTTATTCCAGGTTTGCAGAGCTTTTATTTTTTTATCTTACAAGGGTATTGGGTTTTATCCACTAATTTTTCTGCATCAATTGATATGATTGCATGGTTTTCTTCTTTATTGCGTTATTTGATGAATTTTGAATGTTGAGTCCACCAAGAATTTCCAGAATAAAACCCACTTGGTAATGACACATTGTCCTTTTTACATATTATTGGATTAATTTGCTAGTATTTTGGTGAGAACTTTCACATCTATGTTCACAAGTAATACTGTTCTCTATCTTTCCTTTATTGTCATGCCCCTACCTTGTTTTTGGTAATCAGGTTAATTATCACCTCATAAAATGAGTTTGGAACTACTTTGGCTTGTAATTTCTCAAGAGTTTGTGTGGTGCAATGAACATATTTTCCCCATAAATGTTTGGGAAACTTCACCAATGAGATCATCTGGACTTGAAGTTTCCTTTTAATGTGGTGTGTTAAGCTATGAATTCAATTTTTGGGGAGCTTATATCTTTCATGGAATTTGTCCATTTTATCCAGGCTGTCGTATTTATGAATGTACAGTTGTCCATGCTATTCCTTAGCTGCCCCTTTAATTTTTGTTTTTTTTGGTGGGGGGAGATGAGATCTGACCATGTTGCTCTCACTGACCTATAACTTGAAATCCTCCTAGGTCGGTCATCTAAGTAGCTGGTGTTGCAGGTAAGTGCAATTGTACCCAGAACTTGTTTCTTTAATATCTAAAGTACCTATATTAATACCTCCCTTTCATTCTGGATATTGGTAACTTGTCATCTTTCTTGTTAGCTTGGTTGATATGGCTAGAAGTTTATCAATTTTATCAATTTTCATAAACAGCTTTCTGTTTCATTGATTTTCCCTAATAATTTTGTTTTCAATTTCATTGATTCCGGCTATTATCTTTAGTATTTCCTTACTTTGACATTCTACTTGCTTTGGATTGACTTTTTTTTAAATCTGTTTTCAGTTTCATATGGTATATGTTTATATTATTCATTTGAAATTTTTAAATTTTTTTCTAATGTTACATACAGAAAAAAATTCCCCTCAAATACCAGTGGCAAACAATTCTCATTGCCCTGCCCTTGGTAGTTAACTGTTCCATTCCAATTTTTTATTTAAACAAGAAAGTAGTCTAATCAATGTTGGGTTTGCAGCCTCCAAATACCATTATTACAGTCCTTGGCAACAGTCATTGACTTTTAATAGAGTAAGATTTTTAGTCTGCTGAAAAGTGTTGATTTGCTTATAGCATAGGATCAGATGCAACGAAGATCATTAAGATGAAATTGGGGTGTATTTCTAGTGGGAGGGGCCCTGTTATCCCACATACATTGCCTCAGGTAGGTACTGGCAATCTATATTCAGAAGTTGCTATCCTACTCCTGCAAACTAATGCAAACCACCAGGTGTTCCGCTCCTTCTCTCTGGTGACCCCTTGTTGAGGACATTAGTCTTCAGTCCTCAGCACCCACCTGGTGCTGATCCTCATGCTCCAGGTCTAGCTCTCTGTGGCCTGTGGGTGGGACCCACAGCCCCACAGGACCCACCTCCCTCTCCTCCCCCCCCACATCATCCCCTCCCCGTCCCTCCCCGCCATCAGAGAACACACACACACAGACACACACACACACACACACACACACACACACACTCACACAGGAAACCACCAGGTGTTCCGCTCCTTCTCTCTGGTGACCCCTTGTTGAGGACATTAGTCTTCAGTGCTCAGCACCCACCTGGTGCTGGTCCTCATGCTCCAGGTCTGGCTCTCTGTGGCCTGTGGGTGGGACCCACAGCCCCACAGGACCCACCTCCCTCTCCTCCCCCCCCACATCATCCCCTCCCCGTCCCTCCCCGCCATCAGAGAACACACACACACACACACAGACACACACACAGACACACAACTCAGAGAGACCGATTTTATTTTCTCCATCATCACACTTTGGTGTAAAATTTCTCCTTGGCCCAGTGACCACCTCCCTGCTGCCAGACCTCTGGAGAGTCAGGGACGGTCCTGAGATGTCCGGCCTCGCCGGTGTCACAGGTCTTCACTGGAGGAGGTGGAGCTTCCCACGCTCCGTTGTTCCACGTCTGGCTCCTCCAGACTGACCTTCTTTTTCAGCTCCTGACTGTGGCTTTGTCGGGTGGGCACTCTCTTTCTACTGGCTTCAGTGGCAGAGGCAGGAGGTCGGGCAGCATCTTTGTTCTTCGAAACGCCTCCCAGGTGCCTTTTGGCCTTGTTGGTCACCTTACGCCCCTGGAAGGACAGACAACAGGGCGATGACGGAGGGGCACCGGCGTGGGGGCAGAGGGTGGAGGAGGGGGAGGTCAGGGTAGGCGTCCGGGGAGGGGCGGTGCAGGGGCAGCAGAGCAGGGCGGGGTGACTCAGCTCACCTTTCCTTTCCTGCCCTTGGTTAGAGGCGGACTCATCTTCCTCTTTCCCACTTTGATAGCTGAGTTGGATCTTTCGCTGCAGGAAACCGATGCTGCTGTTTTCGCGACCATGTTTCCTCACCAGCAACTCCGGGTGGTCTGCCCAGGCCCGCAGGACTCCCTGTATATATGCGCCCCAGGACAATGGGTGGCCACGCCCTTGGGCTTTGTTGGGTCACCAAGCCACACCCCCAGGCCTGGAGGGAGGGGCTTGGTGGTCACAAAGCCTCCTCATCTGGACAGGTCCATGGGGCCCTAGGGGGCCTATGACCAGGAGGCCGAGGTAGTCTGGTTGGAGAAAGGGGGGCTTTGCCCAGCGCTCCTGGAGAGCTTTCCCAGAGGGGTAGGGGATGCCTCCTCATCTCCCCAGGTTCCATTTTGGTGGATCACAGGGCCCAGAGGGGGTGTTTCCTCCACACCTCTCCACAAACACCCCCTGCAGTGGTACATCCTCTTCTCTCCCTCCACCAGGACCTACTTCAGGTATGTCTTACCTAAAAGCACTCCATATTTAAGACACACCTTGATGTTTGGTTACTTCCCTTGGTTGAGGATCTGTCATTTGGAATTTTGTCCCTAAATGAAAGGGATGATAGAGTTAGCTACAGGCCAGAGTGGCTATATAAGACAAAATAGATTTCAGAGGAAGGAATATTATTAAAGATAAAAAAATCATTTCATAATAAAGCTATCAAGTAAAAAATAACAAAAATTTCTAAATGCTACTAATACCAAAGCTTCAAACTACTTGAAACAAAAGGGTTAAAAGTACAAGGAGAAACATAACTACCAGTCTGCAAGCATAGTCAGAGCTTTCAATACCTTTCTCTCAATAAGTGAAAAAACAAGTAGACAGAAAATCAGTAAAGACATAGAAAATTTGAACTACATCAACTAAATTGACATAATTGACATTTATGGAAAAATCACAATAACATTAGAATTCACACTCACTTGGATCACATATGGGATATTTATCAAAATAGAGAAAATCCTGGATCATAAATTGGGTCTCAATAATTTAGAAAGGTTTTACTCATGCAGTTTGTTTTCTGATCACAATAGAACTAAATTTGAAATCAATATAGGAAAGGTGTCTGAGAAATCCCCAAATATTTGAAAGCTAATAATACACTCTAAGTAATTCATGGGAAAAACATAAATCAAAAGGAAGGTAGAATGTATTTTAGGCAGAATAAAAATGAAAAACAACAGAATTTATGTAAAGCCACCAAATCACTACTTAAATGGAAATTTACATATGCCTGTAATTGGAGAGAAAAAAAATCTTAAATCAACAATCTTAGCTTCTCTCTTAATAACCTAGAAAAAGAAGTGTACTTAATATTTTAAGAAAATAAGGAAAAAAATTAATTAAAAATTAAAGTAATATAAACAAAATACTGAAAATAGAAAAACAAAACAGAAAAATAGATTTAATTAAATGGAATTCTGTTAAGGAAGTTGGTTCTTAAGCTGACATGATGGAGAGTTGGGCCTACACTTTCTTCTAGTAGACACAAGTCGCTGGCTTCAGGCTAAGGTCCTTGATCCACTTTGAGCTCACTTTAGTGCAGGGTGAGAAAGAGGTTCAATTTCATTCTACTACATGTGGATGTCCACTTTTCTCAGCAACATTTGTTGAAGATGCTATCTCTTCTCCAATCCACATTCATGGCACCTTTGTCTAGTATTAGATAACTGTATTTATGTGAGTTTGTCTCTGTGTCCTCTATTCTGTGCCATTGATCTTCATGTCTGTTTTTGTGCCTATACCATGCTGTTTTTGTTACTATAGCTCTAGAGTATAATTTAAGTTCTGGAACTGTGATGCTTCTTGCTTCACTTTTTTTGCTGATGATTGCTTTGGTTATTCTGGGTCTCTTAATTTTCCAAATGAATTTCATGATTACTTTCCCTATTTCTATGAAATATGTCATTGGGATTTTAATTGGAATTTCACTGAATCTGTATAGCACCTTTGGTAGAATGGCCATTTTGACCTTATTAATTCTGCCCATCCAAGAACATGAGAGATCTTTCCACCTTCTTAGGTCTTCTTCAGTTTCTTTCTTTAGTGTTTTATAGTTTTCATTGTAGAAGTTTTTCACCCTAGACTGATACCCAAGTATTTTATTTTTTATGAGGCTACTGTGAATGGGAGAGTTTTCCTAATTTCTCTTTCAGTTGACTCATCATCAGTGTATAGGAACAAAACTGATTTATGGATGTTACTTTTATATTCTGCTACTTTGCAGAATTTGGTTATGAGTTCTAGAAGTTTTCTGGTGGAGTTTTTGGGGTGTTCTAAATATAGGATCATATTGTCGGCAATTAGGGATAGTGTGAACTCTTCTTTTCCTATTCATATCCCTTTAATTTCTTTGGTCTGTCTAATTGCTCTGGCTAGTGTTTCAAGAAAAATGTTGAATAGAAGTGGTGAAAGAGGGCATCCCTGCCTTGTTCCAGTTTTTAGGGGGAATGTTTTCAGTTTTTCTCCATTTAGAATGATGTTGGCCTTGGGCTTAACATACATAGCCTTTACAATGTTGAGGTATATTCCTACTCTCCCTAGTTTTTCTAGTGTTTCGAGCATGAAGGGATGCTGTATTTTATCAAATGCTTTTCCTGCATCTATTGAAATGATCATATGATTCTTAACTTTAAGTCTATTGATGTGATGAATTACATTTATTGATTTTCATATGTTGAACCAACTTTGCATCCCTGGGATGAACTCCACTTGATCATGGTGTACTATATTTTTAATATGTTTTGTATATGATTTGCCAGTAGTTTATTAAGAATTTTCGTATCTGTGTTCATTAGGGATGTTGGTCTGAAGTTTTCTTTCCTTGATGTGTCTTTGTTTTTGGTATCAGGGTGATACTAGCTTCATAGAATGAATTTGGAAGGGTTCCCTCCATTCATATTTCCTTTAATACTTTGAGAAGGATTGCTGTTAGTGCTTCTTTGAAGATCTGGTAGAACTCAGCTGAGAATCTGTCTAGTCCTGGGCTTTTCTCTGTTGATAGGCTTTTGATGGTGTCTTCAATTTCATTGCTTGATTCATTTGCTGATTCAATTTGGGTAGGTCATATATCTCTAGAAATTTGTTGATGTCTTCAAGATTTTCTATTTAGTTGGAGTACACATTGTCAAAATAGTTTCTGATTATCATCTGTATTTCAGTAGTGTCCATTGTGATAGTTCCTGTTTCATCACGAATTGAGTGATTTGATTTTTCTCTCTCTTTCCCTTCATTAGTTTGACTAAGGATTTTCAATTTTATTTTATTTTTTAAAGAACTAACTTTTGATTTTGATAATTTTTAAAGTTTTTTTTTGTTTCTGTGTTTCAGGTGCATTGATTTTGGTTCTGAATTTAATTAGTAGAGAGCCTAGAGGATAGGAGAAAATCTTTGCCACCTGCACCTCAGATAGAGCAATAATCTGCAGGATACACAAAGATCTCAAAAAACTTTACAGCAATAAAACAAATAACCCAATCAATAAAGGGTAAAGGAACTGAACAGGCACTTCATAGAAGAAATATGAATGGTCACCAAATATATGAAAAATTGTTCAACATCCCTAGCAATTAGAGGAATGCAGATTAAAACTACACTGAGATTCCATCTCACTCAAGTCAGAATGGCAGCTATTAAGAATACCAGTGACAATAAATATTTTTGGATGATGTAGGGAAAAAGGTACACTCAAACCTTGGTGGTGAGACTGCAAATTGGTGCAACCACTCTGAAAAGCAGTATGGAGATTCCTCAGAAAACTTGAAATGGAACCAACATTTGACCCACTTATCCCACTCTTTAGTATATACACAAAGGACTTAAAGTCAGCATACTAGAGTGACACAGTCACATTAATATTTATAGCAGGTCAGTTCACAATAACTAAGCAATGGAACCAAACTAGGTGCCCTTCAACAGATGAATGGATAAAGAAAATGTAGTATTATACACATGAAATATTACTCAGCCATAAAGAATAATGAAATTATGACATTTGCCCATAAATGGATGGAACTGAAGACTATTATGCTAAGTGAAATAAGCCCGTCACAAAAACTGAATATTCAGTCACCAAAGACTGAATGTCCTCTTTGATATGCGGATGCTAACACATAATAAGGGAGGGGGTAGGAATAGAAGTTCATTGGAATACACAAAGGGGAATGAAGGGAATGGAGGGGGATGGGAATGGTAAAGAATAGAATGCATTGGACATAACTTTTGTATGTTCATATATGAATACACTACCAGTGTAACTCCACATCATGTACAACCACAAGAATGGAATCCTAATTAGAACAAATTATACTCCATGTATGTACAATATGACAAAATACACTCCACTGTCATTTATGTCTAAAAAGAACAAAAAATAATTAAAATATGATGAGGGAAGAAAGAGAGAATTCTGTGGAAAGAACAGTAAAGTTGTGAACTTCTAAGCGAACTGATGAGAAAAAAAGGGATACAAGACAGAAGATCCAGTACCAGAAATCAGAAAGGCAATATCATGAGAATCTATGGATAATAAAATAAGAAAAAGTATGAAAAACATATGATAATTATTTTGACAATTTACATGAAATATACAAACTCTGAAAGATACAAAATACCAAAGCTCATTCAACAAGAAATATAGAATATAAATGGTCCTATAACCATTAATAAATTTGAACTTTCAGTTTAAAGTGTTTCCAGAAAGAAAAGTTCAAGCCCATATGGTTTCAATGGTGAAGTGTATCAAATATTTAAGAATAAATTGGCATGAATAATTCACAAAATCTTCTAAAAGATAGTAAAGGAGGGACCATTACTTCCAAACGTATTATTTTAAGTCAATATTGCCCTGTAACTAAAACCAAGATATTACAGAAAAAATTACAAACCAATAGCCCTTATGAACATAGATACAGAAATCCTCAAGGAATACTAGAAACTGAATGTATCAACATATAAAAAGGATTACACACCATGACCAAGGGGGGTTTATGCCACAAATTCAAGGTTCATTTAATATCTAAAAATCAGTGTCTCTAATACCCATATGAGTTGATCAAAGGGAAAAACAAATAATCATCTCAATAGACACAGATGATAAAATTGAAAACTTTTCATGTTACACTCAACAAACTGGAAATGGAAAAGAAGTTCCTAGACTTGATAAAGGCAGTATACAAAAGCACCACATTGTGCTTAGTTGTTAATCAAGTACTCAGCTTGGTAACAGGATAAGAATGTCCGCTTTCAGGACTACTACTGAACAGGACAATCAGACAAGAAAAAGTAATGAAAGATTGGAAAGGAAGAAGCCTCCATAATCATGTGGACAAATCCTTCACAAGTCTCTCTCTTTCTCTCTCCCTCCCCTGCTTTCTCTCTCTCTCTTCCTCTCTCTCTCTCTCTCTCTCTCTCTCTCTCTCTCTCTCTCTCTATATATATATATATATATATATATATATATATAAATAACATATATATTCTATTGATTCTGTTTCCTTGGAAACACTGACAATATATATTCATATTTACACACACATAAGTATATGTACATGTACAGCTGAATTTTGACAAACATGCAGGGGAAATTCAGTGGAGCAAGTATAGTCTTTTCCATAAATCATACTGGAACAATTGGGTATCAATATGCAAAAAAGTCCCTGATCATTACCTCACATTATATTCAAATATTAACTTCAAATGGATCATGGCCAAAATATAAAACCTAAAAGTATAAGACTTCTGGAAGAAACTTTGTAGATAACTATTGGGACTTTGTGCAAAAAAAATTTAAATATGACACCAAACCCTTATTCATAAAAGAACAAATTAACAAACGAGACTTCATCTAAGTTAAAACTTGTCCTCTAGGCAGACACTCTAGGCACGCCTGTAATCCCAGTCACTTGGAAGGCTGAGGCAGGAGGATGGCAAGTTCAAAGCCAACCTTAGCAACAGCAAGACACTGAGCAACTCAGTGAGGCCCTGCCTCTAAATAAAATATTAAATAGGCCTTGGAATGTGCCTCAGTGGTTGAGTGCCCCTGAGGTCAATCCCTGCTACAAAACTAAAAACAAAACAGCAATAACAACAACTTTTACTCTTTGAAAGATACAGTTAAGGGAATTAAAAGAGAAATAGCAGATAGAGGGAAATATATATATGATAAAGAAATTGTATCTAAATACATGAAGAGAGCCCTCAAAATTCAATAACGAGAAATGGACAGGCCAATTTTTTAAAATTTGAGTGAAAGACTTGAATACATGTCACCAAGAAAGATATATGAATGGTTCATAAGCAGATGAAGAGGATCACTGGAGAAATGCAAATTAAAACCAAATGGCATGCAACTATGCAGTCATTAGAATGGCTGAAATAAAAAAAAGGGTGATGATCATCCCATTTCACAAAGAAGTGGAAGAACTGAGACTCTCTGGCATAAATGGGAGGACTGTAAAACAGCACACGCACATTGGAGAAGAGGTTGGTAGTTTCTCAAATAATTGAAAATACACATCTGCAATATGATTTAGCCATTTCACTCCTAGGTATTTATCCAAGAAAAATGAAAGCACATGTTCACACGAGGCCTTGTACACAAACGTTCATAACAGCTTTATTTGTAATAGTCTAAAACTAAAAACTTTACAGATGTCGATTAACAGATGAATGGATAAACAAATTGTGTTACAGTCATACAATAGCACTCAGCAATGAAAGCAATAAAAAGGAATAAACTATTGATGTGTTCCATATGGATGAATCTCAAAATAATTATGCTGAGTGAAAGAAGCCAGGCCAACAATTGTACATGCTGAATGATTCTATTTACATAATAGTCTACAAAATTCAAACTGATTACAGTGACAGAAAGCAGGTAGTGGTTACCTGAGAAATGAAAGTGGGGAGGGTGGAAATGAGGGATTACCAAGGGGCACAAGAAAGATTTTGGGAAATTACAATGGTGGTTTTCTGGAGATATACATATGTCAAAACATCAGCTTTGTGTAGTTTATTGTGTATCAGTTATACCTCAACAAATGTATTAGTAATAATGATGATAAATATATTATAACCTTTCATCAAAATATATCATTCCTTCTAGATTTAGCACTAACTTTGGTCCACTGTGGGAATTGGTCTATTGGACAGGCTGATGAAGTTAGAAAACTCTTTTCTTGATTGAGCATTTACTTTGTCCTTGGCAAAGTTCTAGCTGCTTTCCCAGGTGTTATCTCATTTAAACCTCATAGCAAACTTAGAAAGAAAATAAGGGATCATAAAGAGGGAAGGGTTCTTTGCCATGTTGCAAAGGGCTGCCACCTGATGTCACCATTCACAATGTACTCAGTATAGAACAAGCAAATCCTTCTCATATGCCAATGATTCACTTGGCAAGGCTTAGAGCAGAAAATTCAATGAAGGGCCAGGTTTGCAGCATGATGTTAACTACTGTTCACTTTATAACAACACTGGAAAGACCAAGCCATTTTTCTTTTACTAAGTCATAATTTTTTGAGAATCCGATCAATTTCCCTGACACATATGAACATGTAATGCAAAGCTATCTGAATATTGAAATTTTGTCACCAATGTTAGAAGAATATTTCTAGAAGCACTTTCTTTCTCTGACACGTTCTGCACACCTTACAAAAGAAATCCCCAAGCTGACATTCATGATTAAACCCAAACTGTGAGCTCACTTCTTTCTTACAAATACTTGACTTGATGAACTATTTCCAGTTTTCTAAAATCTTCCTTATAATCAAATTTTTATAATTGTCATTAAAGAAAAAAATCAGAATTCCCATTTATCCACTGCATGCCCACTTATAATATGATTGATTATGGGATTGCTGTAATTTTAAAAGTCTGACAATGAAGTGTTGGGAAGGATGTGAAGATTACAAACCTCATACATTGGATGTGAATGTAATATGTTTCAATCACTTTGAAAAACAGTTTGGCAATTCCTTAAAAGGCTAAACACAGAGTTCCCATATAACCCAGCAATTTTAGTCCTATGTAGGCACCCAAGAGGAATGAAAACCTAAGATCACACAGAGAATTGCACATGGATGTTTATATTAACATTATTGGTAACAGCCAGAAAATGGAAATAAACCAAATGCTCATCAATTGATAAATGGTTAAATAATATGTACTATATTCATAGAATGGACTACTATTTGGCATTTTAAAAGAATGTACAGATATATCATTCCTCAAAACATTGTGCTAAATGAGAGAAGACAGACACACAGAGCCATATGGTACATTTATACCATTTATATGAAAAGCTCCAAACAAGGAAATTCTGGATTGTTTTCTTTTTGTAGTTTTGTTTTGTTTTGTTTTGCAGTGCTGAGGATCAAACCCCATTATGGAGCATGCTAGACAAGTACTCTACAAAAAGACACACCCCCAGCCCCAGGACAGGCACATTCTTAGAGGCAGAAAGGCTTCAGGGATTGGTGGGGAAATCAGGAGTGAGTGCAATTGGGCACAGGTTTCCTTTTGGGTTGATGAAAATATTCTAAAGTTAATTTGTGACTTTGATACACTGTGGATGTATCATCAACACTGAATCATATACTTCAGAAGGGTGTATTTGATAGTATATGAATTGTATGCCAACTTTGTAAAAAGAAACTCCATTTAGCACATGAGGAAACTGAGGTTAAGAGAGGTGAACTGTCTTGCCCAGATTTCTTACCTTCATCTTTATGAGCTATTCTGATGTCTAAGTTCTATTTTCTACATGGGCTATTTCTTGTAAGTCCTGGAGCCCCACTTTGCCACTTGTTGAGTACCAAATGTGTACCCAAGCATCATATCAGGATGACCTCCATACCTTTCCCATGAGATAGGACTATTATTTTCTTCTCCAACTTTAAAGAGAAGAATCTGACTCAAGGCACATGAAAGACTTGTGCAAAGTCACACAATATTTAGACATAAAGAACCTGGATTTGCATCTATATTGTTTTGAGTCTGGGCTCATGGCTACTGTCATTGCAATATCTCCTCTTCTCTGCATCTTTCCACTGCCTCCATACATGTTTGAATTGAATTCATCAGAACATTTTTACCCTTCTTATACATATTCAGATCAGACCCACTCTTTCCCTAAGATTCACTTCTGTTTCCCAACTGTAACTGGAGGATCACATTAAACAACATGTGCCAATTTTTCTAAAAGTCAGCCTGATTCTTTTTGGCATTTCCAGTTTCTATCCTGAAATGAGAAGGAGAAAACATTGTTTAACTTACATAGGATCCACTCTCAAAATGCACTGTTCCTTTGAAAAGCAAACATGTTGCCCCTGTTTAAAGGAATGTTCTTGTAAAGAAATGCTCTGGTTATCCAGCTGTTTAACCTGAGGAGTTTGGAAATATACGGAACCCATGGCCCATGGTTATGATGTAGGAAGAATGACGTTTTTCAAAAGATGACATGAAGATTCTAAAGTGTGGTTAAGTCTAAATTCCAGTGGTAAGGTCATTGGTCATGAATGCAGGGTGAATCCTTGTCTGAACCTCACATGTGGAAGTCATGCCTTAGTCCTTTGAGTCTTCTTCCTTGTTTCCCCAAATGATAGAGTCTTTTACAATCATATATGGGAAAATACACTCACACTTCTCCCCAACCACTTGTAAGGCCCTGGGAACACAGTCTGTGCCTTGTTGACTAAAACAATGCCTGGCACACAGTAGGTCTTTATCATAATCCTGTGATATTAGGAAAAATGAGCAGCTTTGCTCTGACTTTGCATCACCAAGGGATTGTGTGTGGCATCAGGCTAAGGAATATGTGGGTGTCTGGGGAGTTGGTGGGTATTTTGCCCCTGACATCTGAAAGGTCAGAACAAGGGGAAGACACAGGCCAGTGGGAAGTTTGTGTGAGTGCCTTAGGGTGAGAGGAGGCAGGCCACTGAGCCACAGAACAGTGTGGAGAGTTGGATAGAGTAAGGTAGGCCCTGAAAGGAACACTGAAACACCAGGCAAGTTATGAAGACAAAGGTAGGTTCTGCAAGGTAGGGGTGAGACCAACAACTAGATCCACTAGCAGCAGAAGGTGCTGAGTTTCTCACTGGAAGATGTTCCTAACTTAGAAAGAGCACTTCAGCATCTGAGATGCTAGGAATCTTTGGCTTCAACTGGGAGGAGAGGAAGGTTGTCCTTTGTTATGATTTAAATATGAGATCTTCCTGAAAAGCTTGTGTGTGAGAAAATGCAAGAAAGTGCAGAGGTGTTATGAGAGCCTTAACCTGTTCAGTGCATAAATACCCTGAAAGAGATCAGCTGGTTGGTAGCTGTAGACAAGTAATGTGTGACTGGAGGAGGTGGGCCCTTGGCGTGGTGCTTTGGGGGTTTATATCTTGTCCTGGTTGAGCAGATCTCTCTTTCTCTCTCTCCACTTCCTGGAACCATGTTCCTCATCCCTGCTTCCCTCCACCACACTCTTCCACCATGATGTTGTGTCTTACCTAGGACCTGAGGAATGGAGCTGACTGTCTATGGACTAAGACCTCTGAAAGTGTCAGCCCCAAATAAACTTTTCATCCTCTAATTGTTCTTGTCAGGTCCTTTGGTCACAACAATGAAAAAGCTGACTAAAACATCCTTCAAGCAGAAAACCACCTAGAATTTTTCACACAGAGTTCTCTTGATTGTGCTCATTTCTTTCATATGTCTTCACACTTAATCTTCATTGCAACCCTGGATTTGAGGTATCATCATCCTCTTTTACTGACGTTTAAGTAGGTGAAATAACCTATCCATGGCTCGGCCTAGAGTCTGTCTGCAAAGTCCAGGCCCATTTGTTCCTCTATAGCTCATAAGTCGCAGCTACCTAGACATGTGTTAAGGATGTTAAAGAAAGAGTCAGGCATCACATGGAAGATTACAATAGATAACTTCCAACGTGATCCAAACCAAAGAGTTTCTAAGCCTTTAAAAATGCAGGGAGGGTGCATTGATAAAGATGCTCAAACACCAGGCATGGTGGGAGCTGGAAATGGAGTGATGAACTTGAAGGAATTACAGCATCTCTTAAATACAACAGTGACCTAAGTAGCTTCCTCATCCCAAGACTGGGCTCAACTCGCCATCTATTTTCCTTTTTTTAATTTGTTCTTTTTAGACAAAGACAAATGTCTGGATCCATTTCCACTAAAACACATATATTAATGACAGTTGTTTGCTTTTTTAAAAAATTTTTACTTGTGCTTTTTACATATACATGACTATAGGGTGTATTTTGGCATATTATACATATATGGAGTGTAACTGATTCTAATTAGGATCCCGTTCTTGTGGTTGTACATGACATGGAGTTACCCTGGTCATGTATTCACATATGAACATAGCAAAGTGATGTTTGATTCATTCCAGTGTCTTTCTTGGTCCCATTCCCCTTGCCCTTCCTTTCATTCTCCTCATCATCTATTTTGTTTTTTTAATTTAATTTTTATAATTTGTTCTAATTAGTTATATAAGACAGTAGAATCCATTTTGATATATCATATATAAATGGAGTATAATTTCTCATTCTTCTGGTTGTACATGATGCAGACTTATACCAGTTGTGTAATCATATATGCACACAGGGTCATAATGTCCAATTCATTCCACTCTCCTTCCTATCCCATACCTCTCACCTCCCTTCACTCCCCTCTGTCTAATTCAAAGTACCTCTATTCATCATCTATTTTAAATGCACTCCTTTTTCACTTGAAACATATTAGTGAAAAATGCAGTTTAATCCACATTTCTGTTCAATCGAATTTGACTAAAAATGCTATTGGGATGTGATATTGTTGAAAAGAACTTGGTGCAAAGTCTCATTGTGACAAGGGTCTTTCTAATTACTGCACTCAGGAAATGAGTATTGAGCACCTACTGAGTCGGGAACTGCTCTAGACACAAGAGAACACAGAACTTGTCCATGTGCCCAATACAGGACAAGGGGAGATCCAGAAGGCAAGCACTAATGCAGTAGGTATCTACCCCAGGAGTCAAACCATGTGCATGCTTATCTGCTTTATAAGGTCAACTCTTCAAAGGGTGGGCTTCTGACAGTACCTCCTACAAAAGCTACTGGGATGTGTCTTTTTAAATTTTCCTTCTCTTTTTTATGGTGATAGAAATCAAACCCAGGACTCACACTGGCACTCTATGGCTCAGTTACAACCCCAGCTGAGGATATTTCTTTGAAAATTGCCATTCCGCTTTTCAGAACCTTGACTTCTGCTTGGTGTGGCCAAGGTCCTAGAGTCTGCTTTCTTTTTAGGGCAAATATGAGGGCAGACCCCTGAAAACACACAAGATGCCTGGTACCTTAGTAATGACACAAATATTCATTAATCTGATAAGAAAAGTAATAGCACCAACAGTAATATGATTTTATATTCATATTTTTCAAAGTGAAAAAAAGCCAAGTTGGAGGCTGGGGCGTAGCTCAGTAGTAGAGCCCCTGCCTAGCAAGTGCAAGGCCCTGGGCTCCATTCCCAGCACTGGGTGGGGATGGGCCAGTTTGGTTTGAGCCTCAGAATAGACCAAAAGTTAACACAGAAAAGTAATTTTTGAAGTGGGTTATAAAGGTCAAAACAGATCAAAGCTCAAACAAGTTTCTGGCATAAAAATAGACAACATTTGAGATTTTCTTACAAAAAGAATAATCAGATCATTACTTCACTAAGCAATATCAGCTGTACCAACAAAAATAACCAACACAAATTTCTTTTCTCTCTTTTCTTAATTGGTTCTTTTCAGTTATACATGACAGTAGAGTCTTTATTTTTCTTCTTTTTTCATCAGTGCCTTATAATTATACACAGTATTTGGGTTCATTTTGACAAAATCATACATGCAAGGAATTTGCTATCAATCTCCACCCCACTTTTCCTCCCCTCCTCCCTCCCCCTAGTCTCCCTTCTCTACTCTATTAAACTTACATACAGATGAAATTCTCTTTGACACCTTTAAATATGAATATAATATGATTTTGTTAATCCATTCCATACTTCTTCCCCTTTCCCATTCTTCCTCCCTCACTCTTGCTCCCCTTCTTCTATTCCACTGATTTTCCCTCTCTCTTTTTTTTATTTGTTCTAATTGCTAGAGATGTTGAACATTTTTTCATGTTTCTTCATTGATTATATTTCTTCTTCTGAGTCCATTTTGATAAAATAATACACGCATGGAATATATCTTATTCTAATTAGGGCCCCAATCTTGTGAATGTATAAGATAGTGGGATTCACTGTGGTATATTCATACATGTACATAGAAGACTTATATCAGATGCTTTCCACTATCTTTCCTATTCCTATCCTCTCTCCTTTCCCTTCATTCCCCTTTGTCTAATCCACTGAACTTTTATCCTCCTCCCACCTTATTGTGGGTTAGCTTCCACATATCAGAGAAAATATTCACCTTTTGGGTTTGGGAGACTGGCTTATTTCACTTAGCATGATAGTCTGCAGATCCATCCATTTACTGGCAAATGTCATACAGTCATTCTTCTTTATGGCTGAGTAGTATTCCATTGTATATGTATACCTTGGTATCTTAATTTAACTGGTGTCAAATCCTTGAGATTTCTGTTTCCATAGGTCATGTATAGTGAGATTCCTCACTGGACCTTGAACATCAGATAGCTCCTAGGTCGACTACAGAGCTTAGCTATTGTGCATTGAGCTGCTATAAACATTGATGACCAACAACAATTTCTAAAGTAGTGCAAACAGAATGTCAGCTTTCTGAGTGTGAGTAGAACAGACAGTAATTTTCTTCATCATGAAAATCTTTTAAGATTGATAAAGTGGAAATATTCCCTTGTTCTCTCAACAATTTTATTAATAGTTCTTCAGAATACTTAAGATACTCTTTAAGTTTAGAAACTAACAGCTTCAGTAAAAGCTGAACCTATTAAAAATGATTATAATGGATTTGTTGCATGTTAATGTGTGTGTATAAACATATATATGTTATATATGTTTATTCTGGGACTGGGATGGAGCTCAATGGTAGAATATTTTTGTAGCATGAATAAAGACCTGGGTTCCATCCCCAGCACTGCAACACACACACACACACACACACACACACACACACACGTATATAAATATAGATATTTATATAAATATATATGAGATACATATTATGGTTATAATGCCTATTGGGGGGAAAAGTCCAGTTCTAAGCCCAAAGTGTCAAAACAAAACTTTAAAGAATATTTCATCATCAATACCAAAGTCAATATAATTCCAGAAAATACGAAAATTTCATTTCTTATTTTGGCCATCAAATTGCACATATTGCCAGTTCAAACTTGACTACTTTGCAGAGCAGTAACCCAGGTTCTTGAAAGAAAATCATTTCACATCCACCTCCCTTAATGAAGCAGGTGGGAATCCCACTGAGCTCTCCTGAATGTAACAGTCCACTATTTCTGGGAAGATTGGATACATATATATTTGGGCAGCAAAAACAACTCATCAAAGGGCTGTGACTCAATGGTAGAGCACTTGCCCAGAATGTGCAACGCCACAGGTACAATCCCTAGCACAACAAAAACAACAACAAAGAAAACCACTAACTCATCAAACATGAGATTTGTGTTTCTACAGGTTGTGTATAGTAAGATTCCTCACTGAACCTTGGACATCAGATAGCTCAACACTCACAACCTCTCAGAAGGATCTGTCTCTGGATAACCAATTAATGCAAAGCAACAAAAATGACCCTTCAATTTGAATACACCACACTTCAATAAGGTCCAGCCAGATATATGAAGTCAAAACATGAATAACTTATCTGTATGCCCAATTCAGGATGTTATTTCTAGACGTGGTGACCAGGCCACTCTTGGCTGGATCCTAAATCATGAGAGCATGATATATCATGTCAAGGCCCACAGAGGGATCCTCTACTGGTGTGTCAGTGGTGTATTCATTATATTTCGAGTGGTGGCAATCTAAGCATGTTTCAATGCCTAAAACTTCTTGGCCCCTCAGTGCCACATCATGGCACAGGCATGCATTAAACTGTGGACTCCAAGTACAGCTGAAGATTGACAAAGTTAACAGATATTGCTTTAATACAATTTTTTCAGTGGTGTTTCTTAATAGTAACAAATGCAACTGAGGAAATTGAGAGAAGTCTGACATTTTATTTGACTTCATTATTGACTCATCGAAATAATGGGAAGATTAATGGATCCAAGGAGAGAAAATGCCAGAGATATTTTAGGAAATAATGAAACTATGTCAATCTTTGAAGTTGTTAGTATTTTTTAAAAGTATTGAGTGTGGTTGAGAATAAAGTAAATATTGAACAATGACAAAAAGCAGTGGGGGAACTGCAACTTAACTATATTTACTTTATTGCCCAAGGTTCATCAAAAGAAAATAAACACATAAGTCTATTATATCTAGGTGTGGAAACTGAGACCCAGGGAGGAGAAGGCACTGATCTAAGACAGTAGGAGAGCTGCAACAGGAACCCAGACGTTCCTGGGTACGAGCTCAGAGCTTTGTAAGTCATACTACATCTCTACATCAGTGGTGATCACTTTCACTTCCAGAAGGCACATGAATTCTAGTGCAAGTCTCATAAAAATTTATAGAGCCATCAATGTCCGCAATAAAAAGCTCAGCTACTTTCCTTTCTAATGAAAATATTAAAAACATAGTTTGAGAGAACATTGTTTATTTGAAATATCTCTTCCTGTTAAGCTTGATTTAGTGTTTAAGCAGAGAACTCTAATCTCTTATAAATCTCAACAGTAAATAATTCAGGCTTCAAATCAGATAAGGTCTGAATTCAACTTCCAGATTTGTGTTCCTTTGTCTAATTGACGATTCAGTCTTTTGCTATTATTTGTACAGGGAATTGTGTGTCTCACCTGTAATCAGATGAACTCTCTGAATTATATACTACTGATCAGTTCCCTTCTGCTTTTGAAGTATTCTTTAAACATCAGAATCCACAAGTTTCTCAAATTGAAGTAGACATTCAGTGGTGTTTGCTGAAGGGTTTTTATTTCTGTGTGGAAGTGGAAGAAATCTATAGAGTTTTGAAGTCTTAATTACAACTTAGATTCATATATTGAAATTCTAAACACTTAAAAAAACAATATTAGATATTCGGATGCCACATGGCATATGACATACATTCAAAACCTGTCTAATTTCCCACGGGCAAATGTAGACGGCAGAATTTCAATTATTTGCTCATCCTGACTTCTGGATTTCTCTGTCAGCAAGCATTTTCTGATTGCCTATTCTGAGGAGGTCACTATGGTAGATTCTGACATGTGATGTGGAGTTGGAGGTGTAAGAGGGGGAGGGGTGAACCAGAACAGGGATGACTTAAACTCTGCCTTTTCCTAATATCATTTATAGTGTAGAAAGAATATTAAGAGAGGAGTATTTGTATCACTCAGGACAGTAAGTACAGGGAAAGAGTGCTTCAGGGAAATGTCTCCAGAGGGCCTCCCAGAGGATAAGTGATGGGAATTTCACTTTATAAGATGGTCTGAGGGCGCAGTTCAGTGTTAGAGTCCCTCATTAGCATGCACAAGCCCCTACATCTGGTCACCAATATGAAAGAAAGAAAGAAAGAAAGAAAGAAAGAAAGAAAGAAAGAAAGAAAGAAAGAAAGAAAGAAAGAAAAGAAAAGATAAGAAAAGAAAAGAAGAAAATAAAAGAAAAATAAGAAAAAAAACAAAAGAATGAAAAGATTTAAAGAGGCATAACTAGGAGGAGTAGAAGGCAGGAAGTATTGGGGTTGCAATGCTAGAGGCAGGGAAGGGCAGAGGAGGCCTGGGATTGAACAGAAACACGGCCATGAGCTTTGATCAACTACATTGATCCGTGCTCATGCTGCAGCCAAGACCTGGGGCTGGCTAATTAGAGGCACTCATTTCATAGTGCTTTCTTAAGAGAAGTTATCTGCAGCTGTGGAGTCAGATGCTGGTTTCTGTTACTGCAGTTCATCTAATGTGAATGGTTTATGGACTATTGTCCAACTTGACCCTACGGGAAAGTTTCTATCAAAGCTAATAATGAGAATTGGGAGCCCCAAAGACCTGAGACAGATGTAGTCTTCCTCTGTGTCTGACAAGGTACCATAATTCTTGTGTTTCCTTGGCACTTTGCAAAATTGAGACAGAGCAGGAGAGCAGAGGCCAATGCAGGCTGCTTCCTTTTGATGGGTCCCATAAGAGTTCTGTGGGAATCCTCAAGCTGAACGCTTCTAGAATAACAATGACTGATTTCAGTGTGTGTAAAGATAGAATCTGGAGGTCTGAGATTAGAAGCTGTATCTTTCTAAAGCTGGTCTCATAACAAAACCCACAGAGACACCTGGAGTAAACTAGAGAAACCAAGAAAAGTCTATTTGGCTAAACTTGTACACTAGGTACATTGGAAAAAAAAATCTTTGCAAAACTTTCCATTTTCCATTTGATCACAGTTCAAAGCTGTCTTCTGTTACACAGAGAATCCACCCTTTTCTTCTTCTCCTCCTTCTACCTTTTTCCTTCTTCCTTCCTCTTCTTCCTCCTCTTCGTTTTTCCTTCTCCTTTTTCACCTTTTCTTCCTCCCTTCTTTCTTCCTTTTTTGGGACCAAACCCAAGGTGTCAAGCATGCCAGGCAAGTGATCTACCACTGAGCTACACCCACAGCCCTACAATGAGCCCTTTGTACTGCATAACTTTGAGATGTGATGAACACATAGGGTTGGGTAAGTACCACTGCACTCAACAGAACATTCCCAATAGCCCTTAAATACTCTCAGGCCCTGTGTAGTCAAACCCTTTCAATAGACCTGACCTTTGACAACTGTTCACTCTTTTCTATTCCTTTTGTTTTTCTTCTTGAAGAATGTTATGTAAATGGAATTATATACAGTATGTAACCATTTGAGGGTAACTTCTATCAGCATGATGCATTTGAGATTCATCAATGTGGTTTGTGCATATCAGTACTTCACTACTTCATATTTGTCTAGCATTCCATGTATGACAGTACCACACTGGGTTTACCCTTTCATTCATTTGTGTTGTTTCTAGTCTTGCAACTTACGAGTGAGGCCTTTATAAACATTCACATGCAGGGTTTTGTATGAACATAAATTTTCACTTCTCTTGAGCAAACACGTAGGAGAGAGATCACTGGACTGTATAAAGGTAGTACGGGTTCAAATTTACAAGAAGCTGCCAAAATGTTTCTCAAAGTGACTGTACCATTTTGCATTCCCATCAGCAATAAATGAGAGTTCTAGTTGTTCTGCATCCTTTTAGCACATGAAATTGTAGTCACTCTGACAAGTGTACCTCATTGTGACTTTAATTCATAATTCTCTAATGACTAATGATGTTGAGCACATCTTTTCATAAGCTTGGTTGCCATCCAATATTCTCTTTTGCAAAGTGTCTCTTCAAATCTTTCTGAAGATTTGATTGGGATGTTTATTTTCTTATTATTGATTTTTCAGAGTTCAAAAAATATAGTCTACTTATAAGTCCCTTATCAGATATGTGTTTTGAAATATTTTCTCTAACTCCAGAGGTCATCTTTCATTCCATTAGTAGGGATTTTCATAGAGGGGTTTTAAATTTTGATGAGGCCCAATTTATGCTTTTTTCATTCAACTATTATTCTTTTAGTGACATATCTAAGAATTGTTTGCCTAATCCAATGTCACAAAGATTGTATCTGTTCCTCTAAAAAGTTTCATTCTTATAGACGTTATATTTTTACTGAATTTTTGTATATGCTGTGAGTTGAATTTAATGTTTATGCGTATGAACTGAGTATCCAGTGGTTGTAATACTAAGTGTTAAATAGGCTATCATTTCCCTACTTAATTCCCTTTGCGCCATTTTTGAAAATCAATTGGCTATATGTGCATTCATTGCCTCTATTTGTTCCATTGATCTATGAACCTATATTTTGCCAAAACTCTGCTGCCGTTTTTTGGGTACTTGGGATTATTTTTTCTCAGAAGAGCCTGGCTGAGTCCAGTATCAGAGGCCCCAAGGCACCTGATCCTTCCTTTTTCAGGTGGGCAGGTTGCGGGGATGCCAGGGATTGGACCCAGGGGTTCCCTCCCACTGAGCTCCAACCCCCAGGCCTTTTTAGTTTTTATTTAGAGACAGGGCCTCACTAAGTTGTTGAGGCTGGCTTTGAACTTGTGGTCCTCCTGCTTCAGCCTCCAGATTTACCGGGATCACAGACATGTGCCACCATGCCTGGCCTTGTAAGGCATTACCATCTGGCCTCCAGGGCTGCTCCTGAGGCCCTGCTCGGGCTTTCTCTCTGCAAGCTTTGCCCCCAGGTCCCTGGTCCTGGCACTCCTGGTGGCAGGAGGCTGGGTCCTGGGCTGCATGTTTTGGGTTCCATCCACTCTGGACTTGGTGTGGACACTCGCCCACTTCAGTTCTGCCCCCCAACACTTCCCTTCCTCTCTGGCTCTGGAGACGGTTGGCTACCTCCATCCAGCCTCCACGTCTCTGAGCCTTGTGCTCGTTTTTCTGTCCTTTCTTTCCACTCTTTTCTGATTTGAAAGGAACTAGAAGAGGTAACTCAAGTATGGCACCAAAAGGAAAAACAACAAAAAATATTTAAATATTTAAAAAGTTAAAAAAATTAAAAACATTTTTTACTTCAAATGATACCATTAAGGAAGTGAAAAGATAGCCCACATGGTGGGGAAAATATTTATTTGTAAATCATATATCTGATAAAGGACTTGAATTTAGAGCACATTAATAACTCTTCTAAAGTCACATAGCACAATTTAAAACTGGTCAAAGGACCTGACTAGACATTCATCCAAGGAAAATATACAAATGGCTAATAATCACTTGGAAAGATACTTAATATCATTATTCACGAAAGAAATACACTTCATAACCACAACAAGATTCCACTTCACACCCACTAGAAGGGTTAGATTAAAAAGTCAGAAAATAATAAGAATTCAGAGAAGACAAATCCCTCATATCCTGGTAATATGAATGAAAAATGGTGCAGCCACTTTGGAAAACAGTCTGGCAGTTCCTCAAACAATTAAAAAGAGTTACCATATGATCCAGTAATTGTATTACTCAGTATGTACCTAAGAGAAATTAAAACATACACCCACACAAAAACTTGTATATGAATGTTTATAACAGCATTATTTATCATAGACAAAATGTGGAAACAACTCTATGAACGAATTTATAAACAAAATCTGTTATTTCTATTCAAGTAAATTTTATTTGAGCATAAAAAGAAGAGAATACTAATATATGCTACAACAAGAATGAACCTTGAAAACATTATGCCAAGTGAAAGAAGGCAGTCATGAAGCCCACATATTATAGGATTCCATTCATCTGAAAATTCGGTATTGACAATCTATGGATAAAGAAAGCAGAGTAGTGATTGCTTATGGCCTGTGAAGAAAGGGGAGAATGGCTAAAGCATAAAAGATTGTTTTTTTATCCCAAGTGATGAAAGTGTTCTAAAATTGACTGTGGTGATATTACACATGTCTGTGAATATACTAAAAACATTGAATTGTATTTTAAATGAATGAGTTGTAAGGTATGTGTATAACTCAACAAACTGTTTTTAAAAATATCCAGCACACAACAAGGTAAATTGCACAGTCATGGGGCATTTAATCAAATGCACACAAAGAAGCAGGAAAAAGTGAGAATGAGGAGAAAAAATATCTGATTCAATCCAACCAAAAACTAACACAACTGTTAAAAGCATCAAATATATTAAAACATTTATTGCAACATATTCTATATATTCAAAAAGGTACAGACAAGAATTAATATATTATGTAATATCATGGCAGACATGAAAGGAAACCTAAACTGAACTTTTAGAGATGAAAACTATAGTGCCATTGATGAAAAATACACTGAATGGGATTAATGGGAGAGTCAAAATTTCAGATCGAAAAGCATAGCAAAAAACATTATCAAAAAATGAAAGACAGAGGGAAAAAGTCTACAGAAAGAAAGGACAGAAGAAACAGAATCAGTAAGCTGTGGGACAACTTCAAGCAGTCTAATACATATGTAATGGAGTCCCCAAAAATTGAAGGAACAAAAACAACTTTGAGGACATAATAACCAAAACTTTTCCAAATTTAATGAAAATATAAACTCACAGCAAGAAGTTAATGGAACCAAGTTTCAAGAAACATGAAGAAAACTACATCCAGACACATTAGACCCAAGTTGTTAAAAACAAGTGATTAAAAGAAAAAAAGATCGTAAAAGCAGCAAGAGAAGGAAAAGACATGTTATATACAGAGAAACAAAATGAAGGTGACGGATTTATCATTAGAAATAATACAAGAGGGCATTGGAGCAATGACCTTAAAGTACTAAGCAAAACAGTTGGCAAACCTCTAATTTTGTACCCAGAGAAAATGTCTTTCAAAAATAAGGGCAAATAAAGATCTTTTCAGTCACACAAAAGCCAGAAGAATTAATCACCAACAGAACATTATGAGAAATATTAAAGAATAGCCTTCACACTGAAGGAAAATTATACCAGGTATAAATATGGATCTACACAGAGGAATGAATAGCATTGGGAATGGTAACTATTTGAGTAAATATGTGTCATTTTCTTATTGTATAAATCCTTTCACAAGATAATTTAATTTTAAGTAAAAATAAGAAGAAAATACACTGTAGCAAAACTCGTGAGGTGGTAATAAATCAGTATTCAAAGGGAAATTTATATAATTAAAGGTCTTTATTGAAAAAGAAGTTTCTTAGCTTCTACAGTAAATAATCAGAAAAAAACAACAAATGAAACCAAGATCAAGATTTTTTCATAACAATAATAAGGTACTATTTGTTATTCATCCTCTCATGAGTGTGCAACAGAGTTTTCAAAAGGTTACATGACAAATGATATCACAGTATACTGAATGGATGGGGAAATTCAGCTGTCTTGATTAAGCCAGAAGTTACAGAGATTTGCAAAGGTATAAAATATTGCCATTCTTCTCACTATTTTTTTCACTTGGAAAATATGGTTACTTTCATTAAAATATTATTTCAAATGAGTAAAAATATGTGTAAATGCCCCCAGTTTTAATTTCTATTACATTAAATAGTATGACCTACATAAACAACAGTTCCTTATAGTCCTTTTAATCCGTGAATCTCCAACTGGACTCATTCTTCAAATATTTGCTAAGCACTTTTTTCCTTGTAAGCCCTTGACTGGGGACATTGTGGCAGAGGGGGACACTTACTTCCTAAGTGACACAACACAACCCAATTCTGTTAGCCCTGAGACTCTAGATTAATCTGATTAAACCATCCCAGAAGCCTCAGGATATTTTGTTTACAGCCTTGGCTACTTTTCCCTTTCCTACCCCTGAATTATTGGAATTCCCCAGTTGTTCCATCATTACACCATTGTGTAACCATTGTGGTGTTCTACCAATTCAAGAACAAAGTGCCCAGGAAAACTCCAATAAGTTCCAATGTTTTTTATTGTTCCTAGTTTCAGCCAGATAAATTGCCAAGTGATATGAGAAAAATAGAAACAGGCTTATTTGTGTCCATTTTTAATTGTCATCCAGGTTCAACTAATTACCATTGCAGAAGTTTTGAGTTGAGTATTTTGAGTAGAATAATACCCCCCATTAGCTATACTCTCCACTCATTGTGGTACCTTACAGATGAGCCCAGAGAGCTGTAGAGGTTAAGATCATAGGGCTATTTACAAACACCCATACAATATCCCTGCTCAACTCAGTAATGCCTATCTGAACACATGGTCATCATTGTCCACTGAGAGGTCTACCTAATGCACTCAGAGCTTTCTACAATTCATTCCATAAATTCTGGGTTCAGCATCCTTTCCTGAAGATCTCCTTTGTGCCACATTCTTTTTTTTTTCATCCTGCTACATTTTAATTAAGTACAAAGACCCCTATTCTCCAGGCGTGTCACCTAGAGACCATTTATTTCACCCACTGCTCTGTTTGGCCGCCAATCTCTTGTCTCTCTCTTCAGCAATGGTGAGGCGGATTCCTTTTCCTCGGGGAAGAGAAATCCATGGTTTGTTGCCTTTGCCAATAACAAAAATGTTGGAGAACTGGGTGGCAAAGCTGTTACCATTGGCATCTTTCACATGAACCACGTCAAAAGAGCCAGGATGTCTCTCTCTGTTGGTAATCACACCAATTCTTCCCAAGTTAGCACCTCTGGTCACCATACACAGGTTACCCGTGTCAAACTTGATGAAATCGGTAATCTTGCCAGTCTCCAAATCAATCTGAATGGTGTCATTCACTTTGATTAGGGGATCAGGGTAACGAATGGTTCGAGCATCGTGAGTCACCAGATGAGGGATTCCTTTTGTGCCCACAAAGATCTTTCTCACTTTGCACAACTTGTACTTGGCCTCCTCAGGTGTAATACGATGAACAGCATCATCATATCAGATGGAAATTCTCTCCAGTCTTATCAATGCTGATGACATCCATAAAACCGGCGGGGTAGGTTATATCAGTTCGAACTTTGCCATCAATCTTAATGAAGCGCTGCACGCAAATCTTTTTTACTTCATCTCCTGTCAGGGCATACCTAAGTCTGTTCCTTAGAAAAATGATGAGAGGAAGACATTCTCTCAGCTTGTGGGGACCAGTGGATGGACGAGGAGCAAACACACCAGTCAATATATCCAGCATCCAATGCTTAGGAGCTGCTACCCGCTTCAGATGCTTCTTGGGACCACGAGCCATGGCTGCTCTAGGCACGGAAAGAGCTGTGCCACATTCTTAAAGATTATGTTTTAGTATTTTTTTCACTTACAGCCCTGACAGTTAATAACACCATCCTTTCACAAACCCAGCACATAGCTAAATATCAGTGCTGATTCTCATGCTTCCTGCTCTGATGCCATTTGCAAAATGAAGGATTGTGGTCACAATAACAAGAGGGATCTATTCCAATGGACTTTGTGAGTTGTCCAATTATGGAAAGGAATGTATCTCCTCATGTTCTCTACCTATCTGTACCTATTTTTGATAAGTGTGTGCATTGCTCCCAAATTGATATTCTCAAGAGTAGATTTAAATAGGGAAGGGATCAAAGCCACACCTGTGATTAAATCACTTTTCAAAAGTCACAAAGCAATTAAGTGGTCGATCATAGCATCCTACCCAGTGTTGTCTGACTTCCACAACTTGATTGACAGAGTCTTCTTCTCCCACCCTATCTGTCCCTGATTCCTCATTAGCCATACTACTTGCATATCTCTAAATCCAAAGAAGTTTGGAATAAAAAAAAGTAATAGCGTGGGCAGCTTTCTCAGAGCCCACCCAGACCTGCTGTGGGTTTTATTCCCAAGTTTTGAAGACTTATCTTCTTCCTCTGCCCCTTGACATCTCTTCTGAAATCTGAAGAGAGACCATGGCCTCTGTAGTTACTCCTTTCTGAGCCTCAGTTTCCCAGATTGTTGATTGAGGAAACTTGATTAATGATCTCAATTCCCTTCTGGCTCCGACATTCTGTGATTCTAAATGTCAAAGTAGTCAGGGCATCTGATTTGAATTTCTAAAACTAGAGAGGATTCACTGACCTGTAGAAGGCATGGATATTAGAAGATTACCTCTTGAAGAGAAAAAAAAACTGAGCAATGGACTTCAAAGATGGCAGCTGATAACTGAGGCCACCATTTGATTCAAGAGTAGGATTCAGTTTGGTCATGATCACAAATGACAAAACTACCTTTGTGCACTCAGAGCTAGCCAACCTCTTTGGCTCCTGGAAGGACTAGGTCTATTATTGATAGCTCAATGGCAAGCTGTGAAATCTTGCTTGATGGGTAGGAAAAAAACTCCATGAAGAGAAGGGTGGCATTGTCCACCTAGTCAAACTCCTTCAGAGACAGGTACCCTCATTCTTGCCCAGAGTGGCCTTTGATGAGGCCCCAGGGAAACAGGTTTTCTGTTTTGTCTGACATTCTTAAAATGGCATTCATTCTCACCAAAGCCTGAGGAATACTTCAGAGCAAAACTGAATAGGTTGATAAGATTTTCTTTGCTGCATGACTCATTCATTTCACCAGGAAACTCAAAATTAGATTACCAAAAACAAACCAGTTCCTCAAAAAGTTAAGCAGAATTAACATATGAACCAGTAATTCAGTACTAGCTACTGTAATTGAAATAAGTAATTGAAGAAAATTAAAAACACATATCCACATAAAAACATGTATGAAGAAGTCCATAATAGCATTATTCATAATAACCACAATATGGAAGAAACCCAAATATCCATTTGAATAATGATGAATGTATAAACAAAATATACTACAGTTATACAGGGGGATATTATGCAGCCATAGAAAGGAATGAGGTACTAATGCATGCTATAACATGGATTAACCCTGAAAACATTATGCTAAGTGAAAAAGTTCTGACATAAAAGACCACATATTAGATTACAAGGATTACATTTATGCAAAATACGCAAATCCATAGGAATAGAAAGTAGATCAGTGGTTACTGGTGACGGAGGAAAAGAAGACTGAGGGGTAACAATGAGTGCAGTTTCTTTTAGAAACGATGAAAATATTCTAGAACTAGAGAGTGGTGATGGCTGCACAATTGTGTGTACACAATCAAAATCACTGAAGTGCATACTTTAAACAGGTAGATTTAATGATATATGAATTGTAGCTTAATTTTTAAAATGGTCTAGAATTGCAACTCAATTTTTTTACAGTGACCAATGACATAAACTATTATTTTATTTTTAAAATAAATATTAAAATCAAATTATGTAGAATGGTTTACATTTAGTAAACTAATTTGCCCAGATTATATTAGACTTCTACATTTCAAATATCTCTCAAAATGACATCTATTGCTTGATCTGCTGCCAAATTAATTTTTTTGTTCTTTTTAGTTCTACATGACAGTAGAATGTATTTTGGCATATCATACATAAATCGAGTATAACTTCCCATTTTTGTGGTTGTTCACGAGGTGGAGTTTCACTGGTTGTATATTCACATGTGAAAATAGGAAAGTTATATCCAATTCATTCTACTGTCTTTCCTGTTCCCATCTTCCCTCCTTTCCTTCATGTACTTTTGTCTAATCCAAAGGGCTTTTATTCTTACTGTACCCCTCTTATTGTGTGTTAGCACCTGCATATTGGAAAGAATATTCAGCCTTTCATTTTGGGGGATTGGCTTATTTCACGTAGCATGAGAGTCTCCAATCACATCCATTTATGGGCAAATGCCAAAATTTCATTGTTCTTTAAGGCTGAGTAATATTCCATTGTGTATATGTACCACAATTTCTTTATGCATTCATCTGTTGAAGGGCACGTAATTTAGTTCCACAGTATAGCTATTGTGAATTGACCTACTATAAACATTGATGTGGCTGTATCTCTGTAGTATGCTGATTTTAAGTCCTTTGGGTATAGACCAAGGAGTGGGATAGCTGGGTCAAATGGTGGTTCCATTCCAAGTTTTCTGAGGAATCTCCATACTGCTTTCCAGAGTGGCTGCATCAATTTGCAACCTCATCAGCAATGTATGAGTGTACCTTTCTCCCCACATCCTCACCAACACCTGTTGTTGCTTGTATTCTTGATAATCTGCAACTCAAATTTTAAGGACTGGCCAAAGATCATCTACAGGTAAATCCAACTAAAATTCTAAATGTTGGTAAAAGGTAAGATCACCTCTACATTATAAACCATCATTTGAATCTAATTTTCAATTGTACAAAAAAGCACTTTGGAATAAAAAAGGAAAAGAGTGAAAATAACAACACAAAGTTAGCCTGAGTATCTCTACAAATATCAAAGTCCATATAATTTCTATAGCTGTTGTAATAAATCACTACCAATTTGATGAACTAAAACAATGCAAGCTTATTATCTTACAATTCTGGGAATTGGAAATACAAAATGGGTCTGTCTGGGCTAAAATGAAATCATCTATAAAGCTGTGTTTTCCCTTTACATTTTTCTTCCTCTTTCTTTCTTTCTTTCTTTCTTTCTTTCTTTCTTTCTTTCTTTCTTTCGTCTTTCTTTCTTTCTCGTGTGAAGATATAGTGGAAAACCCATTTCTCTATTCTTTCTAGTTTTTAAAGGATTCTTGTCATCATTTTCTTTTGTCCCATTACTCAATCATCAAAGTCATCAATGTTGAGCCCAGTTCTTCTCACACTGCCATCTCCCTGATCCTGTCAATGGTGCCTCCTGTTTCCACTTATAAAGACCTCTGTGGTTACATTACTTTCACCCAGATAATCCAGAATAATCTCTCCCATCTCCAGGTTAGTAACCTTATTTCCATCTATAACGTTAATTCCCCTTTGTAATACAATTAAATAGGTTTCCCAATTCATTTGATGAGGTCAAAATTTTCCTTGTACTTAAACGAAGACTTATGAGAAAAGAAAACCACAGACCAATATCCCTCATGAGTAAAAATTCAAAAGTCCTTAACAAAAAAAATAGCAAATAGAATCCAGCAACATATATTAAAGAATAATATAACATGACTAAGTGGGGTTTATGCCAGGAACATGAGATTGGTGAAGCATTCAAAAATCAATCAATTCTCCATATTAACAGAAGAAAAATAGCATAACATCCACTCCAGTTTCACAAACAACTGCATAAAATTCTGCATCTATTCCTTGTAACAGTCTATGCAAAACTAAGAATAACCTGATCAAGAACACCTAGAATATGATCTACAGCCAACATTCTCAATGCTGAAAAACTGAATGCTATCTCCCTAAGATCAGAAAAAGACAAGGATGTCCATTATCACCATTCTTATTCAACATTGTACTAGAAGTCCTGGTCAGTGAAATAAGGCAAGTAAAAGAAAGAAAGGCAAAAAGAAAAGGAAGAAATGGGATACTCTCTACTCACAAATGACATGTTTACATAGAATAATCCTAAAGAATGTACCAGAAATCCCTTAGAATTACTAAATTTTACAATTTGACAATAAAAGATCTACACATAAAATTATATTTTTCTTTCATGCATTGGTAAGGAAAAATTGGAATTAAAACTTTTTTAAAGTACCATTCATAAAAGCATCAAAATTTAAATAGTTAAATATAAGCCTAAAAAAGTATATACAAGATCCATAGACTGAAAAATCACAAAAGCTCTGATGAAATTAACAAAAGACATTCTAACTAAGTGAACTGATATACCAAGTCCATGTTTTGAAATACAATATTATCGAGAAGTCAAATTTTCCCAAAATTGATCTGTAGATGCCAAGTAACTGCAATAAAAATCCCAACAAGTTTTTAATAGGTATCAAAACCAAATTGTCATACTTATATAGATAGGCAAAGAAACTTGAATAGCCATTTTTTTAGAAAAAGAGAACAAAGTCAGAAGACTAACCTTATCTGATCTCAAGGACTCGTGGAACATATATTCAAGATGGAGTACATTCTGGACCATAAAACAAACCTTGAAATTTTAAAAATAATTCGTCATACAGTGTTTTAACAGACCAAAATGGAGTTAAACTAAATATCAATAACAGAAAGCTATAGAGAAATCTATGAATACATGGAAGCTAGACAAAACACTTCCAAATAAACCACGGGTCAAAGAGGAAGTCTTAGGGAAATTAAAAAAAAAAAAACACACACGCACACATTGAACTGAATGAAAATGAAAACACAACATATAAAAATTTATAAGACACAGCTAAACAATGGAGAGGGAAATGCATACATTAGAAAATGCATATATTAGAAAAAAGGGAAAAGTCTCAAATCAATAACCTAAGTTCCCACCTCAAGAACTTAAAAGCACTGGGGATGTATCTATGTATCTAAGTGGTAGAGCACTTGCCTAGCATATATGAGGCCCTCGGCACTGCAAATGAAAAAAAAAAAAAAAAAACTTTGGAAAAAGATCAAAATAAACCCCAAGCAAAACATAAGGAAGGAAATAATAAAAATGAGAGCAGAAATTAATGAAATTGAAAAAAGTAAAACCAGTAAAATCAATTTGAAAAAAGAATTTGTTCTTTGCAAAGATCGATAAAATTGACAAACCTCTAGCAAGACTGACCAAAAAATTAAAAAGACAGAAAACATGAATGCTCAAAAGTAGAAATTAAACAGTATATCTTGACAGGCCTGCAGACATCAAAATGATAATAAGAGAATAGCACAACTTTAGACATATACGTTTGATTATTTAGACAAATAGACCAGTTTTTTGAAAAATGCAAACTACCATGACTCGTTCAGTATAAAAGAGATAATTTTAATAGTCTCTAATACTAATAAATACATTAAATTCATAATTTTCAAACTCACATAAAAAGACATCTCCAGGCCTAGGTCATTTCACTTGAAAATTCTAATAAACTGTTAAAGAATTAACACAAATTCAATACAATCTCTTCTAGAAAATAGAAGAGGAAAAGCAAATTCTGGTTAATTTTATGAAGCTAGTTTACCAGTGAAACCCAAACCAGGCAAGGGCATTACAAGAAAAGATAACTATGAACCCATATCTCCCATGAGCAGAAATAGATTAAATTCAGCACCACATAAAAAGAATACAACACGACTAAGAAGGGAGAGAGTGAACCTATAAAGGAGGAAAACAGAATAGGGAAAGGTGTTAAAAAATAAATCTAACTACTTTTTTTTTCTTCTGCTTGTCAAAATTCTACCCTCAGTGCTATCAGATCAAGACCCGCCTTGAATATAAAGCCCCCATCAAATTGAGTTAATCTGATCACGTGAACTTGTCATCTTAATGCCTTAATTTCCACATCTGTAAAATGGAAATGATATTAGCTATTATATCACCAGGAAACTGCAAAAATTAAAGTGTTCCATCAATTGTAGTACATCCTATGAGCTAGAAATTAAGTTGAGGGTGTACTGTTCATATCGGTACAACTCACAGGACCTGTCATGGCATTAAGACTTGGAAGATACCTGCTAAATCAAACTCCATTTTATAGAACTGAAGGGAGTCCAGAGATCTAAGTTGCTGTCTGAGGTCTCACAGAGGGTTGGAGACTGAAGTGAGACTAAATGCCAGGTCTGCTATCTCCCGGTCTAGAAATGGCTTTTGCTACACATTACATACTAGGTGATGTGCACACATGTTTCTAAGAACACGACCTCTGTGCAGGGCAACATAAATATACATAAGTAAAGGTCCACCAGTACATAGAATAGGAAGGAACTTTTAGTTTCATTTGCTAGCAGAACCTCATAGCCAGGCCACTCCCACCTGCTGTTTTTCCTCCTGACAATTCTATGATCTACTAGTTTTGAAGTTTGCCTTTTAGTCTTTTAAAGTAAACTTTCATATTTTTATACATTCAATTTCATCTCACAATTCTCTATGGCTTCAGGCTAATTTAATTGTTAGAATTAGCCCCCTGAGGAGTTGACAGAGACCAGCAGTGATCAAGTTAAATTCACACTGCATGATCAGTGTTTAATTAGGTATTGTTGTGAAATCCTTGTTAATTACAATGTTGGTATCTTTACAAAATGATGATTCACTTTTTATATATCTCCGAGGAAATTAAGGCCAATGTATCTTGTGGCCTAGAGCCAGTTACAGCCCTAAATAGATAGGTTAAAGATCCAAAGAAGCCCACAGAATTATGCCCAAACTTCTTGGCAAAGGTGCAAAATTTTAACCAAAGAAATTGGACATCCCTGGGAAAAAAAATTAACATGAACCCAAACCTCACACTTTATATAAAAATCAACTCAAAATAGATCAACTCAAATAAATCAACTCAAGATAGAATTGCTTTTCATGTCTTTTGCCCATTTAAGAAAATGTGAGAAAGAAAATGTCCTTTAGTGTACTCATATGTATTTTGGCTATCAATTCTCTGTCAAAAACTTGTGCTATAGTGTGTGTGTGTGTGTGTGTGTGTGTGTGTGTGTGTGTATTAAACTCTATAAAATTTCGTCCCCTGGATGAGTACCCACAATCACCATCTAGACAGTGAACAGTCCTACGGTCCTTCCCTCACCACAAGGCTTCCTCATGTTGCCCTTATAATCACACCCACCTTCCTCCATGTTGCTGCTCTAGTCCCTGCTGGAATCCCTGGCCATCACTAAACTACTTGTCACCCTGTAATGTTGTTGTTTCAAGAATATTACATCTATAGAATCATACAGCACTGCAACTTTTCAAGATTGGCTCTCCTACTCAGAATAATTTTCTGCAGATTTTTCTGATCTAGGTTATGTATTGTTAGTTCATCCCTTGTGATTGGTGAGTAGAATTCCATGGTATGTCTGTACCTCAGTCAGCTGAGAAATGCCTACTGAACTACAAGAAACAATTTCACATCCACTAAATAGGCAAAAATGTAAAAAGACGACAATACCAGGTATTGATAGTGTAAAACTGAGTGCAAATACTTTAGCAAACAATTTGCTGACATCCAGTAAAGTAAAAGATTCATGTATTTTGTGACCTAAAAATTTCATTCCTGAATCTCTAACCTGGATAGAGGCTTAAAATTATTTTGTTTATGAGCCATTGTATGAAATCAATTTTACACTGTAACTCAATAAATGTTTATAATTAAAGCAAAAGTTCTCCAAGGACTCATATCCTGCATGCAAAGCCTTCTGATATTTTCTATTTCATTTCATTTTTAATACTTAAACATGACCAATTAAAATAATTTCATGATTTATTATTGCAGTGTTTCTCAACTTTGGCTGCATATCATAATTATCTGGGGTCATTCTAAATTCCATTATCCAAGCCATGACCGAAACAAATTAAATTAGAGTATCTAATGGTTCCTCACATGATTCCAATATGTAGCGTAAGCTGAGAATTATTGCATTAATGGGTCATAATATGAAGTCTGAAAAACAGTGTTCAAACTGCTTAAATTCCAATAAAGTCTGTAGGTTATTAGTGGTATTATGTCAATATTAGTTGGGGTTTTAAATATCATACAATAGTTATGTGATATTAATATTACAGAATGCTAAGTGACTATTTCATAGGAAATCTGTTATTTTGCAACTTTTCTCTAAGTCTAAAATTATTTCCAAATAAAAACATTTTAAGAGAAAAATGTTTAGAAAAATTTCTGCATTGAAAGACATATGAGAATATTCAGACCAAAACTTACTTATGAAGACAGAAAACAGGAAACACCAAAGTTCACCAACAGGAGATGAATGAATAGCTTGGCATGGTGGTGCATGCCTATAACCCCAGTGACTCAGGAGCCTGAGATAGGAGGATCATAAGTTCAAGTCTAGTGTCACCAACTTTGCAAGACCCTGGCTCAAAATAAAAAATAAAAAAGGGGTCGAGGATATGGCTCGGTGTTTCAGTGCCCTGGGTTAAATTCCTAGGACTTAAAAAAAATAAAAGGAGGTGAGTGGATAAACATATTATGGTAAATTTCTACAATGGAATACTATAAGGAGTTAAAATACAGGAGTCAAAAGTGCATGCATTAGCATGGATATATCTCAAGAACAAATGAGTGAATAAAGCATATTGCATAAGAATAATAAAGCCTAATTTCATTTTCTTAACCTAAAATATGTAAATAACAGGACATTTTTATGGATACACAAATATTGAACAAAAAATAGAGAGAGACATGGGAAAAAAATCACTAATTTCAGAATACCTGGAGGCAGAGGCAAGGGAATGCAATTGAGAGAGGGCAGATAGGGGCCCTCATTGCATTTGTACAGTTTAAATACTTAAGCTTGTTAGTGGGTTATGTAAGCACTGATTGCATTGCTATATATGATGAATGATATACATCATAATTAAAAATTAATACAATTGTAGCAAATGTACTATTCTTGTGGGTGATGTTGATATTAGGAAAGGTTGTACATACAAGTTGGGGAGGGAGCTTAAGGAATGTTTCTGTACTTTGCTCTTAATTGTGCTGTGAAGCTAAAACTGCCCTTTTTTTTTAAAGTTTAAGTCAAAGGACTCGTAAGCAGCTGAATTACAGAGCAAGTAAGTGGGCGCAGCATGCCACTCTTTTTCTCTAACCAACTGGGACATCTACCAATGTGCTTCACTGCGAATAGGCATGGAAGAGAACTGTGCCAAGTGAATGACATGGCCTTGGGACTAGTGTTTCATTAGTGATTGGAACAGGTGTAAGCTCAAATAGCAGTCCAGGTCTTCTCTCACTTTAAAGACAAACTCATCCATGTTGGTATTCTCTTGGCATAGGACCAAGAATAGTTAAAACATAGGAAATAAGACCCATGTATGCCATTGTCACCTTTAATTAACCACAGGCATTTCTGTAATATAACCTGAACTCTAGCGACTAAGACTGGGACAGGAGTACTGGAGGTAGCAGGAGGTAGCATAAACCGGACTGGGAGACATGCCTTCTTATTTGAATAAGAACCACCCACAAATAGGGCTGTGAACAGTCAAGTCAGACCTTTGTCATGATCATGTTTGGGATGAGCACTCACCATCCCACTGAGAGATTGAATGATGGAGAAGAGGAAGGAATTTAGGAATTTAATTTAGGATTCAGGGTCATTTTGAGAAGATGAGTCAGGGAGAAATCCAGGGTTGTGGACACCTACAATCAGTGTAAGGCCATTAAGCACCTAGGGTGCTTCAGAAAAGAATGAAGAAGGGATGGGGGAGGTACCAAAAAACTCCATTTACTTCCTAACTGAGCCTGAGGCCCTCTCCTGTTGCCCACTTTCTCCCAGATGGCACATGGGCGATGCCTTCCAAGGAGAAAGGAGTATTTTGGCTCCAACTCCATGTTCTCCTGGTGGAGTTCCAGGTTCTGGGGTGGAAGGGTACAGTATACCAGTACCATTCATCCTGCTGTCCTGCCACATGGCAAAACTTCTCCCTCCCCTTGCCCTAGACATCCCCCTTGTAAAGGAAAACGTCATTCTTCGCATCAGCTGCTGGGATGGCTCCAAGAGAATATCTACCTACAGAAACCTGGGAAGACCCACACAGCAATGAGAACATTGTGTGAATCCTGCAAAGCAAATGTGAGTCCCACATGGGTATCCCCTTGTTCAGGGCACAGTACTAAACAACTGCAGACATGAACATCAACAGGAGTGGAAGAATTGGCAAGGGATTTAGAAGATTGAGTTTACAAGTTTTGGTTACCGACATGGGAATGTTGTGAAGAAAGTTGTGGAGGATGAGAATTGAAGGATTTTTTCCAGAGCTTGGCAAGTCAATGAGATGCTAGGTAGTGGAAGGGAAGCAGGTTGGGTGGGATAGGATGATGGGTTAAGGAATTCGGGTGACAACTGAGCAGAAGGATGCCAGAGGCAGGTGGCTCCCCAGCTCTGGCATTCAGAGGAAAGGACTGGACCGAAGGCATGCATTTGGGCACTATTACCATCACAAACTGGGAAGCACACAGCAGTGCCTAGGACAGAGAACAGAAAATAACTTAGAAGACACAAAACTAGGGAACTTCTTGTTCAGTGCTCACCTTGCTACTTCTCTGTAACACTTCCTTTTTAAAAATTAGGTCTGCTTTTTAACCAATATATGCTTATATATATAAACTTAAAAATTACAGATAGCTTTGGGCTACCATGTGATGTTTGAATAAATGTATATGTTGTATAATATTTAGGTCAGGGTAATCACATGTATCTCCTCAAAAATTTATCAATTATTCATGGTGAAAACATTCAAAATTCTTTCTTCTGACTTTATGAAAAATTTAATATATTATTATCATCTATAGCCATCCTACTATGTAATGTAACTATTCTTTGAACAAAAATAACAACAAAAACAATCTTTGAAAGAAACATCAGTATTCCAATAGAAAATGAATACATTTGATTTAATTTCCAGCATATCTTTGGCACCACAACTGCTAGATATTTTGTACAAATTCAGGCAGTGGAACTTACTAAAGTGAAATTAAACTAAAAGGAATCCATGAGGAAGACACTGTACTTTGATGAGATGAAATGACATTTGTTCCCCATAACACTTTAAACAGATCTTTATCTCATTATCAGGATCAATCTTTTTAGACAAAACCTATTTTGGTCAAGTCTTTAAAAGACCCTGGATTGGAAAAGGCTCCCTAACTGATGGGCTTGAAGAGAATAATCAGATGGCAATTTTCTTGGTCCTAGTTGAAAATTGTGATGAGCTGAGCAGAGGTGCTTTGACCAACTATATACAGAGCATAATTTCATGTTCAAGCCACTGATGGCAGTACATATTTCCCATAATAGGCACTCTAGCTGCATGCAGTAATGAACTGAGAGGAGGTGAGAGGCTGTTGATGGACTAAAACCTTAGCAATAGCCAAGTGCTACTGATTAGGCAGCACGAAGAGCCTGCCTGACAGGCTTCAGCATTCTGTTCCTTAGCGCAGCCCCTCTGGCTCAGCACTGAATACCCTCCCCTTCGTGATGATAATATGTTAAGAAGCTTGTGCCAGGGAGGCACTAGTGATGTCGTGATGAATCACTGAGGTAAGGGCACTTGATGCCATCCCTATGCCAAGAAAGTGCTTACTGTCCTTTGATAAAGAAGCCCTTCATCACTAGCCTTCTCTCCCTCCTTCCACTTCTAGAACTTGTCTGAGAATAAGAGAAAAGAATGACCCCTGAGATGGAGGCTGCTTTGTCTGCTGCATAAGGTTTCTAGGGCTATTGTAACAAGGTACCACAAACTCTTGTGTGTGCATGTGTGTGTGGTATGTGTGTGTGTGGTACTGGGGACTGAACCCAGGGCCTTGTGCATGCTAGGGTGGCACCTAACCCAATATTACTGGTGTCCTTACAAAAGGGGGAATTCTCCCACAGAGAAAGACACATACACAGAGCCTAGAAAACCGATTTTAATTTGACTATTATAGACACTAACTCCAAATAAGGTCACATTCTGAGGTAATAGGGGTTTGAACTTCAGCATATCTCTGGAGGACTCATAATTCAAACCACACATCCACCAAGCATGTGATCTGGTCCCTGGGCAAAGCACCATTCCCATAGTGTAGGGACTACCCTGATAAGAAATTTTGAGGCTTATAGCCATGGACTTTCAAAGGTGCAAGGGCCAGTCCAAATTCACATAGCAGTGAGTGGCTCATTTGAGTCTACATCCCAGATTGTCAGAAGTGCCAGAAGCCTTAGGTAGAGGCCATAAGGAAGACAAGGTGAGTGCCCCTTCCTAACAACTAAATCACATAGTAGGAGCTTCCTCATGGTCTTATTCTAATGCTGTGGTATGTGGCACTCCTAGCTACATTTCTCAACAGCTCTCCTCTGTCCTCCTATTGACTCCTTCCTACTTTCAACCCATTTCTAGGTGTCCGTGAGGACTGACACAATCTGACTAGAGTGGGATTTTTGCCCATCCAAGCACATTTTAAATCCATTTCAAAACTAAAGAAAGGAAAATACAAGGAGGAAATAAAGAGATTTGGCAACACATTACAAAATGTGATTGGAAAGTGCATTCCCTTGGACACATGCTGAGCTTTCCCTTTAACAATAAAATGATCAAGTTTATTGCTCAAACTTCATGAGATTCTTTCTCTGAGGTTTGTAGACCAGTCTGATACCTCTCTTTTTTCCTTTTTTAAAAAAGTTGTGATAAATTATACATAACATAAAATTTACCATCTTAACTATGTGATTTTCTATGGTGCTGGGAGTTGAGCCCAGGGCCTCTCTAATGCTAGGCAAGTACTCTACCACTGAGCCACAACCCAGGCCCTTAGTCTTTTCCAAGTGCACTGTCAGTGGTGTTGAGCACATTCACAGTGTTGTGCAACCACAACTGCCATCCACCTCCAGAACTCGTTCATCTTGCAAAACTGAAACTGCACCCATTAAACACAACTCCTCCCAGCCCCTGGCAAACACACAAACTCCTGTTACTCCCTTCCAGCAGTCCCTGTCATTTCTTTTCTACTCACAAAAATAGATTCATAGTATGTGTCCTTTTGTGACTGGCTTATTTCAGTGAGCAAAATGTTCTCAAGTTTCATCCTTTTTATAGAATATGTCAGAATTTCCTTCCTGCTCCCCTTTATGAAAGGTTTATCTTATATACTTAGTTGTTGAGTTTTTAGTTGGAGGAGGCCACTAGAGCCAAAGATAACAGTGAGTGAAGTTTGGGCCCAGTGACCAAGGCTTGGAGAAAGGAGCAAGGAGAACTGACAAGTTAAGTGATGATCTCAGGGTGCCACTCCTCCCTGAACACTTGCATCTGTTCAGGACACAGGCCAAACATGCAGGGCAGGGCCTATTATCACTAGCCTTCTCTATTTAATTCAAGTTTAGTGAGCATTGTTAAACAAAGCTTTATTAGCCACGTAGAGAGAACTTCAGTAGCTTAAGGCAGACTACAGAAGTGAGCTTACCTAGAGAAGGCAGGAACAAAAAGGTGGGTGCTACAGTTTGAATGTTTGCTCCAAAATTCATATTGAGATTTAATTATCACTGTAACAGCATTAAGAAGTGGGTCTTTTAGAGACTGTTACATCATGAGGGCTCTGTCTTCACAAAGGGATCAATACTGTTACTGCAGCATTGATAAGAAAGGATGAGCTCGGCCCAGTTTCTTCTCTGTCTCACACATGCTCATTTGCCCTTCCACCATGCTATGGTGTACAGCACAAAGGCCTCACCAGATGCTAGTGCCATGCTGTTGGACTTCCCAACAGAAATAGGAATCAAATAAACTATTGTTCAAATTTACTCAGTTCATGGTATTGTTATAGCATCAGAAAACAGATTAAGACAGAAGAGCACCAAAGACAATTATCTATTTGGTTTTGACCTATTTTCAAGATCCTTGTGTACATGTGGCCCCCTCTCCCCAGTGTCTGGCATAATATCTTAAGAAACAGTGCTTCAAATCATCTTTGGCTACTGCAAAACTAGGTGGAGGGAAGCGACTGATGGAGGTCTTATTCACCCCCTGCCTCATTCCACAAAGGATTGAAGGGAACTATTGTGAGACATTGAATCTTTCAGTTTTCTATACCAGAGTTTCTCAGCCAGCAGATTACAAAGTAGTCACAAGCTTGTTGTAGATATTGATCTCGCCAGTCCTTCTATTGACTGAGCAGTGTCTTGGGCAGGGGCTCAGTGTGTAGGAAGAACACTTTGAACTGCAAACAGCCTCATTTATCTAACCCCAATGTACAGTACAATGTTATCATTTTCTAAGTAGATCTTTACGTGAAAAATAATTGGCAAGCCCTGAACTACATGTTGTGTTTGCTTCCTTTGACTGTCTCAAATTTATCAGTTCCTATCTCCTTGATGAAGTCTCCCTTGTCAAATCCAACCCCAAGCTCAGTACACATTGATTTCTCTCTTCTTAAAGGCTTACATGAAAATAAACTCATTAATTGCCTCTTTCTGAATGTCAGTTAGTATCCCATATAACAGAGCTTCACAGTACAAAAAATAGCCAACACTTAATTAGTACATACTAACTCTGCAGAAAAAAAAATATATACATATATGCACACACACACACACACAATCTCATGTCATCCTCACCATGGTGGTCACCATTATCAACCCCAATTGGCAATAAGAAAACTAAGGCTGAGATAATTTAGACTACCTTACCTGGGCTTAGGGCTATAACAATATAAAGGCAGAATTTGAACTCAGGGCTGTCTTGCTCCATCTCATACTTGACTGCATACCTAGCCATGTCTTCTGATTTCACCTCTTCAAGTCAGAGGATCATTCTTACCTTGGCAGCCCTCAGATTGTCTACCATGATGCTACAGCACATAGTAGGTACTTCTTGGATGCCTCTTGAACTTGTTTCTAGTTTACTGTGTCTAGCTCCTTCCTTGGGCCTGATGAGGCAGTATTGTTTTGTGGCATAACACTGTTGATATTCAATACGAGGTCAGGCTTCTCCTTACATCCAATGACTGATCTGACTTCATTTCACCAACTCTATAAGTTTCTCACTGGTTTTAATGTCTCCCAAAATGTGAGCAAAGAGTTTCAAAAATTATCAACTGAAAGTTATAGTGGAAAATTTGAAAGTTAGCACACCATATTTAGATTTGTACCCCAATTTTAACCCACTTAGTCTCATGGATCCATAATCTCTTTAATTAACTTCATGATTTTTGATTCACTTTTTGCATAAAGTTTTAAAAGATTTTTGTTTTTCACACAAAATCAGTTCATCCATTAAGAGCTCTTAAACTTTCCATGACAGTAGAGCATACAGGTATAGCCCTATTTTCTATGACATTGAAAATGTAGTGATTTCAAAATATCACACTGGCAGAAGTTGACTGACAAGACTTAAATCAAAACCTGTGGGGAATTGTGATGTTGATGACTAGAGCATTTAACCTCAAAATAAATACTTAAGCTTCATGTGAAATTAGAAGAAGAGTTGAACCTATTTTCAAGATCATCGATATTCAGAAAATCTTGAAGTATTACCAAACAAATTGGTGCTGAGAGCCTTTATCACAACGATTTCAGTAAGGCTGCTGAAGAGGAGGAAGGATGAGGCCATGAGATAAGACTCCCTGGGTGACACTGCATGAGGTCACTTCTCAGTCCACTTCTCAATCTACAAAATGAGGGGACAGTACACTAGTCAATCTCAGATGCCATCAGGCTCCAAAATTACTACTAGTTTTTTGTTGCTATTGGTTCAAGTATATTGTAATCAAGACAAGTAGTTCTCATAGTTTTGCATTCATAGTCTATTTTTCTTATTGTAGCATTTGTGACATAGCTTAGGGGACTAAAATACTAAAAACAATACTAAGCAAGCAAGAAAAAATTACAGCATACCACTTCAGTATCATAATCCCTCTGTGTCTGTAAAAGAATTCCTCGTCATCACTCCAGGCGTCTGGTTGTCCTTTAGCCCTGAGTGACCATGAGGAAAGCCTTTTGCTTCCCTGACTCGAGTCTATATACCTAGGAAGCAAAGGTCAAAAGCCACTGTCTTACTTTGATTCATGCCTGATTTTAACCCTCCATGTGTGTTACTTGTTCTTTAAAACACTTTGTTTCCTCTCTTCCAAACTTTTTCATTCCAGTGCAAGGGAGAGAGTGGGAGACAAAATCAGAGAGGTAACAGGAAATGGGGTGGAGTGACTGAGAGAAATAATATGTAGAACCTTTGATTTTACACTAAGTGAACATTTTGAGCAGAAAAATAACATAATCTATATTTTTCTCCAGAAACATCCCTTTGACAAGTATGTATATAATTGAGTGGGGCAAGGGCAGAAGCAAGAAGAATAGCCAGGACGCTACTGCAGGGATTCACGTGAGAGAACACGTGATGAGTTGTAGTGAGAAGATATATTTAAGAGGAAATATGGACAGAATTTGTTGATGTATATGTTCTGCGGTATCAGAAAGTGATGTCCAGTTAAACTCCATGGTTTTTACCTGAACAGCTAGCATTTGCTGAGATGTGGAAGCCTTCTAATGGAGAAGATTCAGTAGAGAAGATTAGGGATTTGATCTGAGGCATCAATTGAACACCTCAGTGAATATGCATAGTTTACTGTTCAATATACGAGTCCAAGGTACACGGGACATGCTTGGACTGAAAATGCAGATTTGGAAGTAGCACATAGATGTTTTTTAAAGTCATGAGTTTGACTAAGATCAGAGTGTAGATAGAGAAATGGGAATGACCAGGGGATGAGTTTTCTGACTTACCATTACACGTGGATGGGTTGCATTCCATTGCAACACTGTGAGGCTGACCTAGTAAGAGCAAGACATTGTTGGATGGCATGGCTGAGTCAAATGTGCTCCTGGCCCAGAACTTGGCACCTTCATTTAAGATGGTTCCAGAATCAGTGAGAAATCATTGCACAATACTTATTTAGTGGTTCATTTCGTGACAGAACTGCACTGGTGATGTTATTATGCCTGTAGTTTGGTTTCAAGACAGTAGACTGACTCAAAAATTTAACCCAAACTATATTTTGATAGTCTTTATCCTTAACTAGTCTTTGATAGTTAAGTCCCAGCTTTCATTAATTAAACAATGCAGGCCAAACACTTGGACTGAAGCAGACATCAACTGAATTCAGTTAATAATGTCTCAGAAATGAACTAAAAATAGCACACCTCCAGTATCCAAATTGGCTCCTTTACCAACCAAACAGACCAGATAATGCTGAATAAATGTCTTTGAAATATGACCACACCGCTCTGCCAAAGCTTCTAAATTCCAAACAGTTGTGAGAAATTTAATTGAGATGACCAAAAGCATTTGGGGCAAGCACATATGGCAGAGTTGAGTTATAAATGCATTTTCCTTACTGAAAAATTTGGGACATTTTACCAGGTCTTAAATTATGTTTCTATTACAAAAATGGAGAAGTTATTATTAATAAGGAAGGAGTTGTAAGCTACTAGGCTTCCTTTCTGGAATAAATATTACTAAATTAATCAAGGACAAAAGGACCACAGATCACTCATACCCAACATGCAATTCTGACTGGGTCCATATGTATGTCAGAAAAGGGAAGCTTTTACCATCTGAAATGTGAAGCTAGTGACTAATGATTGAAATACTCTTTCCTAGGCAGGCAAATTTTGCTCAATAAAAGAGGCCAAAGAAAAAAGGTAGACATCCACAGTTAAGCTCCAGAGCCCTGTTTGGGAAGCGGGGGCCTGACCTGGGGGACCTAGCTCTACTGTGACTCTGGTTTGACTGGGCATTCTCAAGCCAAAAGTTTCCCATAGAAACTATGCACTTTAAGTTTTGCTAGGAAAAGAAATTCTATTTTTATAATTTTAAGAAACTTCTAGGCTCATCAAGCTCTAAGTTTTTATCTCTTTTGTAGTGTTGTTGCTTTCATATTCAGATTAAAAGTCAGCGAAAATGCAACTATATAATAAGAATTTGGGAGACAACTGCTTTTGTTTGGTTTCAATTTTGATTTTTGGTCCAATTTGTTTTCACAATTGCCAATTGTCTCTAGGGCTCCCTGGAATAAAAACAAAACAAACTTCTCAGGTAACAGACAGTCTGACACTTTCATATTTCTGATTCACTTGATATTAGTCATATATTCCCCACTGGAAAGAATTCATGTTTTGAGACAGGTGCTTCATATTAATTTAAAGAGTGGATTCAGTGATGTCATAATTTCTCATTTTGTTCAGACCTGAAGCAAATAGTCATTCCCTGTAGAGAAAGGAGATGCATTCCACTAGATAACTACTGTTGTTTATTACAGAGGTAGAAAAAACAATAATTTCTTTTTAGCATATGCCCTTAGTTCATAAATGAGATGAATAAAAGATTAAGGAATAATGAAGAAGTAGTTCTTATGCATGAATCATTCTTTTATTTACTGTTTGTAGGTATGTGGTAAGAAAGAATATTGAACATGGGGAGATAAAGTCTTCTTGGAACATTTGTAGTGAATCTCTAATATTCAGTGACAGTTATGGACCCTAACTTAGCCTGAGGTGGAAGTGAGATTCATTAAGGTGAAAACCAATGTCAGGGCCACTGGAACTCTACAGTCATGAGAAGGACATACATGAAAAGATAGCACAGGTGCTGAGGGCCAACAAACATAGAATGAGGAATGTTCTTAGGAAGAAATGTCTGAGGATGGGAAATATTGGGTTTCTTTCAATTTTGCTTGAGAAGTGACCAATGGAAATAAGAGGTTTCTGCTCTCACATCCATATGTTGGACCTGGTGCAGTGTTCTGACTTAGATGTGTGTGTGTGTTCCCATGTCTATGGTTAATAAATGTTAGTAAAGAGCTCAGAAGGTAATTCAGCTGGAAGGGAATGAAATGGGTACAGACTCAAACACAGTTTTAGTTGAGGCTCATATTTTTAAATTGTAGTTATTTTCCATGGAATGTAGCCTGAGGGTGAAATCTATAATTTCACGAAGTAGAACAGTGGATTTTCATTTTTTTGGAGTGGGGAGGATGCTTTTCCAGGATCAATTTTTAAAAAGCACATTAATCAGCAAATACGAGTGATAATCTAAATACGTACATCTTGAATTCACCCCTGCTGAGTGCAAAACAGTTCACAGGTGTCATCTGACAATCAAAAAAGAGAAACATATGTCTAAGTAGAAGTTTGCTGATACCTACTGGGTGTTATAAAGACAAAGATTAAACCAGTGCTGTCTTATAAAGCAAACTGAGTAGTCTGTGGTCACTCCTATCAATCACTTATCCACCATCTCTCTGGGGCCTCTTTCTCTTTTTCTCAGTGAAATTGCTAGCCCTTTTCATAGCCAAAGGAGCAAAGTATGCCATAACAAAGCAACACAATGAACTGGATGCCCTTTAGTTGTTGACATCAAAACCTGATGTGTGGGTAGAGGTTGGGGTTCCTTGGGGTTGGTGGGGAAATTAAGAGAGGGGCAGCGACATATTCCAGCAGATCTGATTTGATGACTTTCTGCAAAAACAAAACAGAAAAGGCTGCTTGAACACTTTCCTGACACCCACTGCCAGTAGAAGCACTCACCTGGCCCATACTTAGCTCAAAGAACAGATTTACGGCAATGCCACAATGTCACATTGATGTGACCACAAGCATGAAGTTTCCCTTAGTTGAAAGTCAATCTGCCAAAGTCCAGAAAGATGGCCTGAACCCCCAATCACCCTTCCTTTCATGCATGTGTCCATCCTTCCTTCCCCTAATCCCACAGCAGATTCAGCATACATTTCTTACGAGTCTGTTGTGTGCTACATACTATGTCCCCAACTGCTGAAAAGTTTCAAATTATAAAGTAAAAGTGAATGGCAAAAAGACAATTTACTGCAGGATATTATTTCTGCTCAGGATGCTCTGCGCCATTTAGCCACACCTTGTGACATAATTTTTCTTTCCCCTATTCACCCACTGTTCGGGCTGGATGGGCTCTTTCCTATTCCTTCAACATTCCTTCAGGACCCATGCATGATTAAATAAAAAGTTCTTTAGGGACCCTGCCACCACCACCAAGCATCCTTCTCTGTCAGATGATCACACCCATGCATCCTGGAACTCAAAGCAACCTAAGCCACCACCACCACCACGAGGCAGCTCAGTGGATCAGAAACTTTCTTTGAGTTGTGCCCAGGTCTCCTTTCCCTGTACCATTTACACAACTTGAGAGATGGAGATGCAAGTTTTCCACACTGCTGTGGAGAACATCTGGTACAGAAAGAAAGGAGGCAACTTTCTCCAAACTTGTCAAAGAAGTAAGCAAAGGGCCATTTTCTTCATTTGTTATTTCTTCCTTTCTTTTACTTTCTGTATAAATCACATTTAAATTACCTGCTGGGGAGGAATATAAATGAGACTCAGTCGGACCTCATGAGTCATCACTGCAGTGGGAAACAAAGCAGACTTGTTGCAAAAAGCAATTTAATTAATTTTGTTATGTGCTGTGGAAATAAGCTTTTAAAGATGAATCAAAACAGTTGCGTACATTTGTCTAAAAATAAGTGAACAACGCAAATTACTGTCTGGTTTGAAGGTATAGAAATAGTTGAAAAATAGATATTTTTAAAGGTAAAATAACAAAGTTTGCGTACAATATCAAAGAGGAACAAAACAAAGTGGGATCTTAGCTAGGAATGTATCGAGGATAAACAAAAGCAAACTTGTCACTCTTTAAACACAATGCTTTTGAGTAGAGACAGTCCTGTTTCTGACCTAGAAGGAGAGGACACGTTTCAGGCTTACCTTTGAAGTTTCCTTCTCTGTGTCTCATTTTTCTCATCTAAAAAATGCAGATGACTCCTGTTGTATCTATTTCCTAGAGTTGAGAATCAAATAGAATAAGGGCTATGAAAACAATTTCCAAATTGCAAAAAATTCTGGGGCCATATATGACACTGTTTCACTTAGTCATGAATAACTCTACTTTTCCAGCATAGAAAAAAAAAATTCTTGAACTATAGTTTTTTTATACAAAAACATTCTGCTTTATTTTTATCACCTCCATATTACTTGAATATATGTCAGAAAAGTGAGGAAACTGAAACTGACTTCTCACCTTTAGACCAAAACTACAGCAGCTCCACCTTGTTGGGGGTCTCAAACTGTCATTGAATGACACCAGTTGTCTATGTCCAAACTTTGGATTCCTGCTTTATTCAACTCTTTTCCTCCAGCACACATTCCATTTGCCTGTCCTTCAAGACACAAAATTCAACAATCCCTTCTCTGTACACCACCCCTGGGTCATGTCCACATCATTTTGTCACTTCTCTTCCAGATGATGGCACTCCTAAATGGTCTCCCCACCTCCCCTCCCACTTCTTCCGATCTAGCCTTTATATGTTGGGTTTTGTGTGTATGCATGTAAGTGTGTGGTGCTGGGAATGGAGCCCAGGCCTGAGGCATGCTAGGCTAGTGCTCTAAGTCTTTGCAAAAGCAGCCATATGCAATACTTAAATTTATGGACAATGAAGTTGGAATTCCATATCATTTTCACATATCCCAGAATATTCTTTTGATTTTCTTAATCATCTAAAACATTTTTAAAAATCATTCTCAGCTTACAGACCATACAAAAACAGGTAGCAGGCCAAATTTGACCCACCACAGAACACAACTCATCAATCCCTGAAGGGATAAGTTTAAAACCTTCCCTTAGGGCTCTTTCTTATTTATTTATTCTGGTGCTGGGAGGTAGAACCTAGGACCTTGCACATGCTAAGTAGGTGATCTATAATTGAGTTACTCCTCAGCCCCACAGCCTCTTTCCACTTAAAAAAAGTTTGGAAATATTTCACACACCAAAAATTTTTTAAAATAATTCAATAGGCAGCTATGCCCCGATTTTCAGATACTTGAAACATTTTACCATACATGCTTCAGCATCTCTTCTGTCTCAAGGAATTAAAGCCTTACTGAATACCTAAAGGCCACATCCTACTGCCATTGTCTCCCCTGACAGAGACAGCCATTACCCTTAGGTATGTGTGTACACTTGTGTGCACTCTGAGTTCTTGCATGCATTCATATATCCACAAAGAATTATATTGTCCTATTGTCTTATGTATTTTATAGTTACATAAGTAGTTTGCACTGTCTCTAGCCTTTGGGCTCAGGGAGACTGTTTGCTGCAACATGATTCATATTGGCAAAATAGTTGAAAACCCAAAATACCTTGACCCTTCTTCCCAAGGTCATTGAGGGAGCTTTCTAATAGTACAGGTGTAACCATGTCCATCTATGACTCCTAATGCCTCATCTCCTGCCCCTCAGCCCTGTGCTGCTGCCCTGTGCTTCTTTGCCTTGTAATCTCAAAGCTCTGCTGCAGACATTATGGAATTCCTTTCCCTTTTGGTCAAGAAAAACAGTCACAGGACCCTTTGTATCCTGGCTCTGCCACATCCCCAACCCCAGTCCTTCTCCCTCTTTATTATCCCAATATCTTACTTCCTGGCCTGCTCTGTGCCTAAAATGCCCTTCTCCCAGCTCCAGCCCCACCCCTACTGTCCACTGCCAACTCCTGTTCTTTCCCCACACAGCCAAGTGTCACATCACTTTTGAAGCCTTTAGTGAATTCCTGACCCTAAAGAAATTAACTCCATGTGCCCCCCACCCCAATAAATGCCTGTCCACACGCCATGTACAATAGGCATCTATTGGAACACTTCTAGAAAGGGAGGGTCCTCACTTTCTTATCATCTGTTCTCTCCAGTCTGGGAGCTATTTGTGTTCATGCGCCATGCCCTTCTGGTCTCTCTGTCCTCTCAGCATTTGGTACTTGGTTGTACTCACTAAATATTTGAAAAATATTTGGATTAATGAATAAAAACCTGATCTTTACAGCATCAGCCCCCAGAAAAATGAGCTCAAGAATTACGCAGATTGAGATGAGACTGACAGGATCCAACTGAATTAACCCCTCCCATGGATATTTGAAACCAGTAAGTACTGCTATTTATAGCCGCCCAAACTTCACTTTAGTCTGATGATTCAACCAATTATTGTATTGCCCCAAGTTTTCATTTTAAACTATTCTGAAACATAATACTCAAGTCAGTTACTTACCTTTAGTTCAGGCAACCTTCTTCTGAAAGTATGTAAAGTTTTAGAGAAAAGAAAACGCAAATATGCTAGGAAATCAATTTATTAAAAGGTTGACCAGACACTACCTGGCAGCTTTCCCCAGAATCTGAGAGTGAAAGTTGCCTTAATTGCCTCCCTATTCACCAGACCTATCTGTTCCAATATTACACATTAGTGGTTTGACTGGGAGGAAAACGCTTCCTTAGTACAGTGTTTATAATCTAGCAGAAGCCCTTGCATGGTGTTCCATGAAGTTATGACATTAAATTTCTCATGTCTCTTTAGGAATCAGTCTTGCCAACTTACAAACTTAATGTGAATTTAAAAGCATCTTGTTTATTGGAGATCAAAAGGAGCTATGGAAGGAAACGTTTAAAAAATATGTTCATTTACCCCCTTTAAGTTCAAGCATTTATATACTGGGACCATTTGTGATAGAAATGTTTCTAAATATTCTGTACACTTCTTAGATAACACAGAATTACATTTAACATTCTCTAGAACACACAATGTTATCCCCAGTGTACCATTGATGCCAAGAGGCAACTGAGATATCAAGAGGACCAATTTGGGAGTTAGAGAACTCAGTTTTTCATCCTGGCTTTTCCATCATTTTTCCCTTCTAGATCTCATTTGTAGAATGAAGATTGGACTAAGTGATTTTAAGATGGTTGCTTCTAACCACAGGAAGTATTTATCAAATTTTCAAGTACATATAACGTTATGTTGTAAACTTATTGGACATAAGGTTTTAAACTCATTTAATGTGGGCACCAAACAATATTGATATTATTTATTTTGCAAAAGGAATATAAGCATTTACATCCTCTGAGTGTGTGTATAAGGATAAATATATATATATATATATATATATATATATATATATATATATGAAACATCCCTTAGAGGGATTTATATCCATAAACTCTGTATAAACCAAGAACTGTGCATAAAACTTCCAGAATCCAAAACAAGTCCCCCAAGCCCCTTTGAATTACAAAGGCAATGACAATTAGCAACTGATTCGATGGAAAATTAATTCATGCATTCAAAGCCTGAAATACTGCAAAAATGAGAGAGAATCAACAAGATAACATAGTCAGGCTACATTGAATCCACAGGACATATTACAGAAGAGGCACTTAATGAGTTGGACAAAGGATGCTGCTTGATCACCAGGTGCAGCTAATAAAAGACCCTTTGCCCAAACTTTCCATGACAATGCTCTGCTAATTTTCTCAAAAAGAATCCGCTCATGTGGTGAGTCACTGCCCTTTTACTGGCATTATTTTAATGATATGAGATAGAAGAAAAGGTCACAATTTAGATCAATGCCATCTTTGGATGACAGAGTGGGTGAGTCACTAAATGAAATTAACACTGAAGCGTGGTTACCATTTTTGCTGTCTATACTTTCCCCTAATACTCTCTACAAACGCATTCGATGAGGTATTTCAAGAGAGCTGGTTGCTAGGTTTCAGCCTCATTCAAAGATCCTCATTTCAGCCTTGGCAAGAAGTATGGAAAATTTTCAAGATATATTAAATTTACCATGAGACCATCAAAGGGCTTATAGGTCTGTATGTTGACAGTGGCAACCCTAGTGATTGACATAAAATACAAAAACAAAAGAAATCCAATGCTTTAAGAACTTTAGAAATCATCTAAGCCACCTCTCTTACTTTTTAGAAGCCACTGAAATTCAGACAGGAAAGTGAACTCCTTAGAAGACCAGACACTTATAGGGAAGAGGAGGCCAGAACCCAGGCCCTCTGTCTTCTTGATACATATATTCAGTTTTAGACTTTAGATTTTACAAAATGTGTCTTATTACTGTCTAAAGTCCGCTGAAAAGCCAACTCTAACTGTAATCTTAATATCCCTGCCAAGTCAGGTAACCCATTTCCAGGTTCTGGGGATTAAGATGTGGACATTTTTGAAAGGTCATTATTCTGTCTCCCACTCCCTATAACGTAATTGTTAGGGGTCAAATTGTGTCCCTCCTCCAAATTCACATGTTGAAGTCCTCACCCCGAGGACCAGAGAATATGGTTGTTTGGAGATAGGGCCTTTAAAGAGATAATGAAGGTAAGATGTGATCATCAGTGTGGGCCCTAATCCAGTGTGGCTGGTATCCTCATAAAAAGTGTTTAGGACACAGAAACATAGGGACCACCATGAGAGGACACAGGGGAAAGGCAGTCATTTAAGAGCCAAGGAGAGAGGCCTCAGAAGAAAAATAACCTACTGACACACTGATCCCAGACTTCTGGTGTACAGAACTGAGGCAATACATATCTCCTCTTTCTGCCACCCAGTCTGGAGTGCTTTGTTACAGGAGCCCCAGGAAACTTGTAGAGTCATGTAATCAAGGGAACTACTTCCCAATGTGTTCACAGATTCATGGAATATTCAAGACAGGGAGTGAGAATCTTAGGGGCATCTTAGAATTATGCTTTAATGTGGGCGGCATCCCATCAGATTCTTCTGTCAAATCATTTAGAAAAACTGGTTTCACTTTTCTTGCTTCTTCCATTTTACTGAGTTTTCTATTCATTTACCACTCACCTTTTAATCTTTCTTCTGGTTCATTGGTTTAAGGTGGGTTGAGAGGGAACAGTGGGTAAAGAGTGGAGGATGAGGACAATGTCTCTAGCTAGAAGCAGCATAAATTCCACTAACTCTCCACAATTGTGGGTTTTGCATCTGTGGATTCAACAGGTGGGGGAAAAATGTGTCTGTGCTGAATACCTATAGATTTTATTGTCATTTCCCCCTAAACAACATGGCTTAACGACCATTTACAAAGCATTTACATTATATTCAGTACACTAAGTAACCTAGAGATGACTTAAAATTACAGGAGATTATGCATAGGTTCTATGCAAATACTGTGAATTTTACAGAAGGAACTTGAGCATCTGCAGATTTGGGTATCTGAAAGTGGGTCCTGAAACTGGGCCCCCTGGATATTAAGGGGCACCTACACTGAAAAAAAATCCATAATGTTCTTGTCCTGTCTTACATCCAATTTTTAAGGAAGAAATAGAATACAAAATGTGCACAGATTTCATTTTTCACAGATCCTAAACATTTTCATTTTCTATTGTGAATATTTTTAAAGCAACAAAATCTGGCTATGCAACCTACATTTTTAAAGAAATATATATATTTTTTTATTTATTATATTTATATAAAATATATATATATTTTATAGTTTACACATAGCTGAGAGAATCTGATTCTGTTTTTATCTTCATTCTTTCTTCTTATATGCATGTTAACAGACCAGAGCTGAACTTGAACACATTGTTGATATTTGCAGAATTGCAGCAGCAGAGTATGAGGATGAGAACTGGCAGGTCTTTTCAATCTGTTCATGGGACACATCTTGAACAGAATACTAGCTGAACGATCACAATTGATACCTGCAATGAAACCTTGTTATGGGGCAAAGCCTGGACACCGCACCCACAAAGAGTACATTCAGTTGCTCTGCTGCTTTGCTTGTGTGCAAAGAACTACAGGTCCTGTAGGAGAAAGGTGTGGTGGTGAGGGGCAGTTATGAAAGAGGATGTTTTAGAGCTTCAGAGCAAAATGCAGTCCTAAGAACAGAGAGCCAGAGACACAGATGGGAATAAGACTTTGAATGACCCTCTCACCATTTTGGTCTTCTTCCTACAGCACAGTCCACAAAATTTGGTACAGGAGGACTGTGTTCGGATCTTCCCATTTACTATGACTAAGCCCTCATGCAGTTGTAAGGCTGGCTGGAGAAGGGCCTCAGCCCCAGGCATGACTATGTCCCCACATTAACATTTGTTCCATGATCCACCATGCAAACCTCTAACCCCTCCATTCATATTCATATCCCATGTCTATGTCTATATCCATATATTCATTGATATCCACATCCATATTCATATATACTTCTACACAGTATGTTGACTTATCCATTTAACAAATCTATTGAGCCCTGCAGCAAACATAGCTGGCAACCTCACCAGTATCAAACTCATCCCTCAGGAGTAGGCACGGACACTTAAGTTAACCGGTAATTGATTTGGGGCTGGTCCTTAGCCAGGCATAAACCCACCAAAGCTTGGCATTGTCTGGCTTATGGAATTGCTTCATAGGTGGTCAAATGATCTTAGTTCAGAGTAACACCCAGGGCTTCTTTGGTAGTTGAACAAATGTTTATGGTATGCTGACTGAAGCCCCAGAATGACTATAGACATTTTGTCATCATGAGGGAAAGACTGAAGTTGTCAACACATTGAAAAGATGCAGGGGCAGAGAGAATTGCAATGGAACAGGAACCCTAGTTAAATTGTGGATATGGATTGGTCTCATTTCTGGCCTTTTATGTTTTTTAAGTCAATTTCAACTTCATTTTATGTTATTTGCAACCAACCTAGATTGTCCCTACTAAGAAAAGTGCTAGGCATTGGGGATTCAGTGGTGGTAAATAAGACAAAGTACCTATTCTCCCATGCTTATGTTTTATTAAAGGAGGTAGAGAATAAACAAGATCATTTCATTTCATCCAGCAGTAAGTGTTGTGATGGTGATGGAGGACTCATTACAATTTTCAGGGGAGGTCTCTCTGAGGAGGAGACATAAGATTTGAGATCTGAAAGTTGAGAAAAGAGCCATCCATGGAATATCTGGAGGAGAGGATATCAGGTAGAGGGAGTAGCTAACAGCAGTTAATTGTGGGATATTCAGAAAATAGAAGTCAAGCAGACTGGTGAGTGTTGAGCACTGAAGCAGGGGGCAGTGACAGGGTGGCAGATAAAATGAACGTAAGTGACTTGGCTTATAGGTAGCATGTGGCATCTGAATTTCCTTAGTGAGATGAACTATCGGAAGACTTTGAACAGAGGCGTGGCACATTTGATCTACTCTTTTTCAAGGAAACTTCTAGTTGCTAGGTGGTAAAATGACCACAGGAGTAAGAGGCCCAATGAGAGAATCCAGGTAAGGCATTACATTACTTTGACCCCAGTTGGGAGCAGTAAAGGAGGAGAGAAATGGACAGATACAAGTTAATTTATAATGTCTGCTCACTTGGAGCAGTTGGATGCTTTTATTGGAGGGAAGCATCAACTGAGTTGTCAAGTGTGTTTACATTGGTCTCTACCTTCATCCTGTTATAATTAAAAAGTTCTAATCTAAATGCATATTTAATAGGTGAAACAGTGGTGCATATTTGAAATGAAGTGCTGATAGGTAAGAAGTGAGAGAAAGGTATTGGGGGCAGGGGAGCCATATTTATTTTGTTGCACTAGGGATGCAACCCAGGGACCTCATAGATGCTAAGCACATGCTCCATTGCTGAGCTACTCTTGGCCCCATAATAATGGAACACTTTTCCCAGGAAACCATTTTTTTTCTCCATTACTTCATTTAATTTGAAAATTACAAGTTAACATAAACTGTTAGGTTTTCCCTATCTCTAAAAACCAGAAGAGTGAAGACTCCAGATAAGAGGAAGGCATCACAGGAGAGCTGCAGTGACCGTTTCTGTGCACATCTCAGTTATTTCTAGGTAGGACGTTCCCCATACTAAAATTTTCAGCTGACAAATTAACTGTAAAGTCAATATGGATAGTCAGGGACCAATAAGGAGCTCTGCATTTTAAATTGTCTTTGAGATATAAAATAGGCAGTGGAGAGCAGAGATGGGACGATAAAGGTCGACAGGAGGGCAAGCACAAGGACAGGCATTTTAACATGCCCCAACATGTTTTAAAATGCTTCCTGTTTCTCAAACGGTATAAGTTTCTATCTCACAGAGTGACTGCGGAATCCATCATCTGGCCCTCACCTGAAATTGAAAAATCAAGACCATTGAAAAATCAAGACAATTGAAAAATCAAGAACCAATGAAGAGCTTATCAACTTCCCTTTACATGCCTTAAAGAAGGAATGCTGGAAGACTTAAACAACACTCCTGCCCTCCCAGGTGTACTGCCCCGGGGGGTTCTCAATCTTATGTTTTAAATAAAATCCCTGCTCACTTGCATACCTTGGAGGTGTTCGTTCTTCAACTCCATGAACCCAATCCAATTCCTGCTGGTAACACCTTCAATGTATCACAATACAGGATTCTAACTTTTCCTAATGTTATGGTTTCAAGTTGGTGATTCCCCCCCAAAAGCTCATGTGAGACAATGCAATAAAAGTTCAGAGGTGAAATGACTGGGTTATGAGACCCTTAATCTAATCAGTATATTAATTCCCTGAAATGGATTAACTGCATGATAAGCATAGACAGGTAGGGTGTCACTAGAGGAATTAGATCACCGGGGTGGGCTTTGGGGTTTTACATTTTGTCCTTGGTGTGAGGCGCTCTCACTGCTTTCCTCTGCCCTGCCATTCCACCATGATGTTTTGCCTCATATTGGGCCCAGTGCTACAGAGTTGATCAACCATGGACTGAACCTTAAACTTGGAGCCAAAATAAACCTTTCCTCCTCTAGGTTTTTCTTTTTAGATCTTTTAGTCTCAGTGGCACAACGCTGCCTAAAACACCTATTTCAGGTCTTATAAAAATATCAAGTCCAGCATTAAAAACATATATTTACTATGTACAGAGAAACAACATGTATCCCATTTGTTTACAATAAAAAAACATATTTAGAGACATAAATCTAAATATCTGCCAGTGGGTCTCCATCTGTCTGCACGCAGGATCAATGCCTGTTGCAGACATTTGTAGGCCCTGCATCCAGAGATTCTGAGCCAGGTCTGGTTAGGGCAATCTACAGAGTTTTTACTAAGTCCTACAAAATGATTCCAGTCAACTTACCACTGCTTTTCTGTGGTTTCTGCAATGCCCTTACCTGTGTCCTGAGTTCCTGGGACATCTCATTATCTCTATTTTTGAATCTAAGATATCTCACAAATGTTATCTGGAACAAGATACTATTGATTAGTAAGAACCGACTGGAGTTCTCAGAAGCACAGAAAGGAACTAGAGTGTGTATGATCAACAGATGGTTAGAGGATGCAGGACACAGAGCATTGGTCATAAGTGGGTGGCATGGTGAACATCTCCAGAAATTCTCCTAGCCTAACCACAAGTATTTCTCAATGTTATCCCTTAGTGATAGTGAAGACTGTTTGTCCCCCAAATCAATTTTTTAAAAAGCTATGGGGCAAGCTTCTTTTCCCCACTGCCTTGCCAATTCTGATGGGGCCTACCTTAGATGGCACTAGCCCTTCCCATCCTGGCACCCCATGCACACCTCAACCAGTCTAAGCACCTTTGGGATATGTGAACTGCATTAAAGCTTATCCTTGAAGCTCTGTGCATATTCTACATGGCACAAACAGAAGGAAAACAAACACAGCCTAAAAACAATTCTTGCACATGTTGTACCTGTTATAGAGAATAAAACAAACAAACAAAAATCACAAAATTTTAAAAAGGAGAGGTTAAAAACCTTACTGTTAACTGAATCAGGACACATCAATGTGGCATTATGGACACTTTTTTAATGACAACAGATTGCAAATTTATACAAATGACAGGCTAAAATATAATGAATACAAAATCCATCCAGATAAGGGTAGGAAAAGCATCACTTACAAAAGTCAATCTGATTCAAGTGGCTAAAGAACTCACACCCTCTACTGCAATAATGACACATGGCATGAAACCAGGCACACTGACATCCTCTCCCTAGTCAGAGCACTAGTCAACACTATGGCATAGCCAATGACACTGGTGACTTAAATATTCTCACACTCAGTATCGACCTCAAGAGACATCTTGTAACAGGTTCACTATGCAAAACTCAAGAGAATGTGTGAATGTTCTTTGCAAACTGTAAGGTGCTGTGCAGATGTTGTTAGCTATTGCTATTATTCCTGTTCAGTGAGATCTCACCAAACAAGGGAAAAAGGAAGACTAGTCTGTATAACCGACAAATATGACTTATAGAATATGTTAAAAGGAACTCAGGTATTCCTTTAAAGTACAAAGCAGTGACACAGGCAAGGAAAGTGTGGCCAGGAGTGATGTTGAGGAATTTTGGTCTATTTTAAGGAATAAATAAAAGACCAAACTATTTATAGATTACATGTCATATTTATGGTTAGGTTGCCTAAGTCCCTGAAAATAATTTTAAGTTTATTCTTTATCCCCGAAAAAGGGGAAAAAAAGTCTTGTCAAATTATTAATGTATACTTTAGCACAGCTTTTGTAAAAACTATCTTAAACACAGGAGCAGGATATGAATTAACAATTGTGCGACCCTGGTGGATGACATGGAGTGCTTGACAGCAGAGAAACCTGCCACTGACCTAAACCAAGAAACAAATTCTGTGTCACAGTTGAAGCATTTAACAAATGGGCTTGACAACAGTCCACAACTTCATGTGGGCACAAATTAACAATAAACATGAACTTGTCTGGGTTTAAAACAGAATTTAAATATTTTATGTACCTTCAGCTATAGTCTGTTTGGGGGTATACCCACTTGGTTGAACTGTTTTTACTTGTCTCCTTGGGTACACTAGCTATATGTAAAATTTATATGAAGATGTAAAATAAACATGAAACAAAGTTAATCAGTTGTTTCTTTTGATAAAGCTGATGTGATTTTTATGATAAAAACATTCTAATTATTATAACTTATTTCTGTTAAGATGCCCATGAAACACAGGGCTTTTGTTTGTTTGTGTACTAGGGAATGAACCCAGGAGCACTCTACCACAAAGCTCTATCTCTAGCACATTTTTATGTTTATTTTGAGATAGGGTCTGGCTAAGTTGCCCAAGCTGGCCTTGAACCCATGATCCTCCTGCCTCAGCCTCCCAAGTAGCTGGGAATACAGATGTGCACCATCTTGCCTGGCTGAAACACAGGGTTTTATTTTGTTTTTAATGGCAGGTTTAAAATACTTCATTAACAACTCAAAATTAACTTCTACTGTTATACAAAAAATGGTATCCATCTGAAAAGCTAATGACATTCTCCAGCAGATCTGCCATTTTTTAGCTCAGTGGGGGAAAAAAGGATTACATTCTGGAGAGTAAATCAAAAGGTTTAGAAGGTATAGTTACAGTAAATGGGATTAAATCAGCAGCTTGAACTGATGCTTCAAGTTACACTTCCTAATTGAGGTTATTATTACAATCAGTTTTCACACCAACAGGGAACATATTCCTAACTTAAAACAATGTATAAGGGCTCAACTGTAGCTTTCTTACCTATATATCTTGAAGTATATACATTATACAAGTGAAAACGGGCAAAATACCTTGAAAAATAAACTTATTTGTCAAATACCATATGCTATTTAACACAGTTATCAGCAGCAAACTAGTGAGCTAACAGTTAAAACTCTAGGAAAAATAACTGCTTTGAAAAGTCTATTTAATAATAATTCTAAATAGCAATATCAATCAATCCTAAAATCTGATTTTAACTTTTAAACACTTGGTATTTTCCCAAGAGAAAATGATGTGTTTGCACATATCCCTGGTTTAAATACTTACAGAAAAATATACATATCATTAGCTACTCAGTAAATGTCTAAACTCAAAAAAATTATCTAACATTGGACATTTTATTTTACAAACAGCCTAAGATTCCAAAAGTACAAGAAAAACCATGGCATTATGTAAAAAATCAGGTGAATAATTCTAAATACAGCAGGCGATCTAATGAGGAAAACATTTAGAACTCTACAACAAAACACCCTAGACTCAAATGTCATTATATACAATTGTAATATTTACCGAAAAAACTTTAACTTTAGAATAGCTGCTTAAAGATATTTAAACTGTAGACAGCATTTACCTTTAAGCAAGAATTAAGAACAATCCTATCTCCACACTGATCTTTTACTTTGCTCTACAAGCACCAATGCATGGTTGACTTTTATGCCTAATCATCTTTCTTTTCCTTTTGACCAGTTTCACAACATAAAAAATCAGTAACAGTGAACAAATTAATAATGGCAAGCACTTAACCAAGGGTCCTTGTAATGGTATCATCAGTTATAAGAAATTTATATTTTCTTTTACTTTCTTAACTAATACATAAAAACATAAATATTGTACATATTTGGGGGGCATGTGATATTTTGATACATATATACATTGTGTAAGGTTTAAATTAGGTCACACATATTTATCTCCTTACATATTTATCATTTCTGTATGGTAAAAACATTGAGAATTTGAATTTTAAAAGTAAAAGCGCTTTATAAGAAAATGGCAAATTATCATTTATCTGAAAAAAATGTAAATAGCTATCAGATACAAATGGCAGGATCTGAACTTAAACCAAACTTGCAGTATGTATGGAACTAGCATTGAGAAATAACTTTCAAAACTGCACACAGGATACAAACCAAAGTAGTGATTATCTCCATGTGGCTAGATTACAAGGGAAGTTTTTGCTGTTTTCCTGTTTGAATATGTATTTTCCATATATTTATATGGTTCTATAGTTAAGAGACAAACATCTGAAGGATCAGTGTTTTTAGATTGCAGACAAACAGTACCAGATGGCTAGAAAGAACAGACTAAAAGTATTAAAGTAAAATCACAGGGATGTTTTCCCCATTAAAAAGGATCTTGAGGATTATTTATGTGTCTATATATTGAATGCAACTAAGCTCTCATTAAAAAGACCATTAGACCAGAAATCCCTAGAATACTTCTTGGATAGTGATAAAATTAATATTTTCAGAATTGTTTACACTGTGAATGTATGCAAATATGAAGAGTTTATGAAATACAAATTCATATACATTATATATTTTTTTAAAAAGTAGGAATTATAATTTTAAATGGAATTTCCACAAACTTTGTAATGAAGCCTAAGTTTCATGTGAACTAGGGAGAGAAGTACATTGTGATAAATTGCTCTTAAAAGCACACAGCGGACAGTCACTTTTTCTTTGCTCTCTAGATCCTGCAATAAATCAAATTCCTTTCCATGAATGGGGTGTGACTTATCTTAATTTTCCCATCAAATAATTGTAATGAGAGATATACTCTGACTAGGAATTATACTTTTGTGAAATTTGTCAGTGACATTCAGATTAATACCAGTGTCCAAAATTTAAGCAGTTTTCCACAGGAAATTAAAATCTCAAATCCAAGGACCTGATATTTTCATGATAGTTAGGGAAATGCTCCTGTGTTCAAGTTTAGACTTGTGTCACCATGTACATCTTAATATATGCACAGTAAAACTTAAAAGCAACTTTTAAGACAAAAAGTTATAAAACTTTCTTTTTGTTGTAAGATAATCAAACTGTTCCCAGGATAATGTGAAACTCATTTAATGTATTCATTTATACCAATTTAACATTTTCAATTCTCCTTTCCAAATGGGAAATTCATGAAGTTAAACCCAATTATACAAAATACTATATTAGATGAGTTAAAATTTACACATGGTCAAATGTGACTCCTTAAGTTTGATTTTAACATGTTATTTCAACTTTATTCAAATAAAATTTACTCATTACCAATGCTTCAGAAAGATTTACCATATTAAAAGATCATTTAAATTGCATGAAAAGGCGATATTCACTTTAATCTTGCTTGCCTTCACGCCACTGCCGTGAGCCTTCATTCCAGGCCACATAGACAAAGAGGGCCAGCACCACATGAACTGCAACGACAGCAACAATTGCTGCATAAAAGTAACTGTCCCTGTTGGACATCCCTAGGGCACCTATCAAAGAAAGAAAAAGTTTTCATTTTATTTTAAAATTTACCAAGGTATAAAACAAAGTATACTAATGCTTATTGGTTGCATATTTATTTAACTAGTCAAGCAATTAAAATGTACTATTTTGGATGGTAGTAAATTGAGTATTCAGTAAGATCTGACTATCTTCTACATATTCAGAATCTTAATTGAAACGAAATCATCATTATAACTTTGTTTAAGGTCTTTTTTTTTTTTTTTTTGGTACTAGGACCTGAAGTTAGGGGCACATTACTAGAGTAATACAGCCCCAGTCCTTTTTTTTTTTTTTTTTTTTTTTTTTTTTTTAATTTTGAGACAGGATCTTACTAAGTTGCACAGGTTGGCCTCCAACTTGCAATTCTCCTGGCTAAGCTCCCCAAGTGACTAGAATTACAGATGTGCACCACCACACCTGGCTGCTTAAGGACTTCGATATCAAAAAGGAGATTTAATTTTATCTTCCTCCTAATGTTTGAAACAAAAACACCACCCCACCAAATTCTTTACATGTCAACCAGTCTTCTGAATCACATGAGATGCAAGAGTGCATTCCATGAAGATTCATATTAATTTTGAAAAGCAAAACCAGAGAAAAAATAGCAATACTCACTTTACCAATAAAAAGAGTACAGAAACTAAATAAAAAAACTCTAAAAGTACAGAACTTAAAATATGTAAGGGGAGAAACGTCTGTTTATGAGTTGAGGATTACCTTCAAATATGTAAGATTTAGTTGCGAAATATAATCCGATCGGAACCGTTATCATTAAAGCCGTGAAGAACAGGAGCGTCTTCAGTGTGGAAGCTAACGAACTTTCACTTCTAGAATGAAGTAAACGAAGAAAAATTGAGAATCTTCACAGCCATATGAAAATAGTTGTACATCTAACTCTATAAACCACACAGATCAGATGCTGGAAAATATGCCCCTGCCCGGGAATCAGCGACCAGAGAGGACTGTCGGAAAATCGGAAGATCCAAAAGACCCAAGGTGGGACGTGGCAAATAGCAGTTAAGTCTTTAAGTGAAGCAAGAGATGCCTGTCAAGCCCTGTCGAGAATTTGTAAGATCATGGCGCGGTTGCTCCACTTCAAAATGACGCAGATCCGTTTTGCAGAATCAAATCCAGCTTCTTAAATCCATACAGTGTGTTCGCTCTGCCCCGCCTCCAACAGGAAAGTCCCACCCTCCCAGCACCCAAAAATCTTCATCTTATTCAAAAGAAATCATGGCATAGTGAAATTTAAGATGGATTCTGAGTCTGTGCAGACCTTGTCTAACGTGATATTTTTAACAGTTTAAAAAGTAGAAAAAAAAACCTACAGAAAGCAGAAAAACAAAATATATTTGGCCACCACTGTAATGCACCCCGTGTAATCCCAGTGTCGTAATGCAGTGTCGTGAAAGGTTGAGACATGAAGTTCCCAGTTCAAAAACAACCAGTCCCAGCAACTTAACGAGGCCCTAAGCAACTCAGAGAGACCCTGTATCCAAATAATATACAAAAAAGGGTTGGGGATGTGGCTCAGTGGTTGAGTGCCCCAGGGTTCAATCCCTGATAACATAAAAAAAAATCCTTATACAAGATAGAAAGAAAAAAGTGTGATTCATAACATGAAGAGACCACAGAACGTTTCTTTTCTCTCCTTCCTTCCCTTGCACTATTTCCTCTTTCCAGTGTTGGCAATGGAACCCAGGATTGCTTTAATATGCAAATATACTCCAGGCCCTTGTTTATTTATTTATTAAAGTTTAAAAATATACTTTCCATGAAAGGAAAACAGAGAAATAAGCACATCCGCGTGTATCAGTTTAGAAGTCAAACAGCACTAGAAGCCTTGTGATTAAAACGCGTCTCTTATCCCTTTGCGTTACCACCCTGAACTTCTTTGGTTTCACTGACATTTTTCTCCATACCTTTAAAAAGCTATACGCTTATATCCATTTTTCTTTTATTTATTCATTTTGGTGCAGGAGATGAACCCAGGGCCTTACACCACTTCAGCAAGGACTCTATCACTGAGCTACATCTCCAGCCCCTTGTACCGCTATTTATTGACCTGTCAACTTTATTCCTTGTCCGTTGACTTCCCGCCATGGTGAGAAAACACTAAATATCTCTCCCCTATCTCAGTAATTCATTTTTCCTACCCACACTCTAATTATATAGATTTTTTTTGTTAAACACTGGTCCATGTTATATTAAGCCAGTATCAATATTATTCACAATACATTGCACTCTCTTTTCTTCCACATTCTTTTTTCTAAAGTTAATAACAGCCTCATTATCTTATTTTTTATCTACCTATTAATTTTTCACAATATTCCAGAATATCTCCTATAAACGAACCATTTTTCGGTATAAATGGCTACAATACCTTTATTTTATTTATTTGTTTTTATATGATACTGAGGCTCAAACCCAGTTTCTCACACATGATAGGCATTTCCTCTACCACTGAGCTACAACCGCAGTCCCATTCTTTATCTTAAAATTTAAAAATTTGACTATTTTTCTGGGTTAAGATTTCACTGACTTATAAGGGCACTCATGCATCACTTAACACCAGGAATATGTTCTGAGAAAAGTGTTTTCAGGCTATTTTTTCATTGTGTGAACCTCCCAGAGTGTACATAAACTAAGATGGCAATAAATATCACTAGCCACAAAGCTGTCATTTACCAAAAATCCTTATACAGGCATGACGGTATAAGATCAAAGTGTACAAAATTCGAAAAACTAAGTTAAATCCTCCTGGTCTCCATAGCATATTTTCTCCTTGGTTCCCAGCCTCACCCAGCCCACTGCAGTTGTCCATTTTACTTTATTATAAAACAAAGGCTGATATAATTCAATTGCTTTCTTTTGTATCTCTAATCGGGGCTTGCTGAGACATGTTAGAAATGAGGAGTGAAGGTCAGAATTAAAGTGGCACCACAAGGGAAATTCTAAATCAATCTTAAACACCATTGCTCTTACCACCACCCAGTTTTCCAACTCCATGTAGGTTTCTTCAGTGAATACTGAGAGAAAGCTTCCCACATTCCTTTTTGTGGCAAGCAAAACTTAAAAGAACTTTTTTCATCCACTTCAAGATGTTGCTGCAAATTCTATTAAGAAATGTAGTAGGTTCCCCTCCTCCACAAAGAATCATAATTAAGTCTCTCCAGAGACCCTCACCACAATCGTTCTTATTAACAGAATATCTGCAAAAAGTTCTGAAAAAAACTCAATGTGGGATAGGACTTCCTATTTTGAGGACTGAGTTGCTCTATCTTGCAACTGCCAAGTTTGGTCGCAGACCTGAAGATGTTATTTCTGCTTTTGTGGTCAAATTTGTAAAACCTCTGAGTAATAAAAAAAAAAAATGGGACAAAATGCACTTTCTGTGAACACAAAAAGAAAAAAATAATAATACTGCTATGTAGACTCCTACAAAAATGTAAACCTCCAAGCACCACCCTCCACTGGGCATTAAGTTAGAAGAATTTCCAAACTAAAGGTCCATTGAATCTTTCAGGCAGTAGCAACTCTGGATCCTGCAACCAATAAACCTGCTTCCTGAAAATTCCATGGGTGTCCAGCCTCTCCTGTCCTACATCATTTGGCGACCCAGACGGGACAGTGGAGGAGAAGACAGCTTTTCTGCCTCTCTCGGCCCCAGGTCCGGCTTCCCTGGGACGCTGGAGGGCAACACTTCTCCTTGGTGTACCACAGGCGACTCTTTGCCTGTAGGTGAGGCAACTCACCCCACATCCTGGAGTGGCCGCCCCAAAGCACCAGGGAACCCATGAGGAGCAGGAACCAGGAATATGGAAGTTAGACCACCACCAGAGTGAAACAGGTAGGACCCAGTCCATTGACGGTGCCCCACCTGACTTCCCCACAGAGGCCTAAGCAGGGGGACGAGAGGCTGGATCAACCTCTGAGTCCTGAGTAACCTCCTCAAGGAGCTGGAGCTGAAAAGAACCCGGGAAGTCCCCCAAGTAGTCTGCATTCAGGGTCAGCGAGCACAGGGGCGACACTGATGCAGGGTGGAACGTGGGAGGCACAGGAAGGAAACGGAGTCCTTTGAAATGTCTGTTCCAAAACTCTGAGAAGACTTTTAATGGTAACTATGGGGTGAAACTCGCTCCACAAAGGTTTAACACTCTCTGCAAACTACAGTGGCCAGCCATTGGTGTGGAATGGCCACCAGAAAGACCTTTAGACAAAACTGTCATTGGTGAGGTCCTTTCAATAGAGTCAGAACCCCTGGACACCCAGTCCAATTCCCTTGTATTGATTGCTGGCAAGAAACTGTACAGAAACAGCCCCCTTGGTGGAGAGCCTGTCTAGGAGGGCAGTCCATGCTGATGATCGTGGGAACTATAATGGCCTGTAAGACCCAACCAAAGGGAACTAAACAGAGAAAAACCTGACAAAGAAAAGACAGAAAGGAAACCAGCACACTTAGGACAACCCTCCCTTCCACCATCTCCGGCTGTTCTCCTCGTGGGGACTCAGGGTCCTCTTAGCCTTGTGGTAGGTATCAGCCCCCAACCTGGAGCTTCCACCTAGATGTTGGTCGGTGGAATTCCTCCCCAGACTGTATGAGGCACCCCGGAACCACGAACTGGGGACTCCACCACACTCCCTTGGGTCCTTTGGTTGGGTCAGAACCCTTCTTTGCTCCGTCTCATTCACACACTTCCACACAGATATGGCCAGAGCAGAATTTCTATATCGCCCCAATTCCAAAAATTCCAAATCCAAAGAAGGAGTCCCGGTTTCCCCTGTGCTCGCTGACCCTGAATGGAGACTACTTGGGGGACTTCCCGGGTTCTTTTCAGCTCCAGCTCCTTGAGGAGGTTACTCAGGACTCAGAGGTTGATCCAGCCTCTCGTCCCCCTGCTTAGGCCTCTGTGGGGAAGTCAGGTGGGGCACCGTCAATGGACTGGGTCCTACCTGTTTCACTCTGGTGGTGGTCTAACTTCCATATTCCTGGTTCCTGCTCCTCATGGGTTCCCTGGTGCTTTGGGGCGGCCACTCCAGGATGTGGGGTGAGTTGCCTCACCTGCAGGCAAAGAGTCGCCTGTGATACACCAAGGAGAAGTGTTGCCCTCCAGCGTCCCAGGGAAGCCGGACCTGGGGCCGAGAGAGGCAGAAAAGCTGTCTTCTCCTCCACTGTCCCGTCTGGGTCGCCAAATGATGTAGGACAGGAGAGGCTGGACACCCATGGAATTTTCAGGAAGCAGGTTTATTGGTTGCAGGGTCCAGAGTTGCTACTGCCTGAAAGATTCAATGGACCTTTAGTTTGGAAATTCTTTGAACTTTATACCCAGTGGGAGGAGGGGTTTGAAGGTTTACATGACAAGTGCTTTTTGTCCCATTTTTTAGATTAGTCAGAGGTTTTACAAGTTTTACCACAAGAGCAGAAGTAATATCATCAAATCTGCAGCCAAACTCAGGTATTCAAGACAGAGCAATTTTGTCCTCACAAAAAAGAGGAAGTCCTATCCCACATTGAGGTTTTTTCAGAACTTTTTGCTGATATTCTGTTAAATAGAACAATTGTGATGAGGGGCTCTGGAGAAGCTTAATTAAGCTCTTTGGTGGAGGAGGGGGCGCCACTGCCAGAGAACTGCTCCTGTAGCGGGGGAGACTGCAATTCAAACATCAGGAGGGAGTCCTGGGCAGAAGCAAGAGCTGAAGGCCCGCTGGCTGTCTCCTGGCACCCTGGATCCCTCCTTCCGAAGCGCTACGTTCGGGACTCTGCAGACTCTGCGGGGTCCAACCTGCTCCCCGGCTCCCCCACCCCGTGGTCACACCCTAAGGGTCCGGATCCCATACCCACAGCAGTCCTGCTCGGGCCTTCCCTCAGCCCCACCGCAGGCCAGAGCCCGCCCGCTTTGCGGACCGGGAGTCGCTCGGGGCTACCTGAACTCAGGTGGCTGCAGCGCGTTCAGTGCCGCTTTATCGAGGCGCTCCATTGTGTCCCCGTGCCGGCCGCAGCACTCGGCAGAGGGTTGGGCTCAGCGGCCCCTAAGCGAGCGACACAGTTCCAGGCCGGCTGCGCCGGAAGTGCCCGGGAAGTCCGTGCAGGGCGCAGTACGCAGGCGCGGCGCAGGGTGGTGATGCAAGGCTGCGGCGGGCAGCGGCTGGGGCTCGGCGTTGGAGCTCACGTGACTTACCCGCGGAGGTTGCGCGGCGTGCGCCCTGCCAGGAGCGGCTTGTTCTGGAGGAGCAGGCCGGGCGAGTAGCCCAGCCACTCCACGTTGAGCCGGGACTTGCCTCGTAGCATACTCCTGCCGGGCGGGTGTCGTCGCCGTAGCCCCCTGAGCTCGAGCGAACGCCTCTCTCACCGTCTTGGTCCGGATCGCCGACCGGCGGCGCAGCAAGGCGACCACAGCACAGGAGCCGCGGGGAGGACAAGGAAGCAGGCGACTGTGGTGCTAGGCAACTAAGCAGTTTCCGACAACAACACAAAAAAGCAATGCACATTATTCCACCAGCCCCGGAGCAAACGGCTCGTTAATTACTGCCCGCAGTGGAAGTCCTGCCATGGGAAGCGGGAAGGAGTTGCTTCACAACTCACCAGAGTCCGTAAAACTAGGGAACCGCCGCTGAAATCAGAGTCCTTGCTGGGAGGGACTGTTCCAGTCCGGTAGCGGTGACCCCAACTTCCACTCAAAGTTAAAAACATTTTGCAGCTGCTCAGAAAGCCGCCAATGAGACAACAGGGACTCAAATAGTAAGGACAGATGGCAACCCGAGAGAGATGTAAACGAAAAGGGTGTGGAAGCTCAGGGTCAGGCTTGTCAAAATTAGGTTGCCACTGGCTGCTAATAAGAGGACAGCCCTTACATGGGCGACGTCTGGAAAGGGCCGCTGACCACACATCTATTTTCTGCACCACGGGGACATAAAGACCACATCTGAAATCATGACTAAACCAGCAGCTTAAAGCCTGAGAGAGGGCAGCAGACTGAGCAGCAGGAAGCCTGGGCTTCAAACTTAAGTTCAAACTTAATAATCCCTCTATGGGCCTCATCTTGATCTTTAGGTGGCTGAGAACCAACTAATATAAGAATTTAGGGAAGAGCTACAAAGAATCTAGGCCTGGGGTTGACAAATTGTGGCCAGCCAAATACATATAGCCTGCTGCCTGGTTTTCTATAACAAACGAGCTAAGAATCTTTTTTTCCACTTGTAAGTGGTTTTAAAAAAAGTCTAAAGAATAACATCTCATAACACATGAAAATTATGAAATTCAAATGTCAGTGTTTATAAATAAAATATATTGGAACCGAGTCACAGTCATTCATTTGTTTTGTCCACAACTGCAGTGTTTAGTTGTACCAGGTGGTATGGTCCACAAATCCTAAAATATTTACTATCTGTCCCTTTACAGGGAAAGTCTGTGGACTTCTGCTTCAGAGAATCATCCAGGAGAGACCATTACCCCCTTGAATGTAGTAATGGAGAAATACAGAGAACAATTTTCCATATAAAATTCATACACACTGGGGAACAAACTCGGGGGTGGTATACCACTGAGCAACATCCCTAGTCCTTTTTATTTTGAGATGAGGTCTCACTAAGTTACTGAGGTTGGCCTCAAGCTTGCAGTCGTATCTCAGACACCCCAGTCACTGGAACTACAGGCAGGTACCACCATACCAGGCCAATTTTCCGTATTTTAAAAAACTAACAATTGAAATGTTTACATAGTATAAGGCATCAAAACCTACTTAAAACATCACCTTTCTTTGATATGGGGCAATAATTAGATTGATGACCTAATCCTGGTTATTTCATGAGAAAACACATAAAGTATTGCTAAACTAAAATAAACCTTAGTAAATCTGTTCAAACATGGAAGGAACATGGAGGAAGGAACATGTGCTCCCAATTCCTAGAATAAGGCCTGGTTTATAGTTGGCACTCAATAAATATTTGTTAAAGAAATGAATATTGTCCACAAGGGGACAAAGAGCAAAAGGGTTCTTGGTAATAAAAATATTAGGAGCCGCTGATGTGGTTTTATTAGTTATCTGGGGCTGCTGTAACAAAGTATCACAAACAAAGTGGCTTGAACAACAGAAGTTAATCATCTCTCAGTTCTGGGGCTAGATGTGTGAGATTAAGGTTAGTTCCTTCTGAAGGCTGCAAGAGAAGGATTTCTTCCATGCTTCTTTCTCTTAGCTGCTTCTGGTGGTTGGCTGACAATCTTTGGCATTTGTGTCCAAATTTCTACTTTACAAAGGACACCAGTCATATTGCATAACGTGGCCTCCCTTTTCCCTTATGAAATTTTCTTAACTAATTACATTTGCCACAATACTGTTTCCAAGTGAGTTCACACAATGAGCTGCAGGAGGCTAGAACAACACAAATTTGATGGGGGTAAAGATACAATTCAATATATCACAATAATCTAAACATCTGTTTGTACAGATGTGGAATCTGTAGTCCAGACAGGGAAGGAACTTACCTATCTATTGAGATCTCGCGTGACTTGAGTCCCAGGTGGGCAATTCTACAATCTCACGTTAGCCACCTGTGTGACAGTTGTGTGATAAACAAGAGCCATTCATATATGAAATCTCACATGGAAAAAATGGTCACTCATTCTGGTTTACATAAATTTGTTTCTTATCAACTAAAGCCCTCATACCTTCTTAATTTTTATTAGAGCATTATGGTTATACATAATGGTTGGATTCAATTTGACAAAATCATACATGCGTGGAATTTGATCACTCCATTTCAGTCTCAGTTTTCCCACACCTTTCCCTCATCTCCTCCCTTCCCATATTTTCCTTCCTCTATTCTATGGCCCCTCTTTTAGCTCATTTATTTATTTATTTATTTTTGATTGGTGCTTTCTACATACACTTAAAGGTAGAAATTCCTGAGATATATTTACATATGCATGTGGTATGATTTCGTTAGGTTCATTCTGCATTTCCTTCTCTTTCCTGTACCTCCTCCCTCCCTCTCAATTTCCTTCTACTCCACTCATCTTCCCTGTATCTTTATGATATCCCATCCCCCTTTTCTCCCTTATTTTGCTCTAGTTTCAGCATATGAGAGAAAACATTTCACCCTTGATTTTCTGAGTATGGCTTATTTCAGTCAGCATGATTTTCTCCATTTCTATCCATTTGCCAGCAAATATCATAATTTCATTCTTTTTTATGGCTGAGTAGAACTCATTGTGTATATATACCGTATTTCCATTATCCATTCATCTACTGATGGGCATCTGGTTTCATTCCACCTCTTATATTCTTGTTAATTGCCATTCTGACTGGTATGAGAAGAAATCTTAGCATAGTTTTGATTTGCAATTTCCTGATTACCAGAGATGTTAAACTTTTTTCTTATATTTGTTGGCCATTGTGCTTCTTATTTTCAGAAATGTCTGTTTAGTTATTTTGTTTATTTATTGACTGGGGAGGTTAGTGCTACATTTTTGAGGTCTTTATATACCTGGGTATTCGGGGCGATCCAAGATGGCGGCCTAGAGGGTAACTGCACCCCCAGTCGCTCCAAAACCCAGGAGTTAAGAAGGGGAGGCATTGAGAGACTCGGACTGAAATAGAGCCACAGGTGAGTCTGCCCACTGGGTAAAGCTCGGCCCGGGTGGCAGGCCCAGATAGAGGTGGCTTATCGGAGCCGGGCAGGGCAGCTAGAGTCATCCACAGGCAGTCCTGCGCACTCCGGCGGTGGGCCCCGCCCACACAGCCAGCTTCTCCAGGTTCTCAGAACGGAACTTAACGGACATATACAGAATATACCATCCAACAAAGAACGAATACACTTTCTTCTCAGCAGCACATGGATCCTTCTCTAAAATAGACCATATTTTATGCCACAAAGCTACTGTTAGCAAATACAAGAAGATAGAGACACTACCTTGTACTCTATCAGATCATAATGGATTGAAATTAGAAACAAATGACAGAATAAAAAACAGAAACTTCTCCAATACCTGGAGATTAAATAATACACTATTATATGATGAATGGATAACAGAAGACATCAGGAGGGAAATAAAAAAATTCTTAGAAGTAAATGAGAACAAAGACACATCATATCAAAATCTCTGGGACACTATGAAAGCAGTACTTAGAGGAAGATTTATTTCATGGGGCGCATTCAAAAAAAGAAGTAGAAATCAACAAATAAACGACTTAACACTACAGCTCAAAGTGCTAGAAAAAGAAGAGCAGACCAACACCAAAAGTAGTAGAAGACAGGAAATAGTTAAAATCAGAGCCGAAATCAACGAAATCGAAACAAAAGAAACAATTGGAAAAATTAACAAAATAAATAGTTGGTTCTTTGAAAAAATAAATAAAATTGATAAACCCTTAGCCACACTAACAAAGAGAAAGAGGGAGAAAACTCAAATTACTAAAATTCGGAATGAACAAGGAAACATCACAACAGACACGAGTGAAATACAAAACATAATTAGAAGCTATTTCGAAAATCTATACTCCAACAAAACAGAAAACCTCGAAGACATCAACAAATTTCTAGAGACATATGAATTACCTAAACTGAACGAGGAGGACATACACAACTTAAATAAACCAATTTCAAGCAATGAAATAGAAGAGGTCATCAAAAGCCTACCAACAAAGAAAAGTCCAGGACCAGATGGGTTCTCAGCCGAGTTCTACAAAACCTTTAAAGAAGAGCTCATTCCAATACTCCTCAAAGTATTCCATGAAATAGAAGAGGAGGGAACCCTCCCAAACTCGTTCTATGAAGCCAATATCACCCTGATACCTAAACCAGACAGAGACACATTGAGGAAAGAAAATTTCAGACCAATATCCTTAATGAACATCGACGCAAAAATTCTAAACAAAATTTTAGCAAATCGCATACATATTAAAAAGATAGTGCACCACGATCAAGTGGGTTTTATCCCAGGGATGCAAGGTTGGTTCAACATTCGGAAATCAATAAATGTCATTCACGATATCAACAGACTTAAAGTCAAGAATCACATGATTATTTCAATAGATGCAGAAAAAGCATTCGATAAAATACAGCATCCCTTCATGCTCAAAACACTAGAAAAAATTGGGGTAGTGGGAACATTCCTTAACATTATAAAGGCAATCTACGCTAAGCCCATGGCTAATATCATTCTAAATGGAGAAAAACTGAAAGCGTTCCCCCTAAAAACTGGATCAAGGCAGGGATGCCCTCTTTCACCACTTCTATTCAACATCGTCCTTGAGACTCTAGCCAGAGCAATCAGACACACCAAAGAAATTAAAGGGATACGAATAGGAAAAGAAGAACTCAAACTATCCCTGTTCGCTGATGACATGATTATATATTTAGAGGAACCTGGAAATTCCACCAGAAAACTTTTAGAACTCATAAGTGAATTCAGTAAAGTAGCAGGTTACAAGATCAATGCTCATAAATCCAATGCATTTTTATACATAAGTGATGAATCTTCAGAAAGAGAAATTAGGAAAACTACCCCATTCACAGTAGCATCAAAAAAAAATAAAATACTTGGGAATCAATCTCACAAAAGAGGTGAAAGACCTCTACAATGAGAACTACAGAACACTAAAGAAAGAAATTAAAGAAAACCTTAGAAGATGGAAAGATCTCCCATGTTCCTGGATAGGCAGAATTAATATTGTCAAAATGGCTATACTACCTAAAGTGCTATACAGATTCAATGCAATTCCAATTAAAATCCCAATGATGTACCTTACAGAAATAGAGCAAGAAATTATGAAATTCATCTGGAAGAATAAAAAACCCAGAATAGCTAAAGCAATCCTCAGTAGCAAGAGCGAAGCAGGAGGTATTGCAATACCAGATCTTCGACTCTACTATAAAGCAATAGTAACAAAAACGGCATGGTATTGGTACCAAAATAGACAGGTAGATCAATGGTACAGAATAGAGGACATGGACACAAACCCAAATAAATACAATTTTCTCATACTAGACAAAGGTTCCAAAAATATGCAATGGAGAAAAGATAGCCTCTTCAACAAATGGTGCTGGGAAAACTGGAAAACCATATGCAATAGAATGAAATTAAACCCCTATCTCTCACCCTACACAAAACTCAACTCAAAATGGATCAAGGACCTCGGAATCAGACCAGAGACCCTGCATCTTATAGAAGAAAAAGTAGGTCCAAATCTTCAACTTGTTGGCTTAGGATCAGACTTCCTTAACAGGACTCCCATAGCACAAGAAATAAAAGCAAGAATCAACAACTGGGATAGATTCAAACTAAAAAGCTTTCTCTCAGCAAAGGAAATTATCAGAAATGTGAAGAGAGAGCCTACAGAGTGGGAGAATATCTTTGCCAACCATACCTCAGATAGAGTGCTAATTTCCAGAATCTATAAAGAACTCAAAAAACTCTACACGAAGAATACAAATAATCCAATCAACAAATGGGCTAAGGAAATGAACAGACACTTCACAGAAGAAGATGTACAACTAATCAACAGATATATGAAAAAATGTTCAACATCCCTAGTAATAAGGGAAATGCAAATCAAAACTACCCTAAGATTTCATCTCACCCCAATTAGAATGGCGATTATCAAGAACACAAGCAACAATAGGTGTTGGCGAGGATGTGGTGAAAAAGGAACACTCATACATTGCTGGTGGGGTTGCAAATTAGTGCAGCCACTCTGGAAAGCAGTGTGGAGATTCCTCAGAAAGCTTGGAATGGAAACACCATTTGACCCAGCTATCCCACTCCTTGGCCTATACCCAAAGGACTTAAAATCAGCATACTACAGAGATACAGCCACATCAATGTTCATTGCTGCTCAATTCACCATAGCCAGATTGTGGAACCAACCTAGATGCCCTTCAGTTGATGAATGGATAAAGAAACTGTGGCATATATATACAATGGAATATTACTCAGCCATAAAGAATGATAAAATTATGGCATTTGTAGGCAAATGGACGAAATTGGAGAATATCATGCTAAGTGAGATAAGCCAATCTCAAAAAACTAAAGGACAAATGATCTCGCTGATAAGCGGATGAGGACATATAATGGGGGGTGGGAGGGGTTAGCATTAGGTTTAGGGTTAGGTTTAGGGTTAGGAATAAGGAGAGCGGTAAGAATGAAGGAAAGAAGGACTGTATAGAGGGAAAAGAGGGGTGGTAGGGGTGGGGGGTAAGGGAAAAAAAATAAACATCATTGCCCTATGTAAACGTATGATTACACAAATGGTATGCCTTGACTCTATGTACAAATAGAGAAACAACATGTATTCCATTTGTATACAATAAAAAAAAATACCTGGGTATTAATCCCATACAGAGGAGCAGCTGGCAAAGATTTTCTCCCATTTTGTAGGCTCTCTCTTCACACTTTTGATCATTTCCTTTGCTCTGCAGAAGCTTTTTGATTTGATGGCATGATATTTATTCATTGTAGATGCATACAATACCTTTACTTTATGTATTTATTTTTATGTGGGGCCAAGGATTGAATCCATTGTCTCGCATGTGCTAGGTAAGTGCTCTACCACTGAGCAACAACCCTATCCCTAATTCTTGATTTCATTTCTTGAGTTTTAGGGGTCTTGTTAAGGAAGTTATTGCCTGCACCAGTATGTTGAAGTGTTGACCCTATATTTTCTTCTAGCGCTTGCAAAGTGTATGGTCTAATTCCTAAGTCTTTGATACATTTTGATTTGACGTTTGTACAGGGTGAGATAGATGTAGAGATCGTGTTTTATTCTTGTACATATGGATCTCCAGTTTTCCTAGCACCACTTATTTAAAAGACTGTCTTTTTTCCAACACACATTTTTGGCACCTTTGTCAAGTATGAGATTCATATGTAGGACTTCTCTGTGTCTTCTATTGTGCTTCATTGGTCCTCCTGTCTATGTCGATGCTAGTACCATGCTGGGATTTTTTTTTACTATAGCTCTGTAGTATAATTCGAGGTCAGGTTTTGTGCTGCCTTCAACCTCACTCTTCTTTCTCAGGACTTCTTTGGCTATTTTGGGTCTTGTATTCTTCCAAATGAATTTAAGAACTGTTTCTTTTTCTAGTTCTGTGAATAATGCCATTGGTCATAACTTCTTGATGACTTTGACACTACAGCAACTTATACTGTGCTCACTGAGGTACAGAAAGAACTTTTAAAATAAACTGAAAAAATGTAAGACAAGGAAAGAATTTAGTCAGCACGTTGCCCTTTAAACAAACCCCTGGTACTTCCTACATGAACCAGGTCTAAAGAATTAGATAAAAGTAGAGTCCAAACAGGGCTTTTGCTATGGATACAGAGTGACATAAGGGGGCATGGTCACTACAAAGGAAAACCTTAGTGTACCTCCATTATTCCTGGGAGGATCAGAAAATGATTATCAACTGAAAGAACCACAGGTTTGACACTTTTGCTTTGGTTTGGAAAACTGAGAACTAATAATGGGAAGTGACTTGCCCCAAATCCCTAGTCTTAGAGAATTTATAGTCCCTAAATCTCAGTCTAGTGTTTTCTCCACCATATCATTTTAAACTGGTGTGCTGTTAACCGGATAACATGTAAATTATGCACCTAAAGTCAGATCTCGAAACACCCTCTGATTTGCCTTACTGACCCACAAAATCATATTCTGCATTTCCTTTTTGGATAATGACTGTGGGGTTTGGATTAAATTACTTGAAACACCACCTGGTACTTTTGAAAATTTATCCTTCACAGTCTGGCATTTTAAAACTTTAGAAATAAGGAAAATGGAATTAAATTTCACCAATCAAAAAACCTTGTGCTGAATACATGAGAGAGACAATAACTGTAGTTTCTTTATAATATAGAATGTGATTTTTTTTCTCAAAATACAAACTAGTAAAATGTGCTTACTGGTGAAAAAAAACATGTACTTCCACTTCTAGGGGGAGAAAAAGAGTAAGGGTTCATTATAGTAAAAACTCCACTGTCATAATCCCCTGGTCAATGAATTGCATGTTTTACTCAGGGTCTACCTCACCTCATGTCATATCAGCTTGTAGTTACCAGTGTTGCCATGAAACATGATTTTTTTGCATTATTTTACAGAGCCAGTTTATGATGCCTACAACTTCTATGCCACCCATATTTCATAGGTAGAAAAATTGAGGCTAAGGAAAATGAGCTTGGTGAAGTTCTCACAGCTCCTCTGATCCCTTGAGTCTTAATCCATTGACCTAAAATTCATATCAGGTTATGCCTTCCAGCCCTCTGTGCCAGATAGTTAAGCTCGGATTTTAAAACCAGTGAGGGCACAGTGCTAATGCAGCCTGGGAATACTCAGTGTCCACAGATGAGGACTGTTTTTACCCAGCTGACTTCCTATAGCACACTATTAGATCCCTTGGAAAGATAAAATAGGCACTGGGAAACCCAGAAATGGCACTGCTGCCTGCCCAGCATGGTATGGGATCAGCCCAGACCCCTCATGGCCCCTAGAACACCAAAGTTTTGATACAAGGAGAGGATCCCTGCTTGAGATGTGGCAGGGACTTAGCTGCCAACTGCAAGTTGGCCCAAGTACTCTCCAAATTGGCTTGTCACCATAGGCTATCGTACAGAAAAAGGGACTAGGACAAAGGCCCCTGAGGTTTCATGTGACAGGGCCACACCCCAAGATAAGCACATGTGTTCAGCAAGAGCCCAGTTTGGAGGAGATTTGAACAACCCATTGACTGAATGAAATGGTAAGTATCAAGCAGAGCTCAAGGACTCCGGAAACAATGTTCACCGAGCAATTTGCATGTCCAGCACTGGTTATCTCGAAGAATGGTTTCCATGCCATCTTCCCAAACTCCAAGAGCACAGGACAGGGTAGCTCTGATTGATCCAGAGCAGAGTTTCTTTTTAGCAGGCCAGGGACAGGGGAGGGAAGCTGTGCCCACTCAAAGCCCAATCTGAGCAAATCAAAACACTACTGTAAAATTTCATCTCACTCCAGTTCGAATGGCAATTATCAAAAATATAAGCAACAACAGGTGTTGGCGAGGATGTGGGGAGAAAGGTACACTCATACATTGCTGGTGGGGCTGCAAATTAGTGCAGCCACTCTGGAAAGCAGTGTGGAGATTCCTCAGAAAGCTTGGAATGGAAACACCATTTGACCCAGCTATCCCACTCCTTGGCCTATACCCAGAGGACTTAAAATCAGCATAGTACTGTGATACAGCCACATCAAGTGTTTATAGAAGCTCAATCTACAATAACTAAACTATGGAACCAACCTAGATGCCCTAAAACAGATGAATGGATAAAGAAAATGTGGTACATATACACAATGAAGTATTAGACTCAAAGAAGAATGAAATTATGGCATTTGCTGGAAAATGGATGGAACTAGAGAATATCATGCTAAGTGAAATGAGCCAATCCCAAAAAACCAAGACTGAATGTTTTCTCTGATAAGTGGATTCTGATGCATTGTTGGGGGTGGGTAGGGAAGAATGAAGGAACTTTGAATTGTGCAGAGGGGACTGAGGGGAGGGGAGGGGGTACAGGGGTGGGAAGGAAGATAGAATGAGGCAGACATTGTTACCCTATATACATGTATGAGTATACTACTATGTGACTCAGCACCCTGTACAGCCAGAGGAATGAGAAGTTATGCTCCATTTGTATGTGATGTGTCAAAATGTGTTCTACTGTCATGTATAACTAATTAGGACAACAACAACAAAAAAGCCCAACCTGATGGATGTGGACCTGACAGGGGACCAGCAGCTGTCTAGGTGCCCCTTAATCAAGGTGACTCCAGGGTGAAATCTTGGACTCCAGCTCCCCATCCAACAGAGTCTGCCATGCTTACCCTGAACTGCACTCCAAATGTTTTGTGAATAAATAGACACATAATTGATGAACGAGTGACTGAGTTGAGAAATCTAAGGGGAAACCCAATGTGTTTGCAGGATCACAATGCCAAAGAGCTATAAATCCTTTTTTGGGTTTTTTTTTCCTTCTCCATTTTTACATTTTTCATGATTGAGTTGAATAAAAGAAGCAACAGAGAAAGGAAAAAATGCATCTATAGTGGGAAAAAGAAACTTAAGAGAAATAAGACAATGTGGAGCTTGTGGTTTGGTTACAGATAGCAAGATGGGGCTGAGGATGCAACTCAGTGGTAAAGAGCCTATGTAGCATGTGCAAAGTCCTCGGTTACATTCCAAGGGTAGGGTGGGGGACAGGAATAAAAGATGAAGAAAGTGCTCAAGGCCGAGGCTTGTGGCCTTTGTGTTTTGGGTTAGCAGTCCCAGGCTGCTCCTCTGGTTTCTGTCCTAGTTAGAAGAGATCCATTCCCAATGGGGCAAAGTGAATGGGGTGTGCACATGCATGTGTGTGTGCAAGTATGTGAGTGTGCTTCATCAAGTGTGTAAGGACATGGGTGACTGTCTACGTGTGCCTGCCTGCATGTGAACTTTGTGTATATTGTTGGTGGAAATATAATTTAAAATAAAATTCCTCCCAGCCCTAAGAACCTCTTTCGTAACAATGGAAGAGAAAGAAAATGTTATCAAATAAGCACTAATCCAGAATGTGGTCTGAATCACAGGTAACAAGCTAAAGTGACTGCAAAGATAGGAAGAGTCCTATGGCTCAGCCAGTACAAGCTGCTGTTCAAAGCCCTTGAGTGAAGGCCCCAGCTAGGGTGGGCCCAACAGACCAGGTGTGGCTACCTGCCCCAATCAAAGAGACAAGCAGTGGTGAAGGACAATAAAGAGGCTTTAATCAGTGAGGTCACACTGGAAGAGAAGGGCAGATATAAGGATACAGTGACCAAAGATCTGTGTTCAAGGGACTGATAGAAACTTTGAGGATTGATAGAAAAGCAGGATGAGAGCAAAGGTTGGATGCTTGCATGACTGAAGGTTTTGTGTAACTGGATGAGTAAGTCATCCTGGTCAGGCCATGATCTGGTGGATCATTATCTTAGAACTGGTTCTGTGAAGTTCTGGGAAGGTCACTGCTTGAAGGAGTAACTCAGTTCCTACTGTGAGATGATTTCTCCTGCTTTGGGGGGGACAGTCTTTGCTTCACAATGGAGTATGTGTGGGGCAATCTCATCATGGGGTGGCCTGCTCTGCAAGGCTCACCATTGCTTGAAAATAGTTTCAGTCCTTTATCATGAAGATGGTTATCAGTTGGACTCATTGTTCTTGAAATCCTAGGTAATTGCAGAAGGAAGTAGCTCAGAGGGAAAAATGTTAAAAGAGACAAATGCAGAGAGGGACAAAACACAGTTGGTTAGCTCAGTGACTGGGCCCTCCTTCAAAGCCACTACATTTTGCAGGCTTCACAATTTGGAGAGAGGCAAAAGCAGAAGTTAGGGCCAACACTTCCCAGGAAAATGGGAGATCAGACATTATCTTCCTCAGTGATTCTGTTGCAGAAAGATGGCCCTCTTGTCCAGGAGGGAACATTCTTCACTCCTGAGAGTGGCAAGACACTCATTTGGTCATTGAAAAGATTTATGTACATTTAATAACAACAGAGAAATTTTGAATAAAAAGGAGAGGAGGAAGCTCTTATTTTTCAATGTAGAGAATCAAATCTTAATTTGTATTTGCCTTTATAACATAAATGTGCTAAAAGCCCAGAAGCATATTCACGTGTGTGTGTGTGTGTGTGTGTATGCAGGCAGCACATGCATGGGTTCATGCTGCTAGGTCAGGACCTGCCCACTGTGGCTCTCGCTGCCATGCCTCTCCTCCACCCACCCCCAGCCTGGGAACCTGACCCCACCCAGCTAGGACAATGTTGTTCTTATTCGTGTGTGTGTGTGTGTGTGTGTGTGTGTGTGTCTGTGTGAGTTACATAAACATTTATGTGCTATGTATATAGCAAAAATATATATAAACAAAATATATCAAAAAAAGAAATAACATTATTATATTTGTCAAATTTGTTTTAAGTAATTTCTTCCCATGAACCTGCACAGTAAAGAAGAAAAAAATCTTACATTTTAAGTTACCGATGAGTTTTTTATTTGTTCTTTTTATACATACATGACAGTAGAGTGTATTTTGACATATTACACATACATGGAATATCACATATTTTAATTAGGATTCCATTCTTGAGGTTGTACATGATGTGGAGTTACACTGTTGGTGTATTCATATATAAACATACAAAAGTTATGTTTGATTCACTCTGCTGTCTTTTCCTATTCCCCTCCCCCCTTCCCTTTATTCCTTTTTATCTCATCCAATGAATTTCTATTCTTCCCCTCTCTACCCTCCCTTGCTATGGGTTAGCATCCACATATCAGAGAGAACATTCAGCCTTTGTTTTTTAGGGATTGACTTAATTCCCTTAGCATGATAGTCTCCAGTTCCATCAATTTACCAGTATATGCCATAATTTCATTCTTCATGACTGAGTAATATTCCATATGAGCACATATACCACCTTTTCTTTATCCATTCATCTGTTGAAGGGCACCTAGGGTGGTTCCATAGCTAAGCTATTGTGAGTTGAGTTGCTATAAACATTGAAGTGGCTGCAAGCTTAGACAACTTTGTAGGACAACCAAAACATGCTGGTCCTCAATGGTCTCATGCTGTGTCTCCACTGGAAGTGCTGCCATTCCCATTTTTTCCACCTCCCAAGTGTCATCTCTTTTCTCAACATCTCCTGATTCTTGAAGGCACTTTGGGCTTTCAAGTTAGTGCTTTAACTCTTTAACTCATATGGCAAGTATTTGCGACATCTCATCTCTCCCTCTCGAGTGCACACCAGAGAAGAAGAGGACTTGGCTGATGACCTCATCTTTGTACTGCTTGCAGTACAATGTCTTGAACATGTGTCTTTAGTCAAAGTTGTGGCATCGAGCTGCACTGAGAATCCTGCTGGGCCACCTCTGTGACTCTCATTATCCACCTTCTTTTTGTCTGCTCCCTAAATTGCTATGAGAATATTGAAGCCAGAAAAATGAAGATTTATAAGATGTGTTCCTGGAGTGGTTCCTCATAAGAACCCTTGAAATATATATCTAGTCTAGTAAATGGGGAAAGGCCAAGCTTCGTGACTCCCCGCTCTGCTACCCAGCCCCCAGGTTCTGAGGTCCCCATTGCATTAAGCCCTATAGAATCTAGGTTTCCTTGAGAGGAACTCCGTTCTGCACTGCCTTGTGGTTGACAAGGTAGTACTTTAGGCCTGAGGAAGCCAGAGGGCAAGTCAGGTAAGAGAGGAGCCTGCATCCTGCAGAGGCAAATACAGGCAGGCCTGTCAACAGGTATTTGTCAACAGAGTCCAATGTTTGCACAACAAAGTAGCTACTCCTTTGGAAATCTGATTCACAGAAGTCATGTGTGCAGGCCCCCAATTCCAGGTTAGACTGAGATCTGACTGCTGGAAAGTTCTGTGCCAAGAAAGCAGCCTTGGCTCTATTGCCTTGCTGCCCATCTGCCATCACTTTACCTTGGGAGTAATGCCTTCATTTTGGTGGCATATGCTTTATTTGGGCACATGGCCCAGTTACCCCACTTTACACATGTCTCAGTGCTGGATCTAGACAGCCAGCATTCCCTACCTCTCCTTTCAAAACACCTCTGAGTCCCACAAGGCAAGTTGGAGCAAGCATTGCCTCTGGCTATGCACAGGGTTGCAATCTTAGCTACTCTGGAGGCTGAAGCAGGAGGATCACAGCTTGAGATCAGCCTCTGTTTTCAAATGTGCATCCCCTCGATGGTCACTGTTGCGTCTCACCTGTATGTCCACAAGGCAGACACACAGGACCCGCTGAGGAAGCAGCTGGGTTACAATGGACAGGTACAGACCTGGAGCTGAAGGTCTGGCACCAGGCAGTCAGATTGCAGAACTTATTGTAGGCTGGTGTCTGAATGGCAGGCAGTTTTGAAGTAGGTCACATCAAATAGGTGGCTAAGATAAGAATAGGAACCAACTGCAGAGTGGAGTAACTCAGATCCCACAACTGTGTGTTGAGGGGGGGTGCCAGTCTTGGCAATCATTTGCTATGAGGATCTCATGACCTAATGGGTGCAGTGTTCCCTTGTAAACTGCAAAGTCCTAATGAAAGAATTAGCTTGAACCATGGGTTAGAATGAGCCCTGGACTAGGGTTAAAAAGATCGGATGCAAGTGTGACTCTGTGCGGGGCTCCAGTGTCACTCTGAACGTGCCTCTTAATTTTCCCATCTGCCAAGCATCAGAACTAGATGCAGGTGGGACCGGAGGGACTCTAATGGCATTCTACAGCACCACCTTCTAATTTGTAGACTTGTAAAGTAACTGTACAATGGGATCTGTCCCCTTGGTGGGCAGCGGGTAGAGCAGAGGGGTCCTCACTCTGGGGCTGAGGAGTAGGGTGGATTATGCTACATGACTAGTTCCTTCCTTCAAAACTCTTATGGTTTTGTGTTCTCTCAGGCTGTGGTGAGATCAGGCATATTTTTATAGCACCTAGTACAGATTTGTGTACACAGTTGGGCTCAGCTGAATGAGTGAATGAATCTTTCTTTCTTCATATAACAGGGAAGGCCTGTAATGGGGTGTTATCCTTGGCCCCTGACACCAGAGTAATGATGGTGTCCCTCAGTAAAACATTTTTGCGTGTAAATATCACTTAAGTCTGCACAGCGGTTGTCAAACAGTGAGGCCCTGACAGAAGCCAGTGCACCAACCTGGAAACATTTTTATGGTAATCATTTTCCTACAGAACTCAAAGCTTCAAAAGGAGGGCATTCAAATACTCCCTAGAATGCTGCAGCTGGAAGGAACTTCCAAGATCATAGAATCCAACCCTTTCATTTTCCAGATGGCAAAACCAAGGGGGTGAGGAGGGAGGTGCTTTCCATGGCCCAAGGCCTGGCACATAGTAGGAACCTACTAGAGGCGTGCTGCTGCCTGTCTGCTTAACAGCATGCCAAGCAGGACCATGGCAGAGTGGGGTGAGAAAGTAGCCACCATATGGGCAAAACAGCACCCGCCAGGGTGGTCAGAGTAAGAGAGTAATATAGCCAGGAGCTGGAAATGAGATCCTGTGCACATAAAGGGAAAAGAAAGAAAGGAGGATTCAAATAAAACAGGAGAGAGGACATGTGGGCAAGAGACCCCATAGGTTCCTGTGAAGAACAGCAAGATGCCTGCCAGCACAGAGATCCCTCAGGGATGACATGAGAAGAAGGTTGGGAAACACTGAGCAGCTCCCACAGGTCACAACTTCATGACTGCTTCACGAGTCCTCCTCCTTCACTTGGAATACACATCTCACCGACAGCTTTGGAAACCCGGGCTTCTAAGAATCATTTCTTAATGGTCAAGTCCGAGCTCATCACCCGCTCGGTGCTTCTGGTAGGGTCCTGCTATGTGCCAATTACCCCCTTCGTCAGCACTTGTATTCATTTGCTTCGTATCAGAGTTGGGTGGTGCCGCTCTGCCTGCTCATGGCCTCTCTTCATATCGTTAGTCTATTGTGTTCAGAAAATTTGTTTCATGCATACTTGTGCCTTTTCCAGATCTTGGCATAATTTTAGGGGCTCAGAAAGTATTTGTGTCCCAGAGGAAAGAATGACTGGAGAGGGGCCTGGCTGCCTGTTACCTGGGAGAAGAGGCAAGGAAGAAAGAAGGAGTGAACAGAGGAAGGAGGGGTGAGAAAGAAGGGAAGACTTGTGGAGACACAGGACCTCTGGGGTTGGCATGAAGGACTTCATTTACCAATTTAGTCTCATATTGATTTATTGAATGCCTACAGTGTGCAAGGTACTAGTTTGTTTTCAACTGTATACACTAGTGGTTAAGGGTAAGCCTGTCTTCAAATCCTAATTCTGTCATTCACTAGTTATGTGACCTTGAATAAGTCACTTAATTCTCTATGCCTCAGTTTCTTTATCTGTAAAATGGGTATCATGACAGTGCTTTCCTCATACATTATTGTGAGAAATAATTGATTTTTGTGTTTACTAAATTAAGCACATAGTAAGTGGCATATGAGCATTGGTGATCATTTTAGGCACTAGGAATAAAGATTTTGTTCACATCGGTAAGTAAAATTGACAAAAAATGTTTGTCAGTATTGAGCTGAAAGCCTAGAGGAGGGAGATGAACAATTCAAATAACAACAAACGAGATCTTATTAGGAGGTAGAAAATGATGTGGGGAAACAGAGCAGGTAAGCAGGGCTGCGAATCAGAAGAAGGGATTTTGATTTTCCTTGTGATGTTCGGAGGGGTCTAAGGGAGAGGAATCCCTCCTGTTGACAGCTCGGAGCTCGGAGATCGGCTGCTCATCATCCCTCCAACATTCGCCAAGGCACCCGAGTTTGCTCATGAGCATTCTTCTGGGACAGGAGGAGATCCTTAGAGAGAGAACTTCTAGAGATCAGGTGCCATGAGGATGAAAAGCTATTTGCTCTGGCATACAGAAGGTGCAGAAGCTGGCGAGGAACCGGGGCCTTTGCCAGCACAGCAGGGTAAACACTTGCAGCCGAGTCTGGCAGATGCACGGCCTCTGCGGAGCAAATACGACCCGTGTGGCTGGCACAGAAGTGGCAAGGGGAGCCAAAACCCTTCAGGGATTTTAGTTAATGAGGGCCTGCAGTATGAAGCTTGGTTCCTACCTTTCCGCTGAATGGGACCACATCACTTTTTTTCCTAAGCCGAGCTTCCTCTTACCTGGGAAGGCTGATGGAACAGACTGGGAGTGCCCTGAATTTTTAATGATGCATAAAGTCTAGAAGGTATTGCTGTGGGGCATGGAGTGAGAGTGTTTTCCGAGTTTCATGGGAGATGACTCCAGAAGCGCTATAAGATCGAGATGCATTCTGGGGAAATAAAAGCTATAAAATTTATCCTAAATCTCCACCCTCACAAGCTCCACTTATACAAAAACTGTATTCATAATCTCAGATGCTCAAGAAGCTGAGACAGGAAGACCACTAGTTGGTGGCCACCTGGCAGCTTAGTGAAACCCTGCCTCAAAATAAAATAAAAATACCTGAGGATGTAGCTCAGTTGTAGCATGTGTGAAGCCCTGGATTCAATCCCCAGCAATGCAAAAAAATTAAGAGAAAACTATACTCAAAAGTCACTTGCCAAGTTCATTTCTTGACCCATCCCTCCTAACCCCCATCATTCTGGTGCAATGCTGTTTCTAGTGATTTGGGTGGTAGCTGTTTCATCGTGGAATTGCAGCCTTGCAACGTGATTTTAAGTTTCTCAAAACAATGAAATTTTTTGAGGAAATGAAAAGTTCCAGAAGAACCACTCTGGAATATGTGTTCAACCATTTAGTCAACCAACACGTACCTTGCATTGTTCTCAGTGCTTGGGAAACAAAACAGACCAAGATTCTTCCTTGTAAAGCTCATATTCTACTAGGACAAATGGACAAAGATTATAATACCTAAGACAATGTCAGGCAGCAATTCTGGCAATGAAGAAAAATAAAGCAGATTGAGGAGACCAGGAGTGATGAGAGTCACTTTGGTTGGTTTAGAAAGGGAAGACTTCTTCTAAGTGATGTTATCTGAACCAAACCTGAATGAAGCTATGGGCCAAGACTTTGTCCCAGGCAAAGGAATCAGCGAGGAACAGCAAGTGCGAAGGCCCTGAAACAAAAATAGACTAGTACAGTGCTGTCACTTCACCAATGTAAACATTAACATCCAAAAAGGCAACACGTGAAGAAGGGAGTGAATGAATGAAAGATCCTGACAACCATGGGTAATCACTGTTAATATGTTTATGGATTTTCTGAGTGGCTTAAAAAACAAATCTTTATTTCTCACAGTTTTGGAGACTGGAAGTCCACCATCAGTGTGCCAGCATGCTGGGGTTTTGGTGAGTCTCCTCCAGGTCACAGACAGTTTTCTTCTCATTGGATCCTTATATGGTGGAGAGAAAAATCATCTTTCTACTCTCTCTTTTTTTTTTATAAGTTACTAGTCCCATTCAAGAGGCCTGTGCCTTATGTCCTCATCACCTCCAAAGGACTTCACCTCCTGATACCATCATATTGGGGGTAAGGATTTCAACATGCCAGTTTGAAAAGAGCACACAAACATCGAGACCATAGCATGGAAACATAGGACTTTCCATTAACTGCTGTTTTGCAAATTGTTCAGTTAACTATATTCAAGGACAATATCCTATGTCCATAAACATTGATCTATATTGTCATTTTTTTCAACTTAATGTTTCCTTGTATCAATAAAAGATTTATTTTGTGTTTACTGAGGCATAATTTACTTACAGTAAAATTCATCCTTTTATAAATTTTGTTAAATTTAAAAATTCATCCTTTTAGGTATATAGTTCTATGAAATTTGACAAACTTATGTAGTCATATAATTATCACCATAATCAAAAAGAGTAATTTTTTTCATTATCCCAAATAGTTCCCTCATATTCCTTTGTAGTTAATTGCTGTCTCCCACCCATAGAGCACAGGCAACCAATGAACTGATTTATGTCCCAATAATTTTAATTTGCCCAATATGTCATATAAATGGAATCATATAGTGTGTATCCTAGCTCATTCACTTAGGATAACAGTTTTTGAGATTCATTCCATTGTTGTGAATGAGTAATTTATTATTTTTACTGCTGAATAGCATTCCATTGTATGAATATATTGCAATTTGTTTATCCATTCACCAGTTGAGGGATATTTGGATTGTTTCCAGCTTTTGATCACGGATAAAGCTGTTATAAATTCATGTATAGATCTTTTGCTGACATGTCTTATTCCTCTTGGGTAAATACCTTGGGTGGTATTGTTACAGTGTATGGTAAACATGTATTTAATATTGTAAGAAACCATCAAACTGGTGTCCAAAGAGACTGTATAATTTTGCATTCCCATCAGCAAACTATGAGAATTCTAGTTGCTCCACATGGTCATTTATATTTTTAAATTTAGCCATTTGTACTTCTGGGTAGTGCTATCTTATTGTAGTTTCAATTGCTTTGCATTGTGACTAATATTTTTTAAATTTTTTGTTTGTTCTTTTTAGATGTAATGACAAATAATTTTGATCATCTTTTCTTTTTTCTTTTTCTTTTTTTTGTTTTTTGTACTGGCGATCAAACCAAGGGGCACTCAACCACTGAGCTACATCCCCAGCCCTTTTTATATTGTATTTTGAGGCAGGGTCTTGCTGAGTTGCTAAATGCCTCGCTTTTGCTGAGGCTGGCTTTGAACTCACGATCCTCCTGACTCAGTCTCCTGAGCCGCTGGGATTACAGGCATGCGCCACCGTGTCCAGCTTGAGCATCTTTTGCGTGTTTTTATTTGCCATCCTGCTCTTGTCTTTGATGAGGCGTCAGATCAAGCCTTTTGCCTGTTTTGTAATGACCCTGTTTGCTTCCTGCTGAACTCTATTAGTTTTCTGGGGCTGCTCTAACAAATTGCTGCCAATTTAGTAACTTAAAACCACAGAAATATTCTCTTATAGTTCTCAGATCCAGAAGTCGGAACTGTCTTTTTGGTACCCATCAAAGTGTAAATCAAGATATGGGCAGAGCTGGTTCCTTCTGGAAACCCCAAGGGAGATTCCTTGTCTTTCTTCTTCTGGTATTTCAGGATTTGTGGCTGCATCACTCCAAACTCTGCCTCTGTGGTCTCATTGCATTCTTTCTTTTGTAGCCAAATCTCACTGCCTCCCTCCTTTTAGGTACTTGTGAGGACATTTAAGCCCTGCCTGGATAATTTCCTCATCTCAACCGTTAATTAAATAAATCGCATCTACAAAACCTCTTTGGGGTATATAGAGCAACATTCTCAGGTTCCTGGGGTTAGGATCGGGATAACGTCAGGAGAAATTATTCAATGTACCACATTAGAGTCCTTCATAGATTTTGGTTAGAAGTCCTTTATCAGATATGTGCTTTGCAGATATTGAATTTCTGTCTGGGATTTGTTTTTCGTTTTCTTTACAGCATCTCCTGAAGAGCACATTTGTTTATTTTGATGAAGTTTAATTTTTATGTTTATAACATTTTTACTATGTTTTATACTTTCTGTGTCCTATCTAAACAAGCTTTGCATGAGACAAGGTCACAAAGATTTTTCTCCTATGTTAACTTCCAGAAGTTTTATAGTTTATATTTTCAAGTTAAGTGTATGAGCAGTTTTGAGTTAATTTTTGTAAATGGTGTGAGATAAAGGTCTAAGTTCATTACTTTGCACCATCTGTTTAAAAGAAGTATACTTTCTCTGATCTATTGCCTTTCCATCTTGTCAAAAACCAAGTGACTATGTTTGTTTATTTCTGTTCTTTGTCATGTCCAACTGACTTATGTGTTAGTCCTTTCACTAACACTACCTTGTCTTGTTTACTGTAGCATTATAGTAAGTCTTGAAATTTTATAGTCAGAGTCCTCTAATTTTGTTCTTCTTTTTTTCTAAAATTGGTATTTCTTACAATTTCAATTTGCAATTGATTTTTGCTAGTATATCAAAATATAACTGACTTTTTATATATTATACATTGGCCTTGTATTCTATTCAGATTGTATTTTCATAGATTCCTTGAGATTTTTATATAGACAATCATGTCTGTGAATACAGAGAGCTTTGTTGTTTCCATTCCTACCTGAAAGCACTATATCTCTTCCTTGCTTGTTGTATTACCAACCTCAGTATGATGTTGAATAGGTGTGGACATCCTTCTTTCGGGCAGGAGAGCTTTCAGTCTGTTATCATTTGAAGTTTAAAATCTTAGAATCATTATCATTTGTGAGGTGTTTTATTATGAACGACTGCACAATTATCTTCTTTTCTGACATTTTACTGTTAATGGGGTGAATTACATTGCTTTGTGTTTGAATGCTGAACCAATTTTGCATTCCCAGAATCAATATCACTTGTTGGTGATATATTATCCTTTTTTATATATTATTTGATCAGTTTGCTAATATTTTCTTAAGAATTTTTACACTATGTTCATGAGGGATACTGGGTTTTAGCACACTGGGTTTTTTCTTACACTATAGTTGTCTGGTTTTAGCATCAGAGTAATACTGGCATTATAAAATAACCTAAAAAATTCATCATCTTTATTTGGAAGTCTTTGTACACCTGTTAGTAGATATTCATTAAGTGTTACATAGATGTTGCAGTTGAAGCCTAGAGTGAGACTAGAGCTTAATTTGTGGGGAGATTTTATTTTTGTATTGTTTTTTAAATTTATTTTGATTCATTGTACACAAATGGGGTACAACTGTTGCTTCTCTGGTTGTACACAAAGTAGAGTTGCACCAGTTGTGTAATCATACATATACATAGGGTAATGATGTTTGTCTCATTCTGTTATTTTTCCTTTCCCCCACTCCCTCCCACCCCTCTTTTACCTCTATACACTCCATCCTTCCTCCATTCTTGCCCTCCCTCCCACCACCTGTTATGTTCCAACTTATCAGCAAGATCTTTCAGCCTTTGGTTTTTTGGGATTGGCTTATCTCACTTAGCATGATATTCTCCAACTCCATTCATTTACCTGCAAATGCCATAATTTTATTCTCCTTTATGGCTGAGTAATATTTCATTGTGTATACATATCACAGTTTCTATATCCATTCATCAATTGAGGGGCATCTTAGGTTGGTAACACAATCTAGCTATTGTGAGTTGAACAGCTATGAACATTGATGTGGCTGTATCTCTGTAGTATGCTGATTTTAAGTCCTTTGGGTATAGGCCGAGGAGTGGGATAGCTGGGTCAAATGGTGGTTCCATTCCAAGTTTTCTGAGGAATCTCCACACTGCTTTCCAGAGTGACTGCACTAATTCGCAACCCCACCAGCAACATATGAGTGTACCTTTTTCCTGTGGGGAGATTTTAAACTCAGAGTTCTAATAAATTCATTTAATAGATGTAGGATTTCCAGTTACACAGTTTTTACTGGATGAATATTTGTAGTTTCTTTCTTTCAAGGAATAAGTCTATTTGACCCAAGTTGTGAAATGTATGGACCTAGTATTGTTCATAGTTCATTGTCCTATTAGTGTCTGTGGTATTGTCATTTTAATGAATGTCTGATATGATGTTATATAAATGTATAATAATGTATTAGTCATTCCATTATTGTTGAACATTTGTTATTTTTATTTTTCACCATGATAAATATCTCCGTGTTGAACATCAGTGTGCACACATCTTTGTAGAGATGTTTAATTTCTTTAAATAAATTCCAAAAATTAATTTTGTATTTGTTCTCTATTGCTCCACAGCAACCACCAGAAAAACAGTGATTAAAAAAAAAACATTTATGATCTTGCAGTTTGTGTGGGTCTGAAATCTAGTGTGACTTTCCTGGGTCCTTGGGCTGGACAACTCCCATGAAGCCACAACCCATGTATTGGCTAAGGCTATGAGCATCCCAACGCTTTACTGGGGGAGATTCTGCTTCTCTGCTTACTTACGTGATCATTGGCAGGATTCAGTTCTTCCACAGCCATTGAAGTGAGAGCCTCAGGTCCTCACTTCCCACATTTTGACCAGAGTCTATTCCCTCCCTTTTAAGAGGCTCAAAACATAGCATCTGGCTTCTGTAAAATGGATAAGACACCAATGGTGAGCAAATAAGACAGTAAACACAGTCTTCCTGAAATCTAATTCTGGTAGAGGTAGCCTATCAGAAAGGAGTCACTAGGTCTAGTATGCACCTAAGGAGAAGGGACACAAATTCTGGAAGGTGAGGATCTTGGAGGAAGCATTTTAGAAGCTGCCTAACAAGGGATATTGGTTGAAAGAGTATGTAGAACACTTCCATGGTAAAGAATTGTGATCATGGGTTCAATTCCAACTCTTCTTTTCCCTTTCCTTTCCCTCTAGGGGCTAATCATCATTCCATTTTTGTTATTCCCTTGATTTTCCCATGATATGCATGTGTATTTTTCAAAATCATAGTTCTTCATTTTGTTTGCTTTTGAACTTCATATTACACCACATGCATTATTCTGAATTGTCTTTTTTACAAGTGATGCTCAAGATTCATTGATATTACTGAATACTCTGCAACTGTATTTCATTTATTGTCTCTGTTAGAAAGAATCCCATTGTGTGCATCTACTATAATGCTTTCCCCTGGTGATGGACATTTTCCATAGGCAACATGTGGTTATGAGGTGTTCCTGTGCCAGGCACATAGGTGCTTGTGTTGCAGTTGGAGATAGACATTGCCATTCTCGCTGGTGTGTGTTAGGATCTGAACTGTCTTCTGCTCCACCTCCACCATGTTCATACATTGAAGTGCTAACCCCAATACCTAAGAATGTAACCGTGTTTGCACATAGGGCGAGATAGGTCTTTTCTTTTTCTCTTGTGGTGCTAGGTTTGGAACTCAGGGCTTCACACGTGCTAGGCAAGTGTGCTACCACTGATCTACACTCCCAGCCCTGAAATAGTATTTTTAAAGAGGTAATTGAAATAAAAATGAAATCATATGGTTGGGCTCTAATCCAATCTGACCAGTGTACATTGTATGCATGTATGAAAATAGCACACGGAACCCCACTATTTTGGACAATTAATATGCACTAATAGTTATAATAAAAAGAGAGAGTGAGAGAAGGAAGAGGAGACTAGGAAAGAGATCATACACTGACCAAGGGCTGACCATCTGCACGAGTCCTCAAAAGAAACCAAATATGTCAGTAGTTTGATCTTGAGCTGCTGGCCTCCTAAAATGAGAAAATGTGTTTCAGTTGTTTAAGGTATCTAGGTTGTGGTATTTTGTTATGTTGGTGGTACTAGCAAACTAGCAAAATGTGGGTATTTTGGTGTGAACTTAATTTGCTTTTATTTAGTTTGAGGATCTTTTCATGTTTATGGCCACTTGGGCTTCCTCCTCCATGAAATGCCTGGTAATGTCATTTGCCAACATTTTGTTAATGTTCTTGTTGGGTTATTTGCTTTTTCTTTGTTTGTATTTTACACTTTAAACATTTGGTGATGTATGTATTGTAGACTTTAACTTCTCCAATGTGTGACTTGTCTTTTTAATTTTTCACCCTTCTCACTGGCAGGTACCATAATATGTTTTATTTTTAATAACAATAAATACTTGCGAACCCACTGCCAATCTAAGAACTAAAGCATTAGTAAGAACTTGAATTATTCTGTCACCTGTTCCATCCCTCTGCATTTGTTTCCTCAAAATAATAATAGCTAACACTTCAATGGCTGCCACTACATGCCAGGCACTATCTTCTGTCCTTCAAATGTATTAGCCTGTGAGTTAGCTCTGTTATGCACACAAGGCCACTGATGCATAGAGAAGTTAAGTTACTTGCCAAGGTCACACAAACATTTAGTGACAAAGCTAGAATGTCAATGACCCCCAACAATCATTTTACTATTAATTGCTCATTTTTTATCACTACACTGAAATTTGTTTCTTATTTAGTTGCTTTTGAAAACCTTTTCTTACATATTTATGTATACTTAAATAACATACTCTTTAGTTTTACTTGTTAACTTTATTAAAAAGCCACCATGACATAAACTGGTCCAAGAGACAAAGTATGGGGCTTTTTGTTTTGTTTTGCTTTTCATTTTCTTTGTGTTACTGGGGATAGAACCCAGAACTTTGCACATGTTAGGAAAGTGCTCTGCTACTGAGTTACAACCCCAGCCCCATATGGGATAATTTTGAACCGAAGTTCATGACAGTGTCTTACATTCCCCTTCTGGTGTGTTTTAGGAACCCAAAGTCATAAGATATGAATTTATATTGACTGCTAAGTAATATATAGCTTTACCTTTCATTTTTCCAGTTTTTAATTTTATTTTGAAGTAATTTTAGACTCATATAATTTTTTTAAAAAACGGTACAGAGAGTATCAGCTTTTTTGAATAATAATCCTGACCCAACCGTAGTACAATGATTATAACTGGGAAATTGATATTGATATACTATTACTTTGAGGTCTTGCTCAGATCTCACCAGTTTTTACACACACACCTCTTTATTTTGGTGTACAGTTCTATGAAATTCAATCCCATGTATACATGTTAAATTGCCACCACAGTCAATCAGTGTAGCTCCTTGTGCATGATAATCATTGAAGTGATTTTTATTATTATAGTTTTATTATCTGGAGAATGTTATATAAGTGGAATAATAGAATATGTAACATTTTAATACTGGCTCTTTTTCTTCATCAGAAGGCCATGAAATCAATACAATTTTTTCATGTATCAATTCTATGTTTTCATTGAGGAGTAGCATTTCATTATATGGATGTATCTCAGTGTGTACTTCACACACTGAGAAGTATTTGGGTTGTTTCCAGCTTTTGACTATCATGAATAAGCTGCTATGAACACTCTCGTATGGGTTAATGTGTGAACACAAGCTTCATTTCTCTGGGATAAGTACACAGGAGTGGGACCGCTGGGTCATTTCATAATGCATGTTTAACTTTATAAGGAATGACCAAACTAAGAAGCTGCTGAGCTGATTTTGGCAGAGGCAGTACATTTTACATTCCCACCAGCCATATATGTAAGTGATCCAGATTCTCCACAACCTCTCAGTACTTTAGTTATTGTTTTTATTTTAGCCATTTTAGTATATACTGACATCTGATTGTGGAATTTTTTTTATTGTGGTTTTGACTTATGTTTTCCTAATGGCTAATGCTAGTGAACCTCTTTTCATGTGCTTATTTGTCATCTCTATTTCCTCTTTTGTGAACTATCAGTTTCAGTCTTTTCTGCCCCAAATAAATTATTTGCTTCCTTATTGCTCAGTTTCAAGGGTTTTAAAAATATATTCTGGATACAAGTCCTTTATAAGATATGCACCTTTAAAGTATTTTCTTCTTGTCTGTAGCTTGTCTTTTTGGTGTTTTTCAAAATGTCTTTAGTAGAATTGGTATTTTAATTATTTTTGAACTGGGGATTGAATCCAGTGGCACTTAACCACAGGCCACATCCCCAATCCTTTTATTTTTTCTCTTGAAACAAGGTCTTGCATAGAAGTTCACTGGATTAGACAAAGGGGAATGAAGGGAAGGCTGATTGGAATAGGAAAGACAGCAGAATGAATTGGACATCACTTTCCTACATTCACATATGAATACATCATGACCAGTGTAACTCCACATCATGTACAACCACAAGAATAAGAAGTTATACTCCATGTATGTATGATATGTCAAAATACATTCTACTGTCATGTGTAACTAACAAGAACAAATTTTTTAAAAAAGTTAATAAAAAAAGAAACAGAATCTTGCTAAGTTGTAAGACTGGCTTTGAACCTGTGATCCTCCTACCTCAGCCTCCCAAGCCACTTGAATTATAGGTGTGCACCACCATACCTGGCTAGTGGTTTAATTTTGAGAAAGTTCAGTTTATACATTTCAAAAATACTTAAGCTTTTGATGTCGTATTTAAGAAGTCTAGAATTACCCTATGCTTTCTTCTATATGTCTTGTAGTTTTATGTTTACAACATAATTTTTGAGTAAGGTGGGGCCAGGTGGGGAAAAGGAGGCACACCAGCTCACTAGAGCAGGGTAGGGATGGCTAACAGGACTCTGGTAGGACCTGGTAGGAAGCTGGTCCTAGTTTCTTTTGTGGTGTGTTCGCCTAAGAAGAGCAGGTTTAATCAAAAGAGTTCTGTCCTATAGGGCTGCACTCATCCCAATCATGAGAGAATAGGTTTTTCTTAGGACTTCTTTTGTCCACACCCATAGTGTTCCTGGGTTGTGAATTGCTCTAGCACCTGAACTATGAGGCAAAACAAAATAAAAACATACCCACTGCTTGGGCATCCCTTGAGTCTTGAGATTCCTAGCTAGACCTCCCTCTTTTATCAACTTCCTAGAATCTTCTATTAATCATGTGTTTTGGCAAGAATTTTTCTTTGTAATTAATGGGAGGAATAGGTGGATGTATTTCCTCTGTTTTATCTGAATCTGAAACCCACATTTTAGCCTTTAATTCACTTACAGTCTATTTTTGTGTATGATGAGAGGTAGGGATCCAATTTCATATTTTAAATATACATAGTTGTTTTTTCATAACCATTTTGTAAAGTGTCCACCTCCCCTTTACTCCACCTCAACAATGCACAAAGACAGCTTTGATGTCTGGTAAGGGCAGGGTTCTCACCTGGTTCTCCTTTAGAAATGCCTTGACTTTTCTTGGACATTTGTTCTACCATATAAATTTGTCAATCTGCTTGTAAGTGCTATGGAAAAAGGTGTTGGAACTTTTATTACGAACGCATTAAATCTTCAGATCATTTTGAAAAGAATGAACATTTTTACGTAGTTAAGTTTTCTAATACGTGAACACACTATTTCTTAATCTACTTAGGACTTTTATAATACCATTGTGCATCTCTTCTTTGATTTATTCCTACTTAGTTTATATTTTTAATGATAGAAAAGTTCACTGAAAAATTATTGGCACCCATGTAAGAGTACAGTAAAGTGAGTGGACACAGACTAAAATGCACAAATATCCAAAGCTTGCTGATATTATGATTTGGCAAAAAGTAGTTTGAACACATAATTGAAAATTCTCCATCACAATATAAAATACATAAGATATCCAGGGATTAAGTCGCTCTGAGAGCTATAATTGATGGTCAATGTTTGCAACAGACATTATAGGCCAAGGGATAATACCCTAAACATAAAAGAGTATCACAAGTCAGTAGTGACAACAATGACCTCCCAAGAGCTACCTGGGTAAAGGATTGGACTAGAATAATTACACAGAAGTAAAATAAAATGATTTGTACACAGAAAAAAAATCTCACTAGCAAAGAAAGAGATTATAATGAAATTTTTAACCATAAGCATGCCAAATATTTTCAAGTGTGCTTCACACAGTGTGACAGGGAAAGGGAAACATTATTCTGTAAAACATTTGGTTCTGTTTCTGGACACTTACTCAAAAGGAGTCATCTATCATGCCATACTTTCCTCAACAGCAAAGTGGGATGATAGTGCCTCCTAATGTATTTCTGAGCAATAATGCGACAGTCCACTTAGCACTGCTAATGTGTATGATGCTTTGGAAAAATTCAGAAAAAATGTCCCCACTCTGCTATCAATTGCTTCTTTTCCCAGCAGATAACCTGGCTTGGCAAATGGACAGAAACTTTATGTACAGTAAAAGGCTACACACCCTCTTCCAGGTGGATGCAGAACTGTATAGCTGGTGTGTGGAGAGTGGGCTTGATTTCTGTACCCACTTTGGCCCCCAGTGAGCAACTCTGCTCAGAATTACTATATGGTAGCCCTGAATCCATGTCAACTTATTTTCAATAGGAAAGACAGTGAAATTAATCTGACATAACTCTCCTATGTGCATATATGAATACACCACAGTGAATCACAACATCGTGTACATCCACAAGACTGGGATCCTAATTAGAATAAGACATTCTCCATGTTTGTGTAAATATGTCAAAATAGACTGTACTGTCATGTATAACTAAAAGAACAAATAAAGAAAAAGAAATGCCTAGCATTTGATCATTAAATATTATCTATTATTATGTTCAGGTATATTCAATAATGGTGAAAATTTGCAAATGACCTCAATGTACAATAATATGGGAATAGTTATACATGCATATAATGGAGTTGTTTTAATCCATGTTTTAAGATATTATTGAATGATATTGGTAAGTTCTTGATATTAAGATTTAACAATCAGGATCTAAAGTGGATAGTGAGCATGACATCAATTTTGTAAATATCCCCACATTTTAGACACACACACACACACACACACACACAGAGTCCATATAAAACATTGACAATGACCTGCAGTGGTTGGGAAAATGAGGGATGGGTTTTAGTTCATATTTGACCTTTTCTCGTGGCTTTAAAAGTTGTCTAGAAAGTGTATATATTACCTTCACAGGCAAAAAATAAATAAATAAAGGTCCACAAACTGCCTTTCCTTGTCATAGAGATGGGGAAGGCAATCCTGGAAGGCAGATGCTCTGGCTGTGGGCTAGAACACAAGAGTGGTTGCTTTGTTTGACCAGGCTCTGAGACCTCTTCCTTTAACCTCACCCAGCCTAAGCAAGCTGCATATCAACTGACCATGCCACTTTGTGCATCCTCACATCAATACGCTCAGGGGACATCTCTGATGGGGTTACCAAGCTCTGAGGGAAGGTGTCCAGGGACTGGGAGCATACCAGGGCCACCCAGCTCCATCCCACTCTCCTTCCCCCTCAGGAGGGAAAACTACATCCAAACCTGTCTTATTTATTAATTAACTTAATAATTTAAGTTCCTTAATTATTTATTAAGGAACTAGGTAACTGTTCTTTGCTCTAGGCACTCCTTGCCAATTGCACCAGGAAAAAAGTGGTCAAAATCCATTCATGCAACAATACTGTCCCTAGATTTCCTCTGTAAGAAACTGGTTCCTTCTGCAGGAAAAACAAAAACAAAAACAAAAACAAAAAAGAAACAGAAAACTGTCTCCAGTATATAAGGCATGCTGGAATGCTAGGTCTTGAGAAAAACAAATGACTGGCCTGGGGCAACTGCCTCCCTTCCCCAGTTCAGTTTCCCCCATAGGGTTCTCTCATTTTAAGTCCTATGAAGCCTTCTCAGAGGAAACCAGTTGGGGGAGTTTGTATTGGAATGACTTAAGGAGGAATTACGAAAACTTAGTGGGCTTGGGAGAATAAGGGTCCAGCACAGATGAGAGAATTGAAATAGAAACAGGTCAAACCAGCAGACAACAGAAACAAGGGATTTGTAAAGAACATTCTAGAATTAGACAAGTTGGATTCAAGTCTCCTCAACTTGATAGCTATGTGACTTTGGGCAAGATACCTAATCTCTCTATGCTTCTGCATTCTTTTTGTGAAATGAACAGCATAATATGCCTACAAATACCTGGAGTTGAAAGAAAAGTGTGTTTTACTCCTGCTCCTCATGTAGTGCTAGGGAGGAATCAGCCTTGGGCTGGGGGTGGCCTGCTTCCTAGGAGACAAATAGCCCTCTTCCTCTCTACCACCCACAGTGAGTTCCCAGCACCTTGAACCCAAGTGCTTTATTTGGAAGCATAATCATCTCAGATCTAAATTCTGAGGGCTAGGGAGGCAGACTTCCTGGATGAAGTGATCTGGAGATCCCAACCCTGGTTTCTAGGATCAGCTCTGTCACATTCTTCTCTTACTGGTGCTTTGGCAATACAAGCTGCAATTTGCTCATCTCCCAAATGAGGATAATCAGCCCTGCCCTCCAACCCTTATAGGGCTACTGTGAGGATTAAATGAGATAATGTAAGGGAAATGATTTTGTAAAGTAGGGGTAATAAGTCTCCCAAAGACCCAGTGAATATTTTTGCATAAAATTATCCCAATTTTATACTCAAAGTGTATTCTTTTCAGTATATGCTGTCTCCCTGAGTGCTTATCTGGTTCACAACCACTGTAATTCCAAATCACATGGATTTGTAGCCATCTCCAATTGGTTCTTTCTCTTTCTCAATTGGAATGCTTTTTAGAACCAAAATTTCTTTGCATTTAGCTTTTATTTCTACCCTAAATTTCTCAGTCCTTGAAATCACCTGAGGTGGGGGCCTTCATCTCCAGCCTCTCCATCCATGTAACCATGTGGTCACTATATACCTAGGTTGTGGTAATGGTGAATTGAGGGAAAGGATGCTGCAATGCCTGGCATGGAGTGCAAAGTCAGGAGTGACAGAACGCCCGCAATGGTGGGCATTGTGGCTCATTAGCCCAATTGGGGCACTCTCTGCTCTTTCTCTAATTTGCATGAGTTGTCTTTTGGCAAGAATTTCAGTTTTATCCTTTATCTTCTACAACTTAATTTTTTTCTCTAGGGACAGCTGTCTTGGAGGACATTTTTCTTTAGGGAGATCCTGAGGCTAAGCATAGGCTTTCTGTCTAGACTGCTTTCTTTTCCCAAAGAGGCATCTTATTTTGATGGGAATTATGTCTTGTATCTTTTCTGTGTAAAAAGCTTTGCTATTATAAAATAGGAAGACAGCCACTCCCAGGGACCACCCAAATGAAGTATACTATGGCACAGAGTTGCTGAATGTGATTTTCCAACAACCTACACAGCCAGGGCTATATGGGCACCTCTCCACAACAGAGGCCATTGCAAATGGGGGATAATAACTGCTTCTAGGTTATTTGTTGTCTAGGTGGGTATGTCACAGGAACAGATCCTGTCTCCAAGCTATGACTTTGGGCTGCTAGGAGCACCTACAATGGTTTCAGGAAGTTTCCTAATGTTTTAAAACAAACAATTATGTGAGATTATGACTTGGCAGAATGGAAACACATAGAACACTCCCCTTTCTTTTATAGAACTCAGTATCTGAAAGCTCACACACATTGAATGGTAGCACCTGTTGATATAGAAGCTTAGGTAATTTATTTAACAAACATTTGGAGGGTTTACTATGAGCAGGGAATTTATGGATGCCTTACAGCCATAAGCTGTCCACTGAATTCGAATAACCCTAACTCACAAAATGGAAGTGCCTGCCCTGCCCACTGGGCAAAAAACCCAATGTAACTACAAAACTAAATTCCAAATATATGCAGGACTTGAGCGATAATGCTAAAATGCCCAATGTTCCAATGTTGCACTTGGAGCTCAAGTTGAGCCACAAATCTCTTAACAATAAACTGTGCAGTTCCCCAGATGAAACCTGGAGCTGCAGTGGAAATTATAAAAGACAAAATTCTGGTTCAAAGATGGTCACTGCACACACTATGATGTGTTCCTTCCTACTCTAAATTCAGATGTGAGAGGCCAGGAAGAAAAATTCATATACTCCTACACTGATATACTGAAAATAAGAGGGAGAGCTCTCAGTGGACCTGAAACTGCAAAACATGACTGAAATATTGATCACAGACAGAAGCAACAGACCACACAGGAAAAATATGTTATAGAGAAGTAACAGATTATGTCTTTTTCTTTCCTTTACTTTTGCCTTTACTGTTCCAATTTTGCCCAATTAGTATGTGTACATTTGATAATGGAGAAATGAGTTTTATTCCTGAAATAGCTTGGTAAACAGAGAAAAGAAAGAAAGAAGGGAAGAAAAGGTATCTGAAAATCAGGAGTCAGATTCCCTGGGTACTAGGTCTATCTCTGTTACTGATGCCCTGCTGGCCTTGGCCTTGGCTCTTTTCCTCATTTGTAAAAGTAGGCAGGTGAGCTGGCATGCCACCAGTGTCGTCATCAGATAGAAAGTCACTGGGGAAAAAGGGAATTATCCAGAGGTTCTGTCCTCTGTCTAGGCAAAACATCAGAAGGTAGTATGAAAACACTCAGAAATAAGTTTAACCAAGGAGGGGTAACGTGTGCATCAAAATCTGTAAGGCATTGATGGTAGATGTTGAATAAGACATAAATAAATGGAAAGAAGGCCCATGTTTGTGGATTGAAAGAATCAATATGATTAAAATGTCCATAATACCCAAAGCAATGCACAGATTCAATGCAATCTCTACCAAAATACCAATGCTATTCTTCACAGAACTAGAAAAAAAAAACCCTAAAAACCAATAACAGAATGAATCAAACAACATTATCCTATGTAAATGTATGATTACACAAATGGTATGCCTTTATGCCATGTACAAACAGAGAAACATGTATCCCATTTGTTTACAAGAAAAAAAAAACCATATGTAACCACAAAGACCCTAAATGCACAAAGCAATCTTAAGCAAAAAGAACAAAGTTGGACACATCACACCTCCTGATTTCAAACTACATTACAAAGGTGTAGTAATCAAAACAGTATGGTACTGGAACAAAAACAGAGAAAAAGGCCAACAGAACAGACTCTAGAGTGTAGAAATAAACTCACATTTATAGAGTCAACTAGTATCCCACAAGAGTGTCAAGAATACACATGGGGAAAGAATAATCTCTTCAGTAAATAGTGTTGGGAAAGCCTAAGGTTCACCTGCAAAAGAAAGAAATTGAAAACCTCTCTTAAATACTCATGAAAATTAACTTGATTTTGAACTAAAGTCCTAAAGATAAGACTAAGTGCTACAAAATTCCCAGAAGGAAACATAGGGAGATAGCACCTTGATAATGGTCTTGGCAATGATGTTTTTAGGTATGACACCAAAATCATGAATAACAAAAACAAAAATAAACAAGCGGGACTACAGCTTAACTGAAAAGCTTCTGCACAGCAAAGGAAACAATTGGCACAATGAAAGCACAGTGTACAGAATGGGAGAAAATAGATGCAAACCATACATGTGATGAGGAACTAGGATATATGGAACTCATATATCAATAGTAAAATATATACCAAATGCATACAACTCAATAGTGAAATGAAAACAAGAACAAATAATTTTAAAAAGAGTACAACCTCTATGGAAATCAGGATGGAGGCCCCTCACCAAGCCTGAGGAACTAGGCTTGACAAGTCCACTGGGAATTCCATGATCCCTGGACTCCCTGACTGGAATTATGGAGTAAGTGAGCCTCTTTCTGGACCTCATCAAACTCTGACAGCTCTCCAGAATCAAAGATATCTCACAAGTTGTAGGAGCCCCACATGCACAAGAAAATGGAGATCAACAAACAACATTGTCTCCTTCCCTCTCTTATTTCCTTTCGCCCTCTTTTTTTCTTACTTTTTTGAAAAAAAGTTTTATTATATTTCCATTACAAAAGTAATACATAATAATACATATTGTTGTAGAGCAATCTGGGAAAAGAGATTTGGGTATATCTGTACAAGGTAATAATATGCAGCTGTTGAAAAGCACACATTTTTTAAACATAAGGTAAATCTATATGTATTGACATGAAAGATGTCCATGACATATTGTTTAGTGGAAAAAACAAGTTACAGAACAGTGTATATATGTGATCCCATTTATATTTAAAGATACATATATATGTTTATATGTGCACACCAATGTCTGGAAAATATATTCACTGTCCTGTTTCCAGCCATCCTCTCTAGAGAATGGCATGGGTGGGAAGGAAAATCCTCACATACATACTTCTGTCTGGTTTGCTCTGGTAATTTAAAAATTGTAAGGCAGTAAAAGAAAAAAGGCAAAAAGAGAACCAGTCAAGATATTTCTATGTTGAAATAAAAAGAAAACATAAGCCAAAAGAAAAGTCAAACAGCCACATGTACTCCCTGCTCCTCCTCCCCTGTGAGGTCATTCCTGTTGATAGCAGTCTGTTTCTTATCTGTGTGAGACATACATCATTTTTATGCATGTATAAGGAATTCTATTTTACATATGGTTTTCCTCTAACCTTTTTTCACCTAAAATATAGGATCATTCCAAATCAATGAAAATATATCTATTTCAGTTTAAAAGGTTGTATACATATTTGTTGGGGGGGGTTATGCCTATATTAAGAACAAGCCCACAGTGAATATCCCCCAGCAGTTAAATCTCTGCACACATTATGTCCTAAGATAAATTAATAAATGCAACATTGCTGGCTATAAGGATGCACAATATTTGTTAAAGATTTTACTCCATGATTCCAAATTGCCTTCTGGAAAGGCTTCACTATTGCTCCCTCCTCCAGTAGTATGGGGGTGAGTCTGGTCACTACATTATGGACCCCTCCATTAATGAGTTTTTTTTTTGAAATTTTTATCCTTTTGGTAGTTTAAAAATGTAGTCTTGAGGATTTAATTATCACTTCCTTGATTACTACTAGGGCTGAACATTTCTTAATGTTCATTAGTGTCTTTTGATGAGTTGCTTATTCATGTATTTTTCCAATCTTCCCACTGGGTTGTTAGTCTTTTCCTATTGATTGGTAAAGGCTCCTTATATATTAAGGACATTAATCACTGTCTTTCTTATATGTGGTAATTTTCCAGGTATGTTATTTTGGTTTTTAACTTTATCCATGATTTTCTAAATGCACAGAGGTTTTTAAATTTCAAGTAAATGTGGTCAGTATTTTCCTCTATAGTTTATGTGTTTACCCTTATATTTAGAATATCCCCCCTGCTCCAAGTCTATACAAATAGTTGCCACTCTTTTCTTCTAGTGTGATGCTGCACGCTTCGATCCATCTGGATGCTATTTGAACGCATAGTGTGAGGTAGAGTTTTGAATGTCTTTTTTTTTTAATGACTAACTAGCTGTCCCAAAACCCACACCGATGGTCCTTCCACATGAGTTCCAGTTGGAATGCTATGTGGGTGTTTTTCAGGTCTTGCTCTCCTGTTTCTACCATTTGGTTAAGACAAGAGGTTTGGAGGGGGCTCCTGGGTTTGTCCAGAGCTTTCTGAGTCACAGTGGCCCTAAGGCTTCAAGGGGACTGAATATATAGCCATACTCCCAGAAATGACATTCTCCAATATAGCTCAGTCTGGCATACTTTCAGACCTCCAAAGTACCAGCCATGGCTGCACAATTGCCAAACCCTACATTCAAACGCAAAAATTGCCTCTGCAGTCTGGCGCTGGCAACCTCTAGGTGGCACTGCAGAGCCACTCTGTGCTGCCTATAGGGCATAGACTGGGGAAAGAAGCACTGGGGCTTTCTGGGCACCCTGGTCTTCATGGGGCTCCAGAAATCTAGGCAACAAGATCTAGGAAGAGGCCGCCATTACCCAAGGCCACCAGCTTGGCTCTTCCACAGTCCTTGGCACAAAACCACACACTGCTTCTAAAAGGCAGCCAGAGTTGAAGCTCTAGGGGCAAGGGCATCAATAAGACATAACATTCAAGCCTCTTCATAAATCACCTTAGCAGAAGTCACACAGACAGCTTGTTAGTCACTTCACCTTTGGACTGACCTTGAGGACCAGGCCAGATAGAGAAAGGGCAGGGAGCTGGAAATCATGTCCATCTTTCAGATATCCAAGGACAGGCCTATGTACACAGCTCAAGAAAGTTGGGGAAATGAACAAATGGAAAAATCTCTTGTTGGAACCTGAGCAAGTTCCTGCCCCTCTCTGATGTTCTTTTCTCACCCGACAACTCTAAAGTTGTGCCAAATGTGAGGACTTAACAACTGGAGGAAGAGTGTCCTAGATGGGAGGACCTGGCACCTTCCCAGGAGTATCCCCAAGCACATGCTCCAGTGTGGCTGGCAGTGTAGTAGGGAGGGTGCCAGGAGAAGGCTGGAGTCCGAGCTGTGCTGTATTCCCAGCTCTGAGTTGCACCTTGGCCTGCAGGTGTGAGAAAAGGCTCATCAAGAAAGAGCAGGTCAGTGTTATCTGTGCAAGTGCTTTGGACAGTTCTCTTTGGCTGCAGGTTAGGAGAGGACTTCGGGACCCCCAGGAGCTGAAGAGTGAAAGTGGATAAGGGGCTGATGCTTCCATCTAGGCAAAAGACCAAAGCAGCTCAGATTGGACTTGAGATACACTGGCAGTAACCCTAAGACTTGTTGATGGATGAAAACTCTAAGGTGAAGAAAAGAGAAGCGTCAAAGATAGAATCTAAGTTTTCTCCCAAATATGGCCAAAGAATGTCTGGGGAGGAGTAGATTTGGGGGTGGCATTGGAAAAACATATAGTGCACTCTGTGCTGGGTGATATGTGCTTCATGGACACTAACAACCCCGTGAGGTAATGATTGTTATTATGATATTTTGCAAATGAAAAGTTGAGGCACAGAAAAATAATTTGCCAGGTCAGATGGTAAGTTACCAGAGGCAGAGCATAAATCCAGGGTATCTACTCCAAGGTCAGTGTTCTTAATTCACATGCAAATACTGCCTCTCCATACTAAAGTGCTTGGGAATGAGGACCTGAGTTGAAGACAGGTTAAATTTGAGATGCCTATCAAATCCACATGGAAAGATCTAGAACTCAAATGATAACAAATTACCTGAGATGGTGACTGTAATGAACACATGTGATTCCTGGAGATCCAAGAAGCCTCAGGAAACATTATTAACATTATAATTTATAAAGGGCACAGAATATAATACAACTAAAGATAGCAACTATCATCATCCCTGGAATGCTCCACATGCACCTCAAACTAAAGTTGTCCAAGTGAAACTCATTATCCTCCTCACAAATGGCCTCCTCTTCCTCCTCTCCCTCCTCCTTCAGTTGATCAAACTGGGAAACATGGAGGCAGCCTAACTCTCCCATCTCTCTCACCTGCCACACCTAATCACCACTATATTCTGTCCGCGCAGACTCTAAAATGAATCCTAAAATGTTTTCCTCCTCCTCCTCTTTGCTCACAGTACCATTTCACCTAATAGACACTCATTTCCCCTTGCCTGGGTGATATCCAATGCTGTTACCTCTCCTCTTGACTCCCTCTGGTCCTTCTTTCACATATGGACCCCAGGCCCAAATCTGAAGCAGAGATGCAGGTGTGTTATTGCTCTGCTGAAAACAGAGGCCCTTCTCCAGCTAACACAATTCCAGCTTTCCATGGTCATGGAAGCACAGGGAGTTGTGGCAACAGAGAAGGGCTACCTAAGTGAGCCATGTGTGGGGATGGAGCATGTTTGGAGAAGGCTTTCTGGAACAGGTGGAAGGTCAACTGAATCCTGCAGGGTCAGTAGGAGGTCAGCAGAGAAAGGAAGAAAGGAATTTCAGCACATGGAAAGGCACAAGGGACAGAGAAAATAAAGACAGCAGCTCACGGTGTGTGCAGGATCATGGCATGATTCTGGAGAGGCACACAATGCCAGGTCACACCCAGACTTCAGCCCTCCACGAAGAGCTGCGATTTCAACCTGAGGGCCACCGAATCCCCACAGAATTGTTGATGGAGAAAGAAATGGTCAGATTCGTGCTTCTAAAGAGTTTATTCTAAAATGGCACAACTCCTGTGGGAAAAAATTTGGCAATTTCTAGTAAAATTACATATTCAGTTACCCTTTGAGCCAATAATCTGACATCTATGAATCTACCCCCAAAAAACACTAACAAAAATATGAACTCATATGTGTGCAGGCTCTTCATTGCAGCACTATTTGTCACATCAAATACTTGAAAACAACCTAACGTCCATCAGTAGCAGATGGGGCAAATAAACTCAGTCCATCTGTACAATGTTTCACTAAAAAAGAATAAGGAAGGCCTTGATGCAGTGCTGCATCATGATATCTACAGAATATATATAATCAAGGAAAGCAAGGTACAGAAGAATGGATATAAAAGCTAATCTTTTGGGGGGTAGTTTGAAATTTAATAGTGAAAGAATAAATTAAAATGTAACAAAAAGTGGTTCCCTGCAGCTGAAGTTAGAGACTGGAGAAGGGAGAGGAGACCAAGATGAAAGCTAAATCTCTAAATATTTTGTTCTATACTTTTGGATTGAGTCATTTAATTTTTCATATAATTTCCAAAAAAAAATTAAATCAAACAGAAAAATCAGTCCCTTAAAGTTGAAAACAAATTCAAATAAATCAGTCTATCTGTATGAGAAGTTGATGCCATAATGACACAGAACAGAATAATTTAAAGGCTTTTGAAACAATATTTTGACTATATATCCCTGGTGGAATATATACTGATGACAAAGAAACAGCAATATTAAATTACATTCAGTCTTTTGTTTGGAGTTATGATGATATTGTTATTTTAACATGCATATTGGAATAAAACAAATTATAGAGATATGTATGGATGCATATATATTATAACAATAAAGAAATGATAATATAAATGTTATTAGGATGATTTTCAGCATAAGAAAAAAGATATTATAAAATAAGGCATTAATTATGCATTATCCTTTCTAATTAATTGGAATTTTCAGTATGGATTATTCATGTTTTGCTTTCCAAAAGGAGGATATTTTCCATCCCTGTCCACGGAAAAGGCAAAGAAACAATACAACCCAATAGTAAAGAGGCCAGGAACCTGAGCAGGATTCCAGTAGTCTGTGGGGCCAGGAAGGAAAGACATTGTTAATCAGGGACCAGGTCTGGCAAACAGGCTTTCAGTTGAGATCCCCAAAAGGCTGCACCTAGGATTAAGAGTAAGTAAAAAAGTTAGTAATTATCACAAAGATTGAAACCCAGTTTTGAACTGGCTCAAGTCCTACCTGGATTTATGTGATCTGCTCCTGCCCATACTGCCTTCGAGAAGACACCATGCAGTCCCTTACGTGATCTCTTTCCACATTCACAAGCAATTTCTAGCATTCATAAAAGCTATCAAGTATACCAGAGGACAGAAATCACATGATTAAAAACTCAGGAAGAAAGAAACAATAGAAACTGACTCACATAAAATACCAACTTCAGAGATATCAGACATGAATTTTAAAATAATCCTAAAAAAATAAATAAAATAATCCTAATTAATAGGTTGAAGAAGACTCAATGGAGATTAGCAGCAGAAAACTGAGAATCATATGGAAGAATGAAATGGAAATTGTGATACTGAAATATACAAAACTGAAAAGTAAGAGTTTATTATATAGTTATAATGGATTAAATAGCTGAAGGGTGGTCAGTAAGCTTGGAGATAAAAGAAAATAAATGTATATACTGAAACATGGGCAAGAAAATAAAAGTGTGAAAACTATGTAAAAGTGTGTAAAAAATAATATGGGACATATTTTTGAAATTATAGATATTGCCATATGCCAGAAAATGATAACCTTCATCCAGCTACCTCTCTATTAATTAGGGGGAATTCCTTGAAAGATCAGGACTCTCCTTCCCATACACATCTTAAAGGAAATGCCATCAATGACTCCTAAGAAAATTTCCCCATATACCGGGGTAAGAGAGCTGCAACCTAGAGGCATGGAATTAAATTAGGGAGGCAGTTATTGAAGTCCATTGGAAATCTGATCAGGAGAGAGAAAGAAACTCAAAGAAGACAAGGAAAGAAGAGAGAAAGGGGAAAGAGAAGGGAGAGAGGAAGGGCCAGAAGCTGGAAGAGAAGATACTAGGAAGTGAGGATGAGAGGTTGGGAGGGAGTTATGCCCAGTTTACAGGTGGAAAACTTGTGTCCTAGCTTTCTAGTTTCCAAAATGCGATACTTAGATTTTTTTCCCTCTGGACAAAATGTAGGGCAGAGGGCCAGCAACATGCCCAGGAGATTGATGAGTAACTGGGGGCCTGGGCCTCAAGGGATATTTGAACCTAAAGTCAGTACGCAATCTTCTAATTTCCTGCTCCTCGGGGGTTGAACTGTCATCCGGGCTCCCACTTGCTTCCAACTTAAATCAAATGAAAAGGACACAAACAAGCACACAATATTAAGAAGAAAAGGCCCAAGAAGTGAAATCTCAAAGGATTTAAGGACTAAGCCACACAAGAATTCCTCCATTTGTCTAATTGCTCCTAGAATCCCTGTTTCAATTTGTGTTCGGACTCAAAGAAAAAGTCATAATCACTGTACAGGTGGCCCTGTTTAGAGGAGGTATATTTTCTTTGCTGCTTGGAGCACAATTTCAAGATCTTCACAAGGGTGTTAGAAAGTAATGCATTCATGTAAGTGCAGTTGTAGATAACAGAAGTTCAAATAATTTGGATGTTCAGATGATTGAGCCCCTTCCTAATGTTCCTATCATGTGGTTAGTCAGCCTGGGCATAAACGCTTAAATGGTTGAGAGCTTGCCGCCCCCTGGAGGAGTTAACCAAGATAACTCCAGTCCCTGTGGACCAATGGTAGGGAGAGGTATGGTGAGAGGATCATAGCCATTGTGTATTTATCTGACAGTGAAAGGACCAGTCTTTTCCTTTGGGTAAAAATACCACAGACTTTCTTGTCCCAAGTCAGTTCTTTGAAAAATAATAGATGGCATGACTGAATTCAATTAAAAATATTTGCAACTGGTTTATGCATGTTACAATCAATAGTTTGTCATTGTGGCTGACACCATAACCATTACTTTATAAGAGCTCTGTACTAATTCAGCAATTGATAAATGACTGTGGTTACCACCCAAGCTATTTGTCCCTCATATTATAGATAAGGTGCTTTCATTGAAATAGAACTGAACTTCCAGGTTTATTTCTTCTACATGCGGTCTTCACATCGGCAAGGTTATTGAGTGCTGTCTGTGGGTAGCATCGCACACTCAGTTATTTATTACATGATCCCTGATGAGAATCAGCAATATTCAGAGGTTCTCAGTGGAGAAAAGTTCTCCCTATTTATCTTGATACCATTAGCCCAAGGAGGAAGTAGTAGCAGAGTGGCCCATGGTTGACCATGGAGCTGTCTACAAGGTCCTCTGACAATGAACCACAGTTGGCCCCAGGCATCTCAGACCAAGTCTGCAGCTTTCAGCCCTCCAGATGTGGAAGAAGTTATCAGGATCTGGATGTTTACTAAGGAAATGGAACATGAAGAAGGGAGATCTGAAGACATGTAAACAAGCCTGGCTGTCCACTGCACAGCCTCTGTGCACTTGTGTTTCCCTTGTAAGCTTGCCTTTCCTCTCGCCAGGTCTAAATTAAATCACGCTCTTATTTGAAGATAGCTCATGCCACTTCCTTCTTGAAATCTCCCTTAATTGCCTCAAAGAAAAAATGAGATTCCCCCTGTGACTGAAAACCCCTTGAATTTGGACACATGAGTGTGAAATGCTTAAGGGACATATAAGTTTGAATTAGCAGAAAGTAGCTGGATAACTGGATATTTGGCAGGAGAAAGGTCTAGACTGAAAAGAAAGCTCTAAGAATTGCCAGAATACAGATAGTGGTAGAAACCATGACAATAGATGAGAGAGATTGCCCAAGGAGATAGAGACTAAGAAGAGGAGTGGGTGTCACTTAAAAGTTATATTCATAGTCCAGAAAATCCGTGGTGGCTGTCTCTGGATAATGTGAAAATTGAGTGAGCAATAATTCAGGCAACTACACCCAAACACTTGCATGCTTCTAACAATGGTAACACTAGCTTGTATTTATTTGTTAGGCACTTTGTTATGGCAGAGTGATTTTATATACGTATCTCAGCAAATCCTCCAACTATTGCCTAAGGAAGATTCTAATATTTCCATTTGATGGATGAGGAAACTGACTCTCAGAGAGGTTAAGTGACTTACCCAAATTACATAGCCAGCCAGGAATGGAGCTAAATTTTGAGCCCATGTCAGGGCCTATTGCCATGGTGAATGTATTATTGTTTGTATTATTATTGCACCTGACCTAGACAAGCACCAGCCACTGGGGATAAGACAATGACAAGAAACTAAGAAATCCATAGGTACTACTTGATAGATCAATAAGAGCAGGAACTTCCATTCTGAAAATCCTTTCTTTAACAAGGTTTTAACTACTCCAAGAGTCGTCTCCAGGCTCCCTCAGTTCCCCTTGCTATGAACCACTGAAAAAAAATGGCTCTCTGCTTTGCTTAGTTCCCATAATTTAACTTACTTCTATGTGAATGCTGTGGCGAGTAGGTGACAGCAGGGGCACATTGTATCTCCATGAACAGGGGATCTCAGTTATCTGTGTCCCAGGTGATCTACCTCAATAGATTATCAGCCCCAAGAGGGCAGAATGTTGTCATGCATTTTGGAAGCTCCCTCAAATGCCGACATGGTTCCCTTCACATGGTGAATTGTGAGAGACAATAATAAATATTTGTTGACTAGCCAAGTTATGGAACCAGCCCAAGTGTCTGTCAACAGACAAATGGGTAAAGCAACCGTGGTATGTATCTACAATGGAGTTTTACTCAGCCATAAAGAAAAACAGAATTATGGCATTTGGTGGTAACTTGATGGAACTGAGAAGTTCACACTAAACGAAATAAGCCAAGCTCAGAAATTCAAGGGCAAAATGTTTCCTCTCATATGCAGAAGCTAGATAGAGAGTAAAAAAAAGGAACATAAAAGGGATCTCATGAAATAGAAGACAAATAGAGTAGAGGAAGGGAATCACAAAATGGAAGAGGAGAGGGAAAGGGCAGGTACAGAGGAATGAAAGACCAAATCATGCTATGCACATGTACAAATGCTACAATGGATCCCACTAGTATGTATAATTATAGTTCACTGAAAATATATTTTTAAGTATTTATTGAAATAGAGCAAAATGCTGTGGATGACCGCAGCACTTGCTCTTCCTCGATGCAAAAGTGTCCTGATTTGTGGGAATCCCTATCACCCATCACTCCCTTGACCCTTACTCTGCTCTCCAACTCCTTCTGCTGCTTTCCCTGAGCCCAGCATTACAATATCATGGCATCACTGTCTATTTGTTTATTCATGTATACTATAGGTTGATAGCAAATTAAGCACAGGGCCCCTGATTCCCCTCTGTGCCCCTACCACCTGGAATAGTGTGCCTAATGAGTGTGTGATAAATGAATAAAGGAAAGGAAGGAATGCACGAAGGAAAGAGGGAAACAGAGGGGGAGGAAATGAGGATGAAAGGAGGAGGAAAAAAGAACAATCTGAGGATTGTCAGTGTGTTGGATTGGGAGAATAGCAGTGCCCATCATTCCCCAAAACAGGGAAGGTAAGAGAAGAACTGAGTGTGGGTGGGAGAAGAGAGAAGAGATTCATTTTCCTGAAACACAAAAACTCCTGACCCTTGTTAAGAAATTAATAGAGTGCTAGATTACAAGTAGAAAATGCTGATTCTTTGATTATACATCAGGGAAACACCACAGCACAGATTGCTGTCAATTTACCTCGCATACAACTTTGTCCAATTTAGAAAACCTAATATGACAAGTGGTTTTCACTCACTCTACTTGAAATTAATGTAGAGTATAGGGTGTCATAACTGCTATCACTTTTCTAAAACTTACTATCAGCTAACACTAAGTAAATTGCTGATTTTAGGAATATAAAGTGATAAGTACAGTGTAGGTGTTTCAGGAACACTTAATGATAGATTGATGGACAGAAATTGCTCCAAGAGAGAACCTATCAAATCCCACACCTAGAGAAAGAAGACAAGGAGCAAGAGTGCCTAAAGAATCAGTAATAAAGCACAGATTCAAAGGCAAAGACAACAATGACATAGCAAGAGACACTGTCCACTTGAGAGTGTGTGCCATTTTTCCTACAAGCAGATGGATGACATGGGATACTAGAAGGAGGATCCTGATCAAGATACTCCCTTTGTTAGTGCAAACTCAAACATGACGGAACAAGCTTTCAGTGAAGAAGGGCTCCTTTGGATCTGACCTAAGGGAGAACTTCCCACTCTTGAGGAACACTGAAAAGTTCTACTAGAGAGGTTATGGATGCTGCAGTCCCAGACATCCTCACACCACAAACAGACCTCCATGTACTACCTACTCTTCAGTCTGTCACTTTGCTGGAGTAAGTGCTGTGCAGGAAGGGCAATTTAATATAAAGGACAGTGCACTGTGACTCCACAATGCAGAGTCCAGGACAAAACTGTCTATTTATAAATAACATGTCCTCAAACAAATCTTTCAAATTTGTGGAACCTCTCCTTATTTAATGTGGAAGGGGGGCTCTGTCTGACAGGGCTTCTGTGAAGATCACATAAGAGATTGTGCATATAGTGCTTTGTAAATTGCAAAGCAATGTGTAGATAGTAATTATCATTTTGAATTCTAGAGGTTGCACAGTAATCACCATCCTTATCTCAAATTCACCAAACAGGTGGCCAAGGCAGCCTTTCAACAGAACACTAAAATCCAAACCCCTTGTCTTGAAACAAAGCATTTTCCAAGTACTGGTTCCATGGATATTATAAATTTTCTGCTGCTACAATTTTATATGTTCATCTTGTATCTGTCACCTGACTAAATTCATTTATTATTTATTTATTATTAGTTCTAAGATTTTGAAGTATTTTAATTCACTTGGTTTGTTATTAACAAATAGGTGCTGAATTTTCCAAATGCTTTTCCTGAACTTACTAAGATGATCATATTCTTTTCTCCCTTTATTTAGTCAATGTGATGTATTTATTGACTCATTTACAAATTTTGAACCAGTCTTTCATTCTTGGGAAGTGTCACTTGGTCATGGTGTATTATTAATTTTACATATCACTGGATTTGATTTGCTAATTTTATTGAGGCTTTATTTGTTTGAAAATGTCTTGATTTTGGTCTACTTCTGAATAATAATTTGAGGATGGAATTCAATGTTAGCACATTTTCCCTTAGTATATTGAAGATATTCACTGATTAGAACCTATTTCTTATGAAAAATATATTCATTCTGACTGTCTTTTTTAGCATAATAGCTATATTTCCTTTCTGGAAGCTTTTAAAATTTTTTTCCATCTTCAATATACTGACATTTTATCATAATGTGTCTAGGAGTATATTTGACTATATTTGTTCTTATTTATTCTGGTCATGACTTGGTATAATTCTTCCATCTCCAATAGTTTCAAAAACCTGCTCTCTAAGGGAAGGGAACAGGGACAGGAGAAATGGAAAAGATGGGGAAATACTGGGGACTGAATTAAAACAAATTATATTCCATGCCTCTTTAATTATGTGATAGTATATTATATTGTCATGTATAACTAAAAAGAACAAATAAAAAACTTTCTTAGAAATATATATATATATATATTTCTGATAGAATATATAAGAGAACACACACATATGCAAAGTTCAGCTGTAACTCCCTGCCTAACATGGACATGTCTTCTTAACATGGCTTTTCTCTCTGCTTGAGACCCAATGCCTAGTCCCTTGCACTTACATCAGGATCACATCCTCTAAAGGCCACTGCAGTATTGACTTATACTTATTGCTCTGGCTCTACTATATCTCTGTTTGGGGTGCCTAAAGAATTTCATGTGTTTCCCTCCACCCATGGAGTTTTTTAAAAAGAATATATATATATATGTATATATATATATATATATATATATATATATATATATATATATATATATATATATATACGGTACTGGAATCAAACCCAGGACCTCACACGTCAGGCAAATTTTCTACCACTGAGTTAAAGTCCATACATTTTTCGTTTTTAAGAATTTTTTTTATTTTTAGAAAAGAGAGAATAGTATAACAAATTTCCCAATATTCATACTCTAGATTTAAAAGTGGGAGTTTTTGCTACCGTTACTTCACTATTAATTTTGAAACATTTTAAAATAGAGTCAACATGGCATCTTGCTTCCAGTTACTTTAGTTTGCATCTCCTGAAAACAAGGACAATCTTCTATAAAACTTTTATACTATTATCCTACTTAAGAAAATGGACCTATTATAAGCAATATTCAAATATGTCAAATTGTTTGTAAACTATACTTTACAGATTTTTTTTTACAAAATCAAGATCCAATCAAAAATTACACACCAGTTTTGTTATTTTTGCTATTGATATTTCTTTTCATTCTATTTTAATCTAAAACCATCCTTTTTTTGAAGACTGGCTTTTTGTAGAAACCAGGCCAGCTGTGCTGTATGTTGCCCAATGTTCTAGCTTTGTCTGATTATTTCCTTGTGTTTAACTTTATCCCCTAATCTCATATTTTCAGTGAATTAGAAGTCAAGTTGAATGGTTTGGCTACTTGCAAGAATATTTCACCAGGGGATGCTGTGTGTTTCCTACTCCATCACATTAGGATGCACATAGGTCCAGTTGTCCCATTATGAGGGGTGCAAAGATTGAGGATTGACTGAAGCATCATACTTATGTTAGAGATGGTATTTTCTTTTTTTGTAACAATAAGAACTCACTAAGGTTTTGACTCTAAAAGCAGTTTGGGGGTGCTTTATATGCACCCTTATGAATTTGTGGGAGAAGGGATCTCATCAGCTTGGTACTCCAGGTTGGTGAGCTCCTGATATGGACAAGCACAAGGATAGGTGCTTAGGGAATACAGAGACAAGAGTGCACAGGCCCAGCTGCGGAGTTGACACAGGCCATGCCCACACATCTCTGGCTCCCACTGATCTGCCTGGGATGAATTCCCTCCCTCCTTAGAGAGAAAACCAAAGTGCTGCCCTTTCAGAAGTTTTGCTTTCCCTGCTCATTTCAGCAAAGCTTCCCTGAGGCCCTTCTCTGCAGAGACTGTGTCTGGCCCTGGGAATAGGGAGATGAACAAAGCCTGCCCCTTGCCCTCTCAGGGATCAAGGGCTAATTGGAGAGACAGACACATAAACAGACAATTGCAGCCCCGCATGCTGAGCTCTCTACCACAGGAGTAAACAATGTGCTGTGGGAGGTCAGAGGAGAGAGCAATTACCAAAGCCCCTCCTCTGCAAAGCTGGCCTGGGCCCCAACCACACTGGCCCAGGTGGAAGCAAGCACTCCTCCTCTGGAGGCCCCTAACCCTTTCTCAGGCCTCCCTTGTGTGGAGACTTTGCATTTGCTACTTTTTTTTTTTTTTTTTTTACTGTAACTGGTGTCCAAACTCTGAGCTTCTTAAGGAGAGAAATTTACCGGTGCTTTCCCACAGAACTTTGCATTCATTCTGATAGGCTCAGTAACACTTTCTTGGACCTAGCTATGGTCTGGCTACCCCCCAATCTTGGAGAGTGACCATGTAGAACACCCCACAGTATTCCAAATGATTTTTGCACAGTGTACAGTGCAGAGGACTCTCCACTTCCGCACACAGGCACTCTGCAGTAGTAACAAGGCAGGCCAGAACTGCAGCCACCTTGGAGTGACCACCTTGCCTTATTGTGACATGTTACACCTGCAGTGAACTGAGCCCCTCAGTGTTTTTCCCTTTTAGTCACCGGGAGTAACCATCAGTATAGCTGCCCCAGCCTTTGCCCTCAAACTTCCAGAGCAATGCAATCCATTTCTGATTAAGAATTAAACATTTTTCTGCTCTGGCCAGGCTCTGCTAACCCAGGGCAGTGTTTAGTTTGTTGCCTTGCAGGTTTCATGTTTTTTTGAGTGACTGAGTGGGCAGTCATGTCCATTCACTGTGGGGAATTTCCTGGAACTAGCAGTACAGTAAAGAAAAACCTTGGCATAAAGGCATACAGGCAACAACTACAGCTCAAAAATAAATGTTAACCACGGTATAAAAGCAAATGGCTAATCCCAGTTTGCAATTAATTTCAGCGTCTAATCAATTCCTCCTGTGAGGAAAGCGCATGAGAAATACGATCTCCAAACAATTAATTCATAGCAAAAGGTCACTTCTTTGAGGCATGAGCGGTGTCTGGAATCTTTCCCTCCTTACAGGTTTCGACAGTCCTGACCTGCTTAGATCTCAACTTTAATCAGGAAATCACGATCTACTATTTATTCTTCACACTGAAGAAAAGGGAATATAAATACACAAACCTGGTGTCACCCATAGATCAATTAGAGAAAAAAACCAGATTTTTCCAAGCTGAGTAGTCATCCTGCAGTTTGTGCCAACTTCCACACAGCCCCAAAGGTTTATTTAATAAGAAAATGAGCACCTCAAAGAGAACCACTCATGGCACTTGAGTTATCATTCTCTGAACTGATTTTGGAATATGATAGATGGAATAACACATTCTGGTCACAATGTCTCTGTCCTTTCTACCTTCCATGTAACCCAGGCAGAGAGGGAAAAGTGGAGAAGAAAGATGGCCTCTGAAACAGAGAAGCAGGGGGTTTACATCAAATGCCTACACACTAAGTGGAACAATATTTGGCCATTTTCAGAGTTGCATCTAGGGATAATGGCTGCACTTTGGAAGGCAGCCTCACTGTGGGGGCTGCTGCAGGGCCTGAGTGCAGCAGTTCTGGGTGCCAGGTTGCTAGTGGAAACTAAGAAGTTTGAGGTGATTCCTGTGCATGAGTCAGGTCCAGGTGCTCCATCATGAATGGCTGGCTCCAGCTCTCATGTCCCATGGTCAGGTCCTTCAGGCAGCTCACATTGAACCATCACAGCCCATCACTGAAGAGCATTCTGACAATACCTCACCCCTCTCAATACCGTTAATGCTCCCAATGCACCCCAACCACTAGACAAGCACGAAAAACATTCCTTCTAGAAGAAGTAACTTTTAGGATAGCTTTTGGTTTAAAGGGTAACATGTGGATGTCGGTTTGGTTTGCTTTTTTTGTTTGTTTTATAGGGAAGAGGCAAACAGAAGCCAGGTACTCCCCTCCCAAGCTTGGTTATATATGAGAAACTTCCTTTCTGTAGATGATGGGCAACAGGGAGGCCTTCAATGAGACTGAGTTCCCAATTTGCTCTGCAATACCTCACTGGCTTCAAGAAACATTAATTGAGGGTTTAAGAGGAACTGCAAAAGGATGTTTCTAGGGGTTGGGGTTGTAGCTCAGTGGCAGAGCATTTGCCTAGTGTGTATAAGGCACTAGGTTCAATCCTCAGCACCACATAAAAATAAATTTTAAAAAGGTATTTAAAATGGTTGTTTCTAAACCAAGAAATATGCATGGTCCCTAAGAGAGTAGCCTATAGGGTTAATTTTCCTCCAGTGAAGGATTCAGGGTAGATGAGGGCACAGGATAGACCAAGGACTATTCTGCCCACGTTGATGCTATCCTTAGATTTCATGTAAATGAGACTTACTTGAGGGAACCACCAAAGGCTGGAGAAACCAAGGAGTGTGCTCAGTGTCTTCCAGCAAACTGGTTGCTGACTCCCAACCCAGTGCTGCCAGCCTTATCTTTCAGTAAGGGGTCAGTGAAGCTCAGATTCACAATTACTCTTTTTGAGTAGAACCTAAATCCTCTTCTCCCAAATTGTGCAGCTCTCCTTCCACACACAAACACACAAATCAACATCCATCTTAGCCATCTTGAAAACATTATCATTATGTAAAACCTGATGGTCGGAGTACAGCACACCTCTCATAAGCATTTTTTGTTTTTCTAAAACTCTCATTAATTTCTGGTGCAGTTATGTCCATGGGCTATAGCAGAAAACCATATCTTTGTTGAGAAGCTTTAATTAAACTTCTCACAGGGCACAGTGAAAATTCAGCCCTCTGTAACCTGAGACTCACCAGCATAAAGATGAAAACTATTATATGGCACAGAATGCAGCAATCATGAATTCCTCAAGGTGCTTTTAACTGTTTCCCCTGAAGACTGCCTGCACCTCATCTCTGAGCACCCAACACAGTTGCTGTCTTAGCAACAGTGAACTCTGAGGGCATGGCATGGTAGAAGAAGAAGGTATATATTGTAGCACATTCTACTGTCAACTGGGGCAAAGAAATTATAATCACAAATGATAAAACCTTAGGAGTATGTGATCCATTGAGTCTCAGATGGCTCCTAGAGACCCAGTGTTCAGCAACTAGGCTTCAGAGAACTTGTCATAAATAATACAGATCTCTAAGCAGATGCCTGAATGTTGAATTCAGTAGAAACCAAGACTTGCTCAGTTGTCTATATTTTTATGCATGTCCTCCTAGTGATTCCAACATGAAACCAATGTGAGGAACCAGTATCTCATCTCTGAACCTCCCCTGACTCTACTACGTGGGTCAGAAGAAGACTTTGGTACAAAAAAATAAATGTCTCTTGGAAAGGGGAGGCACTGAGGTCATAGAATTGAAGCCTTTAGAAGTTTGGAAGTTGCTCTCAGGTTGTAAGCCCCCAGGATAGGAATCACTCTCTCTGGAACACCATAAACATGGCGACCTTAGAAAAGAGTTCCAGATTACCCCAAATGACACTCAGTGTTAGTACAAAGAGAAGACATGAACTTGCATTAGTAGAGAATAGCAGATAGCTAATGGTAGCAGTATTATGGCCATGGGATATCCAAAATGGAGAAACTGAGATCCATAGTAGAAGACAATCTTGGTCAAAGTCCCAGGGAGAGCAAGTATCAATTAAATTTCTGCTAGAGGTCCCTGAACCACGACACAGTTTGGGTTTGTGCAGTGTTCCTCCACTGTGCTCATTCATCCATTTATGTCACAAGTATTTATCAAGTGCTTTAGGAGTAGGTGAAAACAGAGAGGAATCAGACACAGGCAGCCCTTACTGTCAGGGGACTCTGCTGGGATTTGAAAATCTGGATGAAAAACATAGATTTTTGTTTTCTTAGATTATCATGTGTCCTTAACCAAAGTGCTTCTCATGGCCCACCCATCTTGGATGGGCACGGAGGTCACAGGGCGCTGGGAATGGAGGTTAGAAGTACAGTCCTCCAGCAGAACTGTTAGCTGCCTCTCTGCACTTCAGGCAACAAACTGACCTTTCTCAATTGTTTCTAACAAAGGAATTTTATCTTTAATGACCAAAGAATGAAAAGCAGGACATGCATAAGACATTTGTTTGTATGAACTCTGTTGCTACTGGCGTTAGAGGTGGGACCCTCACAGATACTAATTACATCACTTTGCCCCACTTCTGAGTTTTTCCAGAGGATTTCCTAGTTTCATCCCCACATTCATCCCAAGGACAATAATGATAATATTGGCAAACTTATGTTGGTGCTTAACATGGATCAGGTAATATTCTAAGTGCTTTGCAAATACTAATTTTAGCCCTCCGTACAAGCCTATAAGGTAGGTATTGATATAATCCTCATCTTACCCAACCAAGTACAAAAAGGATAGATAGCCTGCCTAAGGTAACACAGCTAGAAAGTAGTGGAGTTGAGGTTTGAATTCAGTCTGTAGTTATTATTATTATTGTTGTTGTTGTTATTATTATTATTTTAGTACTAAGGATTGGACCCAGTAGCTTAACCACTGAGCTACATCCCCAGCCCTCTTTTCTATTTAATTTAGAGACAGGGTCTTGTTGAATTGCTTAGGGCCTCATTAAGTTGTTGAGGCTGACTTTGAAATTCTGATCCTCCTACCTCAGCCTCCCAAGCCACTGGGATTACAGATGTGGGCCACCACAAGCAGCTTGTAGTCTGTATTCTTATAATCACTATGTTGAAAGCCTCTTTAGATAAAAAGGAGGATGAAAAATTAGAAGAAAATATTTCCTTTGTAAACAGATGTTGAAATCATCCCAAAACAAAGTCTTGATCCTCCAAGTTTATATCCCTGGCTGAAAGAAGAAAAAGAGAAAAATCTAAAATTTTACTTGATTGAACCCATATTTAAAGAAGAGCTCACTGTCTCACAAGGCACAGCAGAAGAAGTCTCTGGTTAATGTCTGCTAAGTAAACATTAGATGAATAATTGAACAAGTAAACACATAAATGAATTTTCCTCTGAGCTTACATGTAAAAATCTTCATTGTTCATATTTCTGTCCTTGATATCCCCAGATCCAGAGTCTACTTGGATCTTCCAGAAACCCAATCTTTAGATGAAAGCTCTATTCCATCCCTTATGTGCTTTAATACTTAAAAAAATCTGCCAATCTCTCTGATCCTTACTTTCTTTTTCTGGAAAAGAAAAATAATAGGCTCTGCTTCACAGGATGATTGGATGGATAAGATAATTGATTTTAAATCACTTTACAGATATCCAAATTCTATCCAAGCATGACAGTTAGAGCCCCCATAGACAAATCAAATTGTTTTTTTTTCTCCACACAGCAAGAAGCCCCAGAAGCAGTTCTGCTCACATCAGTGTAACAACTCCGGGGCACACTGTTAATACTGGGTCATGTACTTCAGAAGTCCTGCCAAATGTCCTCCCTTTGAGGATAACAGGGTAAAGTGGCATGTGAAGGACAGTTAACAATGATTTCCTACTGGAAACCTTACCTTCTTATGGTCCTGGTACCCCTGTGAGTTGAGCAAGGAGCCTGGCCAGGCAAGTGAACCCAGCACATATGAAGATTTGAGGCAAGGAGACTGTCAAAGCAGCTTTGAAGAGACGTATTTCATGGTTGTCTTATGTAGAAAATATTGGCAGAATCTTGATTCTTTCTTATCTGAGTTAACTGATGTAATTTGAAGGAGATTGTTAAAGATAAATTTTGTGTCCCTCTTTGGTGAATGTATATTACTTCAATTTGGAAAGAGCACTTATATTTTAAAAAAACCGTGGAGAAACAGCTATTTATTTGAAAAGAGATGAGTCAAACTCCAAGAAATGGACAAATAATTATAAACCATCTTTAAAGTTGATTCCAGAAAGATGTGCGTGGTGTGTGTATAAGTGCACAGGAAGGGCCAGGGTGTGCAGAGGACCACTGGAGTCATTTGCATGGCTCTTCTGGTCTCAGTCTTCCCTCTTTCTCAAATAGAAGAACTGGCCATTGGTTCCAAGTCTCTTAGGAGACAAGGCCACTGGCATCCTAAGGCTAGGATGTGAGTCAAAGTAAGTCCAACAGAGAGACTAATTTATCTCAAATGAGTGTTGCTACATCTAGTGGCTAGAGTGGGAGAGTGGAATAAAGTCAGGAATCCCTGGTGTAGGAGACACAGAAATTATGATCTTTATCTAAGTTCAGCTTAGTTTCACCTCTGCAAAGCAGCTTCTCCAGAAACACCAAGAATTAAAAGGTAAAGACTTGATTGTGGAAGGGTCCTCGGAGAACACATTGCCAATTCCTTAATTTATTGTTGAAAAAACTGGAGTTAAGAGAGGGAAAAGGTTTTGGTCAAGGTCACAGACCCTAGCAGTGACCCAGTTGAAACTAAGATCCATATATGCTAACTCCCAAGCTAAGGCTCCTATCACAGAATATACTCAGTAACGTAACACAGATATAGAGGTGTGGAAATAAATGTCCCTCTCCTCAATAAAAACTTAATTGTGAATGATGGAACAGGTCCTCCAGAAGATTGTAAAGGCATTTTGAAAAGCATTTTCCATGATTAATATCAGTTGTAGCATGGTCCAGGAGAGACCCGCACTAGGAAGAATGTTGAAGGTTGAAGATTGGAGGGATAGATGGAAAGATAGCCTGTCTTTCAGTTTCCCTTCTTCCCTTTCTTCCTCTCTCCTCTTTTCCTCCACAGACATCCTGGTGTATGCTCTGTGCCAAGCCCTGTAAATACAACTGAAGAACTAGAAAACAAGGAATAAAAGGTATATACTAATCTGTGATGGTCAATCTTTTCAACTAATTCCACAGCACAAGTTCTGCTGAATCTTGGAAAAGGAGCTAAGGGTTGGAAAATTCTATGCAGCTCCTTTGTAAGAAATAAAGACCAATAGAAGGAAGGCAAATTCTCCAATCAATGTCTAAAAGTCAATTGTCTTTCAATGTCTGGGTCCTGGCCTCTTTTCACAACTTGACCGACTGAGTATTCCATTGGATTTCCATCAGACTTTTGAACTAGCACAACTGCACAACATCAACAACAACTGCACTCTAATTCAAGTATTCTCCTTGCAGAGGCATATGGGACAGTTGAGGGACTTGAAATTCTGGTTGTAGTGTGTCCCTCCAAAAGATATAGCCAACTAAAACCTGTGAATGTGAACTTATTTGGAAAAAGGATCTTCATAGATGTAAATAAGTTAAATATCTCGTCCTGTATTTAGAGTGGGTGCTAAGTTCAGTGACAGATGTCCTTTTAAGAGATGGAAGAAGAGGCACACGGTGAGGAGAAAGTCATGTAACGACAGTGGCAGAAATTGATTTCAGACTTCATACATCCAGAACCATGACAGAAAAAGATCTGTTTTTTTGTTTTGTTTTGTTTTGTTTTGTTTTTTGCGTACTGGGGATCGAACTCAGGGCCATGTGTTTGCAAGGCAAGCACTCTACCAGCTGAGCTATCTCCCCAGCCCAAGATCTGTTATTTTAAGATAATAAGTTTGTAGTATTTTGTTATGGCAGCCAGAGGAAACTGACAACTTGGGGAGGTATGTGAGGCAGCCTCAGCAGCTGGGCTCTGTCCAGAGCTGGGTTCATCTGGACAATGACGTGGCAATGGAACACCTGTATTTTGAGGCAAGAGAACCAGAAACAGCAAGAGAACTGCATCAAACTCTCCTTGCTCCTACTCTAACTCCCTCGCACCTTTTACACAGCTTCAGGTCTGGAATCAGTAGAGAGCATCTCCTGCTGATTGTGTTCCAATCATTACAATTGAATCTTGTGTCCAAGTACAAGGATCTGTCTTAGAATACTACCCAACTCCTTTAAGACAGAAGCCATTCCATAATTTTGCCAAACCTTCCTCCATGTCCAGAGTCCTTCTTTCAAAGTTAACAGATGGCTGAACTCCTTCTACATGCTGACAAGTTGATCAAATGCATTCTATTTGACTAGTTCAAAATGAATTTTACTTTGATTTTCTTCAACACTTCAATTCAATTTTCCAAGTACATAACCCTCTATATATTTTTTATCATTTTTTTATTGTAAGCAAATGGGATACATGTTGTTTCTCTATTTGTACATGAAGTAAAGGCATACCATTTGTGTAATCATAAATTTAGCCACATCAATGTTCATAGCTGCTCAATTCACAATAGCCAGATTGTGGAACCAACCCAGATGTCCTTCAATTGATGAATGGATAAAGAAACTGTGGTATATATATATATACAATGGAATATTACTCAACGCTCCATATTTGAGTAGCTGTTTGACAATTCAGTTCTGGTTTTGGCATCCTCTATAATTTTGATTAGATATTTCAGATGATAAACATAAAATCCTAAAGTATTCTCTTTCTCCCCCAACAGCCCTTCTCCATAGATCTTAGCTCCAAATGTGACTGTTAAAAAAGTCTGGTGCATTTGTCTTGAGGCCCTGAACTTCCTGATTTCTACATCTCTTGTGCCTGAGCCATGCCTACATGGCAGTGTGGTCACTATTTGGGATCTGATTCCCCAGTGTGAATGGCTTCATTATTCGTAGTACCATGTATCACCTTCCTGTATCCATTTCTGGAGTTGGCTCTGGGAGCCCAGCCCATGTGTGAATGAGGCCTCATCCCTCTTCTCTGAGGCCTTCATCTCCAGTGAGCCCCTTTGGCCCTGACTGGGCACCATCACAAGATTCAACAATGGCCAACATTGCTGTATCCAGTTTGCAGTTAGAGCTCCATTCTGAGGAAGGGCACAAACTTAAATTAGGCTAGGGAAGGGCACTGCTAAGTATTCATTTGATATATTTTATTGTGCTAGTATAATTTTAATTGCACTCTGTATTTTCACAGTGCCCAGCCAACCCTGCTCATTAGGCAATTGCTTTTTATTTTTAAAAAATGCTCATTGTTGGTATATGCCTATTATCTCAGCTACAAAAGAGTCTGTGACAGGAGGATTACAAGTTTGAGGCCAGCCTGGAAAACTTAGGGAGAACTTATCTCAAAATTTTTAAATTTTTGAATTTTTAAAAAAGAGATGGGGATGTACTCAGTGGTAGAGTGTCCCCAGTGGTCAATCCCCAATACCAAAAAAAGAAAAAGGAAGGAAAGAAAAAGAAGCACATGTAAACTGGGAATAGTGGTATACACTCAATCCCAGTTACTGGGGAGGCTGAGATAAGAGGATAACAAATTCAAAGCCAGCTGAACAATTTTATGAAATTCTGTCTGAAAATAAAAATTTTAAAAAGTGTTGGGGATGTTGCTGAGTCATGGAGTGCTTGCCTAGCATGTGTGAGATCCTGGTTTCAATCTGCAGTAGCACAAAAAAGAAAAACACAGCTTATTTACCTATGACATCCAATGGCACTAAAGAAGTCATTGGGATTGAGAAAGCCATTGCACACTTTCTGAAAGGATGTATGACCATCACTGAAATGTCAACAGCTTCACATTTTAGAGGTGTACAGATGTTTTAGAAGACATCTAACAATAATAACACTAGCTTGCATATATTTTGTGTTAGTCAGTCTGTCATAGCAGAGTCCTATGCCCCAAGCTCAATTATACCTATGTTCTTAAGGCAGAGGGTGGAAAAATCTTATTTTGGTGCAATCTGGGTTAATGAAAATTGAGCTGTATGAATTTAAAAGCAGGTTCATATTGCTAGGACCACACTTTTAAGAGACCTAAGTTCTTTTAAAAATAATCAAATACCATAAATTCCAAATATTTTACATAGAGATGGGATTTCACATGAGTTTAAGCTGGTTTCTGCCAAAAAGCATAGGCATCTATATATATGCCCATTCGTCTACAATTGTCCCATTTGTCCATCTCTCAGGTTCAATTTAATGTGTATGTTATAATCAAATTAGACTTTCAACTTTGTATTTAATAGTTTCAAAGTACATATCTTAACTTCATCTGGGACTTGGCTATAACAAAGGAAAAAGGAAAGAGGGTAAGAATACCATATGCAAGTGAGATTCTGATACTTTGCTCCCCTTAGCTGTTTCTGAGGAGAATTTGTGCCTTTGAGTTAGGAGTTGGAAAAACCCATAATATTGTTTGAGGAGGGCCCAGGTTGTTATAAAACTTTATTCATTGGAACTCTGCAGTCTGAGGGGAAGAGCTGGAAGCCTTTGGCAGGGGGAAGAGCTTCCAGTTTGGTTTAATTAAGCAAGGCCAGGACTAATGCAAGGTAGGTGAGGCATTCACCTTGGACACAAAATTTAAGGGAGCACCCCAAGCCCCAATAATCAAGATGAATTCTATTTTAATGCAATAATTTAAAGGAAAAATTAATGGTAAAATCCATGATGAATAAAATATCAAACTTTTAAATAAATCTGGGATCCAAGCCTATCCTGCCACAGTCACAACCCTGTCCTCTCACCATGATCAGACCTGTGTCCAGTGAAACTTCATTTACAAAACAAGCATCAATTCATAGACAGAGTTTGCCCACCTGAATTTTTTTAAAAAAATATTGCACCAAAATAGTATTTATCTTGGTTACCGTGTTAAATCTGCTGCCCAAGGTCAAGCATCTCACTCATCTCACCTTAGTCCCAAATCTGCAACCAAGCCAGGCCTCTGACGTAGATGGTTTTTTTCCCTACATCTCTGCCATTGGATGGTTAAACGTTGCGTTGGTCACGTCTAAAATGCTGTGTTAGGTTAAGTGAGTTTAGGTTAGGCTATTTAAAGCTACAAGATTCGGGAGTCAAAAAGAAGCTGAATGGGCCCTTTCAAACAACCACTACTGATGCCCAGAAGTTGCATTTCATGTTTTACTTTATGGCGAAGAGTGGCAGGAGCAGTGGGGACATGGCCTGACACATTCATCTTTCTTGGTATCATTTAGAATCATTTAAATGTTTTTATGGCTCTCTATTCATCAAAACAATTCTAAGTTAAGATACCATTAGGAAGAAAAATCTTCGAAACGTCAAATTCCAAGGAAGTAAAGGAGCCAGCTCATAGTTTCATTAATTCTACCAAGTCAGTCAAAGGAGATGGAAGCCCCTGCTCCAAGAACTCATGGTCTAGTTGGTATTATTCTGGCTGGAGCCCAAGTCACACTCCTGAGACAGCAACAGGAGGGAGCATCTCCTGCAGAGAGCATGGAACATGTTTGGTCCCCATCAGTCATTGTCACAGCTTCTTAAGCTCCTCACTACCAGCTAGGATCCTGGCAAAGAAGGCCACAATAGAGGACAAGCAAGAGCATGACCCTCTGTACCCTCAGCAGCCCACACACCACAGTGCTGTGTAGCTCTGAGATCTTACTATTGCTGCTCCCTCTGAAATGTTTTTCTCCTGGTTTCTCTTGGCATACTTCTACTAGTTATTTCAGGCTTAGCTCAAATCAGGTAAACATGGTAGAATGATAGTATGCAGATAATCTCTCTCCCTCCCAAAGGCACAGTACAAAATTATTAAAAAAATTAATAACCTAACAATGATAGGAGGAATGGAATGGAAGAAGACAAGCATAGCAACATTTTAGAAGCAGAGATGCACCAGGGGAAGCCAACTTTGCAGACCCAAAAAAACTGAATCCATGCTGCAGGGTAAATCAGAATTTCCTTCTTTGTCAAGGTTCAATAATACTCTACTACATGAATATACCACATTTTGTTTGCCCATTCATCTGTGAAATGGACCCTTGGGTTATTTCCACATTTTGGCTGTTGCAAATAGTGCTGCTATGAACATGAATGTCCAAATATCAAGGTATTTTCTATCATGTAGTATTTGCATACTGATTCCAAAGAAGCTTGATTGTATTGAAAACAACAAAAAAAAAACTCCTTTTGGAATCTCCAAATGGTTCCAGAATTCCAGAGGACGCATGGAGCAGCTGGGAGGCAGAGGACATAGCATTGACTTTCCACTACTTTTGGTGTCACCCAAAAGTTCATGTGTGAGACACTGCAAGAAAGTTTAGAGGTGAAATGACTGGTTTATGGAAACTTTAACCTAATCAGTTCATTAATTCATAGATATTGATTAACTGGTTGGTATCTGTAGGCAGGGAGGATATGACTGGAGGAAGTGATCATTGGGGGCATTCCTCTGTGTTTCCTGGTTGCTGTCATGAGCTACTTTCCTCTTCCACACCCCTCTGCCATGATGTTCTGCCTCACCTTGGGACCAGAGTCAGCTATGGACTGAGACCTCTGAAACCATGAGCGCCAAATAAACTTTTCCTCCTCTAAAATTGTTCTTGTCAGGTCTTTTTATCACAACAACAACACACACACAAACTTATTAAAAGACCAGGCATGTGTTTTTGGTGCTCTTGCACTTAATTTCTTGCTGCAAATAGGGGTTCCTCAGTCTGACTCTGAGACCTGACCGAGACTATTAACAGATGTTATGAAGTAACATACAAAAAATGCCCTGTCAATTCAAAAGTGTAGAAGTCATGGCATGTTGCTGCCTATGATAGGGCTCCAAGTGCAAGGGTAGTAGAGCTGGGAGCAGATGTGTGTTGATAAACTCTTCCTTAAAAGGAACTGAAGGAATCATTTTAGGAGCAGGACCTTGGGACACAGGAAACTTCAAGGTCATGGATACAAATCAAGACAGTTGCACAAATCAAATTTTCAAAAGTAATAAATTATCCTAATCGTTCCTTAGCTTCCTCGTCCTTTTATTCCCTAAATGAAATAACGCAGTAAATATGCATTTATGGTAATTCAGACCAAGGTCTAATAGTATAAGACAAACAAGTAGAACTATGGCCCTCACATAGGGGAGGACTCAGCATGACATTGTGACATTCCCCTCTTATGGCATAGACACAGGAAAAAAGGGCTTTGCAATTGAGCTGTCTTTGCCTGTGCTCTCTATCTGAAGGTATCTGGACAGTGTCACCATGGCAATATCCTCTCATATTGATTAAGGATGTGTAGTCAAATCTAGGTGTCTGGAGGGAATAAGAGACATTCTTAACCATGTCCTAAGCACTTTTTCTTTTCTTTCCTTCAATTAAAAAAATTAGCTCCTCCTTTATTGCCTAAAATCCGTTGAAAGTTTTAGAACCTGAAATAGGCCAACAAAGCCCAGTTCTCTCATTTCCTTTGCTGGCAGGGAAAGGAAAGGTATTGGCAAAGCCTCCTTATCTCTTTCGAGCAGCTGCCCAGGCAACACCCCAGCCTCACTGCCAGGCCGGGGCTACCCACCCTTTAGCATTGCTCAGACGCCTTCTGGGCCCTGACAATGCAACCTCACCAGGTGCTAAATAATCCATGACCTCTTTGGAGACCTTGGGCAAGTACCTCCCTCCCTGAGTCTCTCTTTCCCTGTATCTATGGATCCAAGAGCTCTGAGGTCCTCCCAGTATGCTCACACCTGCCCTAACAGCCTCTCAGCCCAAGGGCCTTTAATCCCCTTTCTCCTGGCCTTATAATAACCCTAGAAGGTAGGTATGACTACCTCATCTCCAAGATGAGCAAAGGGAAGCTGAGTGGCAGAAGGTCACGGTGTCATTCAGAGGCTAAATGAGTGAGTGGACTGGGACTGGAGTGCAAGGTCTGGGCTTCTCTCATCCCACTCTGATGCTTCCCTGGGGAAGACCTATTAAGGCAGAGCTACTGTGCAAATAGTTTTAAGGCAAAAATAAATGAAAGAGTTTGAATTCTTCTGTCCAATATGCTTTGTCTAATATATGTGACACAGCTGTGGCCTGCACCTCTAGAAAGGGCTATTCTTTTGCCCACAAGTTGGTAGAAGGTTCAAGCCTACACTCATCACTTCCCTTCAACGAAGAGTGGAGTACTCACAAAACATCCACCTCTCAGAGTGGACTGAAAGATTAATCTGCTCAGAGACCCTTCTTGAGGTGATCACACACACACCAGGCCCAACTGAAGTAACAATTCACAGGCAGAGATTTGACATCAAAGATATTGCAAATGCTAACTCCTAACCACATCCCCTTGTGTCAGAAAGAGAAAAACCTGCTAAACTAGAAGGTGGTCAAAGAGATATTGTTGAAAAGGTATTGAATCAGAGAAACACATTGTAGTCACTTCTCTGCCAGCCATCAAGTCTTATTACATTCCTGAACTTCAGCCTCCCCAGCTACAGTTTAGGTAAAATGGTAGGAGCCCACACACCATGGCACCTCCTAAGGCAGAAGTGGGAAAGGAGAAAGGAGCTTGCCTTATGTTTAGTTGTTTGAGAACTGATTTTACCCTGCCTTCTGGGCTGCATGCTCCTTAATTTCGAGGATTGTTATTTTCATCCATTCATCCCAGTAGTTAACACATCTTTATCAAGTGCTTCCTAAGTTCCAGGCACTATGATAGGTGTTGGGGATAAACATTTCTACTCTTTTTTATTTTTATATTTATTAATTTTTAAAAATTTGTCCTAATTAGTTATACATGACAGTGGAATGCCAGAACATTTCTATTCTTAAGGAATTCACAATTCAAAAAGGCAGAGAGTAAAGAAGTAGCTGTGAAACCCCACAAAAATTGTGAACAGGAAAGCACAATATTTATAAAGTTCTAAAACATTACTTAATAAAATTAAAATGGTAAGACATGCAATGCTTATGAATGCAAACTCTCAATGTCATAAAGATGTCAATTTGCCAGTTTATATATTCAATGCAAGTTCAGTTAAAATCTTAACTGTTTTTATAGTGGTTGATAATTTCAAAAATTCATACAGAAGAACAAAGGGCCAAAAATAACCAACAAAATGTTAAGAAGAAATGCAAGACAGAATTTTCCTTACTATATATCAACCCTTTCATTAAGGCTACAATAATTATGACAATTTAATACTGCACAGGAATAAATAAAACAATGAAACAGTATAATGAGTTCAGACACTGATCAACACATATGGCTACTTGAGATATGACTTTTAGCTTTTTCACTTCCATAATGAAATAATGGAGGCAGGCTAATTTATAAAGAAAAGAGCATTATTTTGGCCCATGTTCCTGGAGGTGTGAAGTCTAAGAGATACATCTGATGATGACCTCCTTGCTGGCAGATACCCAAGGCAATATGGAGCATCAATAGCAAGAGACAGAGAGCACATATGTCACTGTGTGTCTGTCTGCTGATATACCCCCAGGACTTAATGATGCAGGCTATACCCTGATGGTCTTCTCTAATCATAATCACTTTTCAAATGCTCCCACCTTTAAATACCATAATCAGATAAAGTTTCTACCCTCATAATACCATTAACATATGACTGTGGATTAAACACTAATATTAGTTTATGGGGAAAATAGTATGCAAACCATAGCAACAACAGAGGCATGCACAAATCAGTGAGGAAAAGAAGTAGTCAATAAATGATGCAGGGATCTGAGTTTGGTGCACACCTGTAATCCCAGTGACTTCAGCTGCTGAGGCAGGAGGATTGATAGTTTGAAACCAGCCTCAGCAATTTAGTGAGATCCTCAATAATTTAATGAGACCCTGTCTCAAAATAAAAATAAATAAATAAATAAGACTGGGAATGTGACTCAGTGGTAAAACATACCCCTGGGTTCAATACCCAGTATCAATCAATCAATCAATAAATAAATAATACTGGGGAATTTGGTTATCCAAGTTATAAATATAAATATGGAGAGTAATGGAAAGTTTTCAAGCAAACATGTTCAGATCAGAGATCTGTTTTAGGGAGGGACTCACAAAGACAGTATTTAGAAAGGCCTGAGCATAGGCATAGGCATAGAGATTAGAGAAACAAATATGATGAATTTGGGAGACAGTGCAGAGATAGACGAAATGGGATTTGGCTTTCATATCAGATCTAAGAGAGACTGCCAAAACGTTTTGTTAAAAATATCTTGAAAATATTAGCAGAGAGTGAGATAGAAAACACCATTATAAATTATGGAGCCAAGCCCTAGGTCTCTGGTAGTTACAGTAATAAAAATGAATATTTATTGAACGGCTCAGTTTTAGTCCAGCAATTTATTATATAGAAGCAGGAAGAAGAAAAACACAAGCTTTCTTTGTTGCACAGGTATGAATGCAAACAGCCCATCTTCTGCAAGGAAAAGTCCAGAAAATCACTTCCACATGGAGAGGAACACCTGAAAGAAAATCACTGGCCAAAAGAAATGGCTGTTCTTCCAGGGCACAACATTGTTGGTCATATTTATTCTTTTCAGATACAGAAATCACTTTTGATTTCAGTATTTCACAACTATAAATTTGTGTACTAGTCTAAAATATCCAAACTAGCGGGTTTGAAGGCCAGTTTCTTTTTAGAGTTTCTTGAATAGCAGGCTAAAAACTTTGAAATGTATTTTTTTATGAAAATAGGCAGCCAGCAGAAGCTTTGAAGTATATAAATTACAAAAATAGCCAAGTTATAGGGTGGTAGTGTGGCAAATGTTGGTGAATGAAGGCCCAGTCAGGAGCACTGCAACAATGTAAGACAGAGATGAGGAAGTTGGGATGAAATGGGAGAATAAAGACATATTAGGAGGTGAGTGGGTGAATGCAGGGAGGGAGAGAAATTTGGACTTAGGATTCCCTCTCTTTTTTTTTTTTTTTTTGGCAGTGCTGGGGATTGAACCCAGGGCCTTGTGCTTAAGAGGCAAGCACTCTACCAACTGAGCTATATCCACAGCCCCCTCATTTGGGATTCTTACTAAGTATTACCTACATGAGAAATACTATATGAAAAAGAGCCATTTTTCCTGACCCTCTCTCCAGCGAAAAATCACTGCCTCCTTCTTAGTGTCCCAAATCTGCCACCAAAAACTTCCTGTCAAAGAATATTAAAAACTTTAGAGAACTGCTTGATTATATAAATATAGGACTGGATGCTTCTGGAAAGCAAGGACATTGTTTAATCCCATCTATTCTCTAGATTTCAAGTGCATAGTTCAGTAAAAAGTACTGACTATGTCCTTACTAAATATTTGAATGGATGAATGAAAAACTAAATAGTGGTGACTGTTGCTAGAATAACCTGAGAGTGGAAGGGATGGAAGCCAGGTTACAAGAATAAAGATATGAAAGGAAGGTGAAGAAGTGAAGCTCTTTAGGCACAGACAATGACTTTCTCCATACGACCCCTAAAGTTCAGTAAATAATGCCAAGAATTAAAAAGTGGGATGGCATCAAATTAAAACGTTTCTGCACAGATAAGGAAACAATTAGGAATGTGAAGAGAGAACCCACAGAATGGGAGAAAAGTTTTGCTGGCTACTCTTCTGACAGAGGATTAATATCTGGAATATATAAACAACTCAAAAAACATGACACCAAAGATCAAATAACCCAATTAACAAATGGACAGATGAATTAAATACATACTTATCAGAAGAAGAAGTACAAATGGCCAACAGAGATATGAAAAATGTTCAACATCATTAGCAATTAGGGATATGCAAATCAAAAGTAAACTGAGATTTCATCTCACATCCTTCAGAATGGCAATCATCAAGAATACAAACAATAAAAAATGCTGGAGAGTATGTGGAGAAAAAGGAACACTTTTACTTTGCTGGTGGGAGTGAAAATTACTAAAACCACAATGGAAATCGGTATGGAGGTTCCTCAAAAGACTAGACATAGTCTGATTCCAAGGTCCTTGATGCATTTTAAGTTGAGTTTTGTGCAGGGTGAGAGATAGGGGTTCAGTTTCATTCTGTTGCATGTGGATTTCCAGTTTTTCCAGCACCATTTGTTGAACAGGCTCTCTTTTCTCCATTGTATGTTTTTGGCACCTTTGTCTAGTATGAGAAAATTGTATTTATTTGGGTTTGTGTCCTTGTCCTCTATTCTGTACCATTGATCTACCTGTCTATTTTGGTGCCAATACCATGCTGTTTTTGTTACTATTGCTTTGTAGTATAGTTGAAGTTCTGGAATTGCAATACCCCCTGTTTCATTCTTCCTCCTAAGGATTGCTTTAGCTATTCTGGGTCTCTTATTCTTCAGATGAATTTCATGATTGCTTACTCTATTTCTATGAGGTACGTCATTGGGATTTTAATTGGAATGGCATTGAATCTGTATAGCACTTTTGGTAGTATGGCCATTTTGACAATTATTAATTCTGCCTATCCAAGAACATGGGAGATCTTTCCATCTTCTAAGGTTTTCTTTAATTTCTTTCTTTAGTGTTCTGTAGTTCTCATTATAGAGATCTTTCACCTCTTTTGTTAGATTGAGTCCCAAGTATTTTGGGTTTTTTTGAGGCTATTGTGAATGGGGTAGTTTTCCTAAATTCTCTTTCAGAGGATTCATCACTTATGAATGAAAATGCATTAGATTTATGAGCATTGATTTTATATCCCACTACTTTATTGAATTCATTTATGAGTTCTACAAGTTTTCTGGTGGAATTTTTTAGCTCCTCTAAATATAGAATCATGTCATCAGCAAATAGGGATAGTTTGAGTTCTTCTTTTCCTATTCATATCCCTTTAATTCTTTGGTCTGTGTAATTGCTCTGGCTAGAGTTTCAAGGACGATGTTGAATAGAAGTGGTGAAAGAGGGCATCCCTGCCTTGTTCCAGTGTTTAGGGGGAATGCTTTCAGTTTTTCTCCATTTAGAATGATATTGACTGTAGGCTTAGCATAGATGGCCTTTACAATGTTGAGGAATGTTTCTACTATCCCTATTTTTTCTAGTGTTTTGAGCATGAAGGGGTGCTGTATTTTATCAAATGCTTTTTCTGCCCTGCCCCTTATAGAAGAAAAAGTAGGTCCAAATCTTCATCATGTCAGTTTAGGATCAGACTTCCTTAACAGGACTTCCAAAGCACAAGAAAAAAAAGCAGGAATCAATAATTGGGATAGATTCAAACTAAAAAGCTTTTTCTCAGCAAAGGAAACAATCAACAATGTGAAGAGAGAGCCTACAGAGTACGAGAAAATCTTTGCCACACATATTTCAGATAGAGCACCAATCTCCAGAATCCATAAAGAACTCAAAAAACTTTACACCAAGAATACAAATGACCCAATTAAAAAATGGTCTAAGGAAATGAGCAGATACTTCACAGAAGAAGATCTACAAGCAATCAACAGATATATGAAAAAATGTTCAACATCTCTAGTAATAAGAGAAATGCAAATCAAAACCACCCTAAGATTCCATCTCACCCCAATTAGAATGGCAATTATCAAGAACACAAGCAACAATAGGTGTTGGCGAGGATGTGGGGAAAAAGGTACACTCATACATTGCTGGTGGGGTTGCAAATTAGTGCAGCCACTCTGGAAAGCAGTGTGGAGATTCCTTAGAAAACTTGGAATGGAACCACCATTTGATCCAGCTATCCCACTCCTTGGTTTATACCCAAAGGACTTAAAATCAGCATACTACAGAGATACAGCCACATCAATGTTCATAGCTGCTCAATTCACAATAGGTACATTGTGGAACCAACCTAGATGCCCTTCAATTGATGAATGGATAAAGAAACTGTGGTATATATACACAGTGGAATATTACTTAGCCATAAAGAAGAATAAAATTATGGCATTTGCAGGCAAATGGATGAAGTTGGAGAATATCATGCTAAGTGAGATAAGCCAATTCCAAAAAACCAAAGGCCAAATGATCTCTTTGATAAGTAGATCATGATACATAATGAGGGGTGGGAGGGAGGCAAGAATGTAGGAAGGATGAATTTTATAGAGGAAAAAGAGGGGTGGGGAGGGGATGGGGAGAAGGAAATATAGCAGAATGAGACAACCTCATTACCCTATGTACGTGCATGATTACAGAAATTGTATGACTCTCCGTCATGTACAACCAGAGAAACAAGCTGTACCATATTTATTTACAATGAATGAAAATAAATAAATTATTTAAGAAAAAAAAAGACTAGGCATGGAGTCAGGCCTTGTGGCCCACTCTTGTAATCACAGTGGCTCTGGAGGCTGAGGCAGGAGAATGGTGAGTTCAAAGTCAGCCTCAGCAATGGCAAGGCGCTAAGCAACTCAGTGAGACCCAGTCTCTAAATAAAATACAAAATAGGGCTGGGGATGTGGCTCAGTGGTTAAGTGCCACCAAGTTCAATTCCTGGTACCAAAAATAAAAGAGTAGTCATGGAACCACCATATTACCCAGCTATACCACTCATCAGCATTTATCCTAAAGAATTTAAATCATCATACTTTAGTGATACATGCATACTCATGTTTATACCAGTACCATTCCCAATAGCAAAACTGTGGAACTAACCTAGGTGTCCATCCACAGATGAATGGATAAAGTAAATGTGATACACACACACACACACACACACACACACACACACACACAATAGAGTTTTATTCAGTGATAAAATATGAAATCCTCCTCTTCTCTACCACAGGCCCTGCCCTATTTGCCACTTGGGTTCTGACACACATATTTCTGTAGTCTAGCACTTCATGTCATTTTCCCCACCAGTATAATTCTAATACCATTTAATTCCTTTCAATAACGTCTTCCTTTGCATTAGGACATGCACTCTCTATTGTATAAATTATATCCATTGACTCCAAAGTGTGTAAAAGAGCAAGAGGTGAGGCATTTTTCTGGTTCCCTTCTTCTGGGGAAAACACCATTTCCTCTACTGGGCAATTTGAGATGAGAACTGAGTAGCTAGGTTACTTGAATTGTGTTGCCTCACCCCTCAGCAAGTAAACTCTGGAAACAAGTATCCCATTCAGTATGAACTCCCTCGGGCATCCATACGCCTTAGGTGAAGAAATTCGTAAACCCTACTCTCAGTAGCTCAACTACTGTCTAAGGTCCTACTTCCACCATAAAAGTCACAATCACAGGTGACACTGCTCCCACACCATCACTGTTACCTACCTCTTTGTTTTTTTTATTTTTATTTATTTGAAATTTGTTCTAATTGGTTCTACATGACAGTACAATGCATTTAGACACATTGTACACAAATGGAGCACAACTCCTCATTCTTCTGGCTGAACATGATGCAGAGTCACACCAGTCGTGTATGTTACCCACCTTTTTGAAATGATTCTTTTAGAGGGTTGAAAATCTCAGTGGGGATTGTGATAAAAAATATGTGAAAATCATGAAACACAGGAAATAAACCAACTCTTCCTCTAGGTCTGAATTTCAACTTTTGAAAAGATATGAAATATAAGACTGTTTTCCTAATGAGGTCACTTTTGATACTTAATCAACTTTCATGAAGAATGATAACATGATGGAATGTTAAAGCTTATTCTACCACATCCATTTGCTTAATCAAATTCACCTAGGTTGGCCTGTGAGTCTTCAGGGCCACAGGTTGCCATAAGCATCATTCCCAAGTTCCCAGAAAGTGTCTGCGTTTGACAGGAGACTGATATTGCCCAGGATTTTGTGTGGGTGTGGGTGTTTGAGCTGCACTGATTGAACTCCTGCCAAAGTTTGTATATATATTCCCAGAAAAGGCTATTCCAGACCCAGGGCTGGTTTTGATCACTAACAGATCTGAGTTTTGCATGGCAAGCAGGGTTTGGGGGTGGGTGGCAGAAAGCTGGTGATGGTAGTAGTGATATTTTTATATTATTTTAATTAATTAATGGCTATAATCTAACAGTCACTTTGGTATTATTACTTTTATGTTTTAAGCAGAAATATAGATGCATCTTTCTTTTTCTTCTCTTTTCCACTGAGGTACTGCCATAACTAGCAAGTGAATTTAAATAGATGCTGTGAGGTCCAATAAAAAGAGACTTGGACTAGAAATTGGGAGACCCTGGTACCTCATTTGACTTCTCTGCTGACTTTCTGTGTGATCTTGGGCAAGTTATTTCACTTCTCTAGACCTCAGTTTCCATGTATATAAAATAAAGCTGACAGAATGAATGATCCTGAAGATCCTTTCCAGATTAAAAAAAAATCTGTATAAGTCAGTGGAATATATAACCTGGTTCCTTTCTCAAAGGTGTTATTAAGTTTGAGATTATTCACTTTTTATTTATTTTATTTCATTTTTTATTGTTTTTAGACACAATAACTTTATTTTATTTAGTTTATTTATGTGCTGCTGTGGATGAAACCCAGTGCCTTACATGCACTAGGCAAGCACTCTACCACTGAGCCACAACCCTAGCTCTGAGATGACTCACTTTCAAGTATATAGGGCAGTAATTAAATCCGTGAATCTAAGATGTCTTTCAAAACATTGTATTGATGAAACCCAATTTTATAAACATAGCTTCTGCCTTCATGAGCTAAACTGTGGATCGTAGTGTTCAGTTTTTTGCCATTATTTTTCTTTGTTTTCATTGTTCCTGGCTTGTCTGAGAATGAAACCCAAAGCTCCCTCCTGCCAAAAACAGGTGCATTTTCCTTTTAATTCATTTGGGGTCTTCATCGCTGCTCTATGTCCTGCTATCTGCCATGGCAGCCCTGAGAACATGTGTTTGGATAGGAGGTGTCTCCTGAAAGCTCCTGTGTCAATGCAGGAGGTGAAATGATTGGGTTATGATATCTGCGACCTCATCAATCCATCCTAGTTGGAATGGACTGACTGGGTGGCAACCGCAGGCACATGAAGCATGGCTGGAGATGGTGGGTTACTGGGGATGTGCTCTGGAAGGGTGCATCTTTCCTGCAAGCTCCTTTCCCCTTCCTTTTCTCTGCTTCCTAATCCCACCATGGGTGGAGCAGTTATCCTATGCTGAGCCCTCCCCCATAATGTTCTGCCTCACCTAGGGCCCAGAGCAATGGAGTCAACCATCTATGAACTGAGACCTCTGAAACTATGAGCCCCAAATAAACTTTTCCTCCTGTAAGCTGTCCTTATCAGGTATTTTGGTTACAGTGACAAAGCAACACATGTACAATAGGCACATCGCTTTCTCAAGTGTGCACCATAGAGAAGCACACTGCTCATTTTGACCTTCATGAAAGATCGTACAATAACAGGAAGAACAAGCAAGTTGGATTCATGGAAACTTATGTGGAAGTTGTACAACTGGCTGAGTCATCCCAGCCTCTGTTCAGTTTGGAAGATATAGATGATAGCATGCATCTCATAGGGTTAGGGCCCAAAGGCAGATGATGTGGGAAAACTGTATAATCTCTACATGGCAACAGGCAAACATTGAGTAGTGCTTTTGAGATCATCTAGTGAGGCCCCCAGCAACAGATGAGGAACTGAGGCCCAGAAAGGGCAAGGCACATGGGTAGGATAACTGTAATAACAAAGTGCTTTGACTTTCTTCCTTCATCTCATAATGAAGGGAAGCCAGTTTAGGGTAAATATGGCTTTGGCTTTGCCCATCCCAGATGAAGTCTCTGGCAGAGCAGAGGGAAGCAGGTAATCGTTGACAGTTCTGAATGTTAAGGTGGAATTATCACTGGAAACTCTCCCCTTGCAGGATGGAGAAAGAGGACAAAGTCAGAATGATAAACAAAAACTTGGCAAGGAATTCCACGTTATAAATACAAATTTTAAGGGACAGTAGAGCACTAAGGAACCCCTTCCTCCTCATAGCTGAGGTTACAGGGTGATATATTATTCTTCAGTCCAGAAGACAAACCTAACATTCCAAGAGTCTGCCTCACTCACTTAGCCTTCAACAAACAGTTGTGGCATGCTCGTTGTGTTGGGTGTTATATCACATGTGAGGGAGGCAGCAAGTGTCACAAACTGTGTATGAACAAAAGTGCCTATGGGAATACAAAGAGCAAAGGACCTACTCTAGCACATTAGCTAATAACAGCTTGTGTCTCAGATGGGCACACACTCAGTAGAGAAAGCAGGGACCGATGCAATGAAGAGATATGGAAACTAGAGCTCAGAGAGATTAGGTAACTTGACTAAGGTCACACAGTTTTGGTAGAAAGCAGAGCCAGGATTTGAACCTAGAGCTATCTGATTCCAAATCCTGTAATCTTAATTACTACCAGGCCACAATGCACAATTGTCCAAAGGGGATATTGTCTCCAAAATTACAGAGGCCTGAGAGAACCAGGATAATTTATTCCAGATAGAAGTAGTCTTATGGTGAGACACAAGGATAGACTTGCTTCTATGGTCAATGAAGAAGCAATGCATGTTTGCAAAAGAGGGAGTAATCTGAAGAGGTGGTGTTTTGTGTGTTGTTTTGCAGCCTCATTCTGGGTGCAGGGTGGAGAATGGATTATAAGCAGTCCAGTCATTAGATAGGATACCTTGGACTATAGGGAGTAGTAGGAAAGAAGTATACGAATTGGCAGATTAGAAAGGGTAATTAGAAGATAGGATCAGTAAGAGTTGATGATAGACTGTGGATTTGGGAAACAGAAGTTTAGGATGACTTCCAGGTTTCTGGCCTGGGTGATTAGCAGATGAAGATCTCATTAATCAGGATCAGAAGTGTAAAATGGGAGCTTTGCAGGAAAGACATGTTATGTTTGAAGGACATTTGGAAAAAATATTCCCTGTAGGTCGCTGGGTATGCAAAATCATACATGCAGTTAGTAATAAAGCCATTAAAATGACTGAACTTACCCTGTAGACCATGCAGTCTGGGGAAAGAAGATGGTGTAGGGCAGAAGAACCCTGAGAAAGGTTGACATTTAAGAGTTCCAGCAGGGGAAAAGAAGAATGCAAAACCGACATTTGTTCTGGACCCTTCCATTGTGCCCTCCACACTCTATGGCAGGAGCACAGCATACATTCTGAGGTCAAGTGTAGTGAATCACAGACAGGAATAGTGCAAAAGATAGACTCAGGGACCAGAGGAACAGTGAAGGTACCCTGTCCCACAGACCTATTCCCAGATGTACTGCAAATGATACATTGTTTCCAAAACATGTTTTACATTAATCCAGTGTTGTTTCCATTTGTGATCCACCAGGGAATGTTTGATTAAAATTTTGATTAAACATTTCATTAAAAAGGTTCATTCCTTCTGTTGGCTCAAGTGGTCTTGTTGGCTCTCCCCAGTATTATCTCTGTATAATTCCAAGATTCTCACTCAGCAAACTGGAGAACGAAAGTGATTTACATTGTGTACAACCATAGAAACAAAATGATGTACCCCATTTGTGTACAATGCATCAAAATGCAGTCTGTAAAAATAAAAAAAATAAAAAATAAAAGAAATCTTTTAAAAAGTGATTTCATCTAATGGGTCTGATGATTCATGTGCCTTCATCAATTTTCTACATTTTGAAAGTTGATTTAAGTTTCTCTTGAAAAAATTACCAGTTGAATTTGGAAGCATATGGACGGTTCACTATGCAGCATGCTGTCCCTACTTTAAGAACACAGACCTTTTCACCAGAAAAAAAATCTGTGTAGGGGTTAAGCAAGTCTAAAGAATTAAGGTTTGTGTTGTACTCACATATTGTTGGACAGAGTGGCTTTAGGATTTATTTGTCATTCTTTCAGACAAGGAGCTCTGTTGCTATGCAAGATAAATCAATGTTGAACCACACTTAGTCATCATTGATCAATTGTTCCATGATCGATTCGAATTTGTTCTCTTGAGAGTTTTTAAATAAGTTTAGCTAAAAGGGAACTTGCTGCCTGTCTGAATTACCTTTTGCAGAACAATCTTTCTCCCTCTCTGTATGACATGGTGTTGATATATGACAATAACCAGAGACTTGCTTATTTTGAAATCAGAAACCCTAGAGGCTAGCTTTTAATTTCAGCACCTTTGTTATGGTAAATTCATTTCAACATAAACTTTCTTGGGCATGTCAAACTTTTCATCACCTCTGGGAGAAGACTTTTCCCTCTGAGTACACCAGGGGAGGGAACAGCAGGGAGTAATATGTTACAGACCTGGGGCTCTGCACTGCTTGTCACCATTTCTACTTTTCCAGATGTTGAATAATGTTGGGTCAACTGCTAGGCCAATCAGCCTGATGTTGGGTCAATGAGATCAAGGTAGGGAATAATCCTTGTCTCCATGGGTTCTCTCTGTGTGTGAACTCCATCCCTCAGTCTAGCAAGCGATGTGTGTGTGAGTGCGCATGCACACTTGTGTGCCTGTGTGCTTATGTGTTAGTTGCTAGAGAAAAGAAGAGGATGCTGAATCAGGCCAAGTCCAATTCCTCTCTTAAAAACCATCATTTCAGCACCCTTCCACTCTACCTTTGCCTTTGTGCTCTGGCTGGAGTCCCATTTCACTGTGGTGAAAATTCTTGTGCAAATGACCTGATGCTCTTTCAGAGAATGCAGACTTGGCAGGATAATAGAGGAAGAGGGGTACCAGGTGTGGGGGCCAGTGGCAATAGAAGACTCGGTTGAACTGCTTCCTTGTTAGCTTCAACATCAAAGTTAATTTGTTCAGTTCAATTACTTCCCCCTACTAATGAGTTATATCATAACTGCTCCCCCTTTTTTCATCTGAGGGAGTTAGGGAGCAAGTGTAAAAGGGAGGTTAAAAAGGAAAGCTTAGAACAACCTGAAGGCACTAGAGATGAGGAAAGGAGGAGGTGGAAGAAGATATAGTCAGTTATAATCCACTGAGAGACAAGAGCAGATGGAGTTCATCTATGAAATCCCCCTTTACTGCAAGCAGGGTGCCAGGCATAGCGACTTCTTTAGGAAATGGTCATTGAGTTCAAATGTGTTGTCCCATTATCAACTTCAGGTAAAGGTCTTTTCCTCCTACTCCACGAAAAGACCTTTCTTCTTCAAGAATCCACAGCTCCTGTTGGCACCCTTCGGCCAGTTTATTGTTCCATTCTGGCATACATAGAGCTTTGGTGGACTATTCTAGCCATAATTAAGTGCAACATTTCCATGAACAAAACTCTTTGGAGCTACAAACTTGTTATGTACAAATAAGTTTTTGGTGGACAGCTTACTTATTAGTAAACTGGGAATGACTTATGTTCTCCCAACTTTAATTAGAAAAAAGTTCTAATTTTTATTGTCTGTCTCATTAAGCTGTGAGTAATTAAAAGCAGGACACTGATTGTCTCTGTCTGTGATAACAGCAAAACATTAAATGGGCTTTGACTACTGGATGCATAACATGCAAATGATGGCGGAAGCAAGGAGGGTGCTTCCTGAGCCCCTGGCAGCCCTCTGCAGTCTTTCCCTATAGTAACTTAGTTGTCTTTGGAACAACCTCCAAAAGGAGATGCTATTATTATCCAGGTATAAAAGATGAAGTACTATTATACATGGAGGCAAGCAACTTACTGAAAGTCACAGCTACTAGGTGGCCAAATTGAGATCCAAATCCAGACAGCTCGCTCCTGCTTGACATTGCTGTGCCTCAGTTCCCTGCCTCTAACTCTTTGCTCAGAGTACCTCCCCTATTTCATTTGGGATTTCCTTCCATCCCTGGGAGTCAAATGCCACCTCCTTCAAAATGCCTTCCAGATACTCCTTGTATCAGCCTCCCTTTTCTATGCTCCCAGAATTTGGCATATTTCTCTCATGGCACTTTTCATACTTGGTCTTTGATTCATGGTAAACGCAAACTTTTATAGAGCCTGCGGACCACCTCTCCCACAGGCCATAATAATTGTGGGGTAGATGCTTTATTGTCCTCACCTTCATATCTCATTCTAGTGCCATTAGAGTAAGTGGGAGAATAAGATCCTGTCTCTCCCCTCAAGAAATTCAGTCACTGTCTTAAATACATCATTTCCACCCAAGGAGAAACTCAGGCCCTATTTACACAGAAAACATTTGCCATTTATGAGACCAGTTCCTTATCTTGGAATCCTTGTAACTCTCTTCCTGGCAGCCCCTGGTATAGAGGGTGAACTGCTATGGCTAGGTCATCAGAGGATCCTAGGGATACTTAAGGAAAAGGACTCAGATCAACCTCCCAACTGACACAGGAATTTCCCTTGCAGCATCCTGGCCAGAAAGCTTTACCACCCATGAGCACTGCCTGGGTCTGGCAGGTGCCTCTATCTTAATGGCGTCAGTCTGTATCCATGTCTGCAGCCCTGGCGTAAGAAGGTCTTCCTGGGGTTGAGTAAGAATCTGCATTTCTCATGTCTGTGAAACCTTGTCCTTCTTCTTCCCCACAACCCATCTTTGCACCCAAAGATCACACCATACCAAATCTGTCTTCTTCATGCAGTTATTATGGCAGTTTGGTTCTGATCAACTCTTCAGTTACCCACTTCAGTACACAGCAGGAATGACTCAGATAACTACTTCGTCATCATGCCCACTAAATTGGATTAGCCTTCTAGCGATTTGATGAATTACTTAGCAAACAGCTCCAAGGGGCCTGAAATGATTGATTTCTGTTTCCATGTGTAGATATTGTCGAGGGGAGAATACTGGCTTGTTAAATGCCTGAAAGGCAGCATAACGCCTGCCCGCTCATGGTGAGCAACTCCAGGCACAAACCTCTTATTCTCCCTGGTTCTTGGTGTGAGCCTTCTCCCCTCCATCCCACACAAACTGTTCTGAGAACAAATGCTTCTCCCCTCTCCGTCTCTCTCTGGAATTTTCCATGACTCTACCTGGTCTGAACTCTAAGGATTTGGGATAGGAGCTGGAGAGAAAATGTCCAAATTTAAACTTTGAGAAATGCAGGAAGAGGGCATTATGATAGTTTCTAAATGTGTTCAATTTATGAGTTATCTTAACAGGGTTCTAATTCCATTGATTCAATTTTATTTGCTGTTCTATTTTGCATTTGAGACCAAGGACAATACAGATCAAATCAGGAAAATGGACCTACTGCATAAGTTAGTGTCAAGTTTGACTTTCAACACCAACTGTTTCGCCTTAAACAAGTTACTTAACTTCTCTGAGGCTCAGTTACGTCATGTGAAAATTTGGGACAGTTATCTCTGCTGGGTCTACCTCACAGGGCCAGCCTGAGGATGCTGTAGGACAAAATATGAGTAGGTTGTGATTTTTTTGACCCAGTATCATGTGGCAAGAGTCATGTACTTTTCCCCTAGCTGGCATCTGCACTTCCTATGGTCCTCTGGGGTGGGGGCACATAGATGAAAGCTGCAGACTGGCATACATTTCCATAAGTTTTTGTTTATAATGTGCAAAGAAAAGGCAAATCATTTGATAAACAGGTTCTGTTTGGTTCAAACTGTTGTGTGAATGTGTGTTGTCCCAGGCCTAGGGATTTGTTAAAGTCTCCCAGAGTCACCTCTTCTCATATTCTCTCCATCTCTGCCTCTAAGAGTTCCTTCCTTCATCTTCAAAGTGAATTAACCCATTAGCAGCTTTGAAATCTACTCCCTTCCTGCTTATCCTGAAATAAAATTATTAATGACTTTTTGTGACTGTTGGAAGCTTTGGTATATAGCTGTACTGGGCTCTGGGTCCCATTCCCAGTACCACAAAAAATTAAAAGCATGAAAAACACTGGCAAAAAAATATCTGAGTCATGTAAGAAAGCTTAAAATTAAATGTTTATTTCATGACATTTTTCATCATTTTCATAATGAAATTTTTCATTAACATTTCTATGATTTATGTATCTTACCTTGTCATTAAGAGTTGTGTTAAAGGAAATTTGAGCTTCACATTATATCATAGTATATTGAATTATATCTAAATTGTTGCTTAATATGCCACGAGCTCATTTAAGGGAGGTAAACTCATCCCAGCTACCTAGCAGCTATTCACAGAAAGACATCAGAATTTTTACCACATTTTTCAAGTGTGATTTTAGAATTTATCATTATAAAGTTAGTGAAGCTACTGAATATATTATCATTTAAAAATATTGCTACATCCTAAAATGTGCTTTTGAGAATGAATTGTTGCCTTCTCATCAGAAATGCTTATCTATTTTTTATAGCATTAATCCTCCAAAGATTCAGATAGAAAACAAACTTTGGCTAGAATATGTTTAGAGTTAATACATCCTGGTTATGAAACTGATCCCTTAATTAGCATTTTCACTCATTTTCAGTATTGCCTGAATTCATAAGTACACTTTAAAGCAAGAAACCTGGGTCATCCAAGGTGGAAGGAAAACAACAGTGGACAGGACAGACTGTACGTAGCAAAGTTATTAACAACAGCCTCACAGTCTCATTACCCAAGACACAGAAGATCCTGGGAGTCTCATCAACTATTCCTTAGTCCTTACCCTGGCAAAAAGTAGCTCTGTTAGCTCAGTGTCAAAGGGGATATCTTTCATTATCATAAAATGTTGGCACCAGCAGGGCATTTTCTGCCAGACAATCTGAGTACCTACTGTGTGCCAGGATCTGTGCTACATGTGAAGAAATGAAAGATCACTGAAGCATAGGCTCTGCCTCAGGAAGCTCCCTGTCCAGTCCAGCTTCCCAATTCTACACACAGAAAACTGGTCCACAGAGCAGAAGGGGTGTGCCCAAAGTCATCTGGCTACTCAGAAGCAGAGCCCCCATTGAATTCTTCCTCACCATGTTGCTGCCTTATCACACTGTATTATTGGGACGTTATCTTTACTCTGGAACTCTTGTACCCCTCTTTAGCTTTAACCTTGGGTTGGGCTGAAACATCAACAAGGAAAGAGAATACTTTCTGTGTACACCTCTCATTATCACTTGGAGAACTCTGTTCAAGAAAAAGAGAATAAAGGGAAGGGTACATAACACTTTCATACTTCCACCCTTTTTATTTTCCTTTTCTGACCAACCCTTAGAGGTAGAAATAAGGAGTTTGAGAAGAAGCCCATGAATTTTTCTGGAAGAAACATTAAATACCCCCAAATAGCCTCACCATGGGATTTCTGATGAGCAGAAAAAGAGTACCTCCTTCTTAGGGGAACCAATATGGAGAAAGTCATGGAAGAAGGAAAAGGAACTGTTGGGGAGGTGTTGCATCAAACTGGACCTGGAGAGAAGGTGAACACAGTGTCAGCAAATTCGTCATCAGATAGTGACAGTGAAAGAATGGGAGCAGATGAAGGAAACTGTTACCCTAGGGCAGAGAGAATGACAGTTCCCACCCCAAAACTGGGAGAAAGACTGAGATTCTTTCAGAGATGTTACAAGGACGAGACATGTTGGGAGCACCAAGGGCTCCATTTTGCTCTCCTTAGTGGGGTATGGCTATCTTTTGCTCGGAAAGCCTATTTAGTTCTAGAGAACTAAGAGAGGCAGCAGAGCCCCTGTTGGTGGAGGCTACTGATAGCTGGCCTCTACACTGGCTAGTATATACTGGGTAAAAAAGCACCAAACTTGGAGTCAAGAGACCAGGGTTCTGTTTGTTGGATTGTTTTTGTTCACAATTTTTTCCTTAGTTTTGATTAACAGGTATTACACATGTAATTTCAACTTTGCTACTCATGTGTTCTGTGACCTTTGACAAGTATGTTTCTGAGCCTTGGTTACATAATGAGGTGTCTTCTACATAGTTTTTGAGCACTCTGGAATCCAGGCAAACATGAATAAAATTGTACAAAAAGAGATATGATTGTCTAAGAAGCTAAACAATTTGGTATGGAAGAAAAAGAACAATGCATGGAGGTTGTGATGTGATGCCTGGGAGTTTATTAGGCACTGTGTTAGTTCAGATCCTCTGGGAAACACATGCTGGGGTGAAGTTAGGAGGTTAAACCCTGTGGAACATAAGGGGGGAAAGAAAAAAATGGGCAGAGAGAATCTTCAGAGGCAATGCAGAACTGACATCTAGTAATGGAATAGGGACAGGAAGAAGAATTGAGCACAGACAAGCACAGCCTGGGATATTGAGTCTATAAAATCTCAGTCAACCCAATACAGAGCTGCAGAGCAAAGACTCCTTCTTAGAAGACTTCACATTGGGCAGAATTGGCCAGGCCCTAGTGCCCAGTGTACAGTGCCTAGCCAGGAGCAGCCCGGGAAGAATATGGCCTCAGCTCACTGAACTTCTTGCAACTGAAATGTACATTCTTCCTTGGAAGGATATCCAAGAGACACAAAGATAATGGAACTGACCAAAGGACAGAAAAAACAAGTGAAATATCCTGATTTCAATACTGAACATTCTCCTATGTAATTTAACCCCTCAAGATATTCTCTGAGGTTAAGGTCTTTTTTTTAACCTTGATGAACACATGAAGATGAAAATCAAAGTTTATTTATTTCTTGCCATTTAGTTTTGGGATATGATGCAGCTAAGAAATGCTTGATATTTATTAGAGAGATAAAGACAACCCAGAGGAAATTAATTTTCGGATTGAAATGGATCTATGCCATTAGGCCATTGGTAACATATAAATATATATGTATTTTTTAGTTCTTTCTTTTTTATTGGTTCTTTTTTAGATGTACATAAGAGTAGGGTCCATTTTGATATAATTATGCAAGCATAATCAGTCTAATTAGGACCCCAGTCATGTGGGTGTATACAGTGGTGAGATTCACTGTGGTGCATATGTGTATATGGGAAAGTTATGTCAGGTTCATTTCACTCTCTTTCCTTTTTTTATCCTCCCTCCCTTCCCTTCATTCCCCATCATCTAATCCACTGAACTTCTATTCTTCCCCTCCTCCCTTATTGCAGGTTAGCTTCCACATATCAGAGAAAACATTCAACTTTTGGTTTATTGGGAATTGTCTTATTTCACATTGCACAATAGTCTCTATATCCAACCATTTACCAGCAAATGTCATAAAGTCATTCTTCTTTATGGCTGAATAATATTCCATTGTATATATACCACAATTTATTATCCATTCATCTGCTGAAGCGTACCTAGGTTGGCTCCATAGCTTAGCTATTATGAATTGCACTGCTATACATATTGATGTGGCTGTGTCACTGTAGTACACTGATTTTAAATAATGAGGAGTCAGATAACTGGGTCAAATGGTGATTCCAATCCTAGTTTTTTTAGGAATCTTCATATTGCTTTCCAGAGTAGTTGCACCAATTTGGAGTCCCACTAACAATGTATTAGTGCACCCTTTTCCCAACATCCCCATCAACTTCATTGTTACTTTTATTCTTGATAATTGTCATTCTGGTTAGAGTGAGGTGAAGTCTCAGTGTAGTTTTAATTTGGATTTTTCTAATTGCTAGAGATGTTGAACACTTTTTCATATACTTCTTCACTGAGAAGAATTTTGAGAATTGTTTAGTTCCTTTGCCCATTTACGGATTGGGTTATTAGTTTTTTTGGTGTTGAGTTTTTTGAGTTCTTTATGTATCCTCAAGATTAATGCTGTATCTGATGTGCAGATGGCAAAGATTGTCTCCCATTCTGTAGGCTCTCTCTTCACACTCTTGTTTCCTTTGCTGTGAAGAAAATTTTCAGTTTGATACCATCTAATTTATTGATTCTTGACTTTATTTCTTGTGCTTTAGGAGTCTTGTTGAGGGAGATGGTTCCTAAGATGACATGATGGAGAGTTTGTCCTACATTTTCTTCTAGTAATCACAGGGTCTCTGGTCTAATGCCTAGATCCTTTATCTACCTTGAGTTGAGTTTTGTGCAGGGTGAGAGATAGGGATTAAATTTAATTCTGCTACATATGAATGTCCAGTTTTCCCAGAACCATTTGTTGAAGAGGATATCTTTTCTCCAATGTATGTTTATGGCACCTTTGTCTAGTATGAGATAAATGTATTTATGTGGGTTGGTCTCTGTCTCTTCTATTCTGTTCCATTGGTCTTCATGTCTGTTTTGTTCCCAGTACCTTGCTGTTTTTGTTACTGTAGCTCTGTGGTATAATTTAAGGTCTGTTATTGTGATGTCTCCTGCTTCACTCTTCTCACTGTGGTTAAGGTCTTAAACAGTCCTAAACTGTTACAGTTATCCAGATTTAACTCAACAAAAATAATATTAGGAGAACTTAGCATGAAAAAAACCCACAGTCTTAGCAAGTGAACTTTGATAGCCCTTCCTGTTTTCAGATGTGGTTTTTTAAAGCTCATTCCAAGCCATGTCCACAGTTTGAATCTTTCTTGGGGAAAGCTCACAAAGAGTAAGGAGAGAATCAACAGTATGAAAACGGTACTGATGTCTGCTTCAAGGAGGAACGTTCTTATATCTCAAGCAGCTTCCCTTAAATAATAGATATTTATCTTTTTCAATTTTTTTAAGTAGTAGGTGGACACAATACCTTTTTTAAATTTATTTTTATGTGGTGCTGAGGATTGTACCCAGGGCCTCACATGTGCTACGTAAGCACTCTACCACTGAGCTACTCCAGCCCCATAATAAAGATGTTTCTTGAATACAAGTGAATTAGTTCAAAGGCTTAATGAGGCAATGACTTAAGGGCATATTCTGAAGTATCTGAGAGGTCATGATTCACTAATTTTCATTAAATATCAGCTAGAGAGGCTCCATTTACCTGTCTTAGATACACAGCTGCTAGAGTGTTCTAGTTTTTTCTCACCCACATTTCAAGTTGAATGTGAATATTTCCACCTTGCAGTTAACAAGAAGCAAACAAAACAGAGAGAAGAAAGGACATTTAAAGTCTTTACATTACAGGTGGCCTTTGAGGAACTGGAAAAAAAACAAACAAACAGAAAAACATGAAATCAGTTCTTGGCTATAAACCATCCCTTCTGGGAACTGACATGGCAAAGTGTCAGCTTTTCTCACTAGCAATTTCTTTTGTTACTGGTCAAATTTTTTTTTACCAAATGCTGTCTCTGACAAATAAATACACTGTCAATTTCAGGATAACATGACTATAAGCATGTGGAAAAGAAATGATTGAAATGACAGCTTTTTAAATATCCTTTAAATATTCAATTGGATTCCTTTTATCCACAGCCTATTTTAAAAAGAGCTTCCTTCTGGGGACCTGAAAATCATTCAATAAGCATCCAGTGGTCTACACACAGAAGGTTAGGGTGCCTCCAACAGCATTGATTTAGGATTCTCTGAATAATCAGCTTTTGAAAAGAGTGAACAAAAGACCAATTTTTCTAGAAGGATTCATCAAGGAAGGATATAACTTCATGTTTAGGCATTTCTTTCTCCTTAAAACAAAAGCAAATGTGGGACAGTGAATGAGGGGATGTGGATCACCAGTAAGAACTCAGTCCATTCAGAGGCAATGACAGGGAATGGAAAGAGATCTGGCTTGAGTTCATTAATATTTACGCTTGACTAGTTGCATAATCTTGACTAAGATATTGAAGCTGATATTACTCAATTTATAAAATAAATCAGAGATTAATTTTATATGAGATAATAGAAAAATATTCTGCAAGCTCTAAAAGTCTTCACATGTACAGAGGTCTCATCACACATTACTATGGATCAGAAACAGTCTGCCTGGATTCAGTCTCATTTCTGACCCAGGCAAGTTGCTTAACCTCTCCATGCCTTAGTTACCTTATCTGTAAAATGTGGGTAATTCAGTCTACTACTCATAAGATTGTTGTGATCATTGCATGAGATAAAGCATATAAGATATTTAACAGTTCCTGTCACACATATAAGGGCTCATTAAATGTTGTGTTTTTCTTTTTGCTTTTTTTACTTTGAATTGTGGATATGTCTGCTGCCAACCCTGAATACTTTTTTCCTGTTAAACACCTTGGGCACCCATGAGTGATAATGGTGCTGGTAGCAGTGATGGTGGCACTAATAATAATGTTAAGATGTTCCCACTTGCATTGTGTTCCATAACTTACACACTAACCCTATGAGGTATCCAGAGCAAGAATCTTTGTGGCTCTGTTCTACAGATGAGAAAACTGAAGTAAAAAGACATGGAGAATTCACCCAAGGTCTCACAGCTAATGAGGGTGGAAGAAGAGTACTGACTCAGAACTTTGGATTCTGAATCCAGTATCATAAACTTTTCAATGTACCTTATGGTACCTTATGGGGGAGGGAGTACCTGCATGTGTCTGAAATATGCTTTCCTATTACATGTAACTCCTATACTTACTAACACGGTATAATGCTTTTAAAGGCAGGAAAATAGCCCTGCTTTTCCCTGAGGACATCAAATTGGTCACTGATATCATTATAGCAACAAAAATGAATATGATTTGTCAATCCCATGTACCTTCAAGACACACAAATTAAATTTTTAAAAAGATATAATTATCCACTAATACATTTTGCAACAATAAGTAAAACTACCAGTAATAAATTTTAGAAAGTACATAAGTGAAAAAGGACTTTATTTCTCAGCTGGAACATATGTAAAGCAGTGGAATCTTTATGGGAAAGTATGTGGGTATATATTGTGAGTACCACAGAGTCCATGGTTCTTTTTCTCATGTTTTGGTTTCTGAGAACTTCTAAGGAAGTTCAAGGGGGAAAATAAAGCAAGTAATATTAAGAATGACTTTAGCAGTCAAATCTTTTATTGTGGCACCCTTAAAACAAGGGAGGAGGACACATCCTTTTTTACATGACTTAATAAGTTCAGATAGATAGGTAAGTAGAGCAAATATATCTTCACCAACATAAAAAAAAAAGAATCCCATATACAATAGAAAGGGAAATAAGCACTAGAGAAATGAAAGTTTTACAATTCAGTTCTCAAAATCATAAGCCATAAAATAAGTAAAGTTTTATATTTATTTTGCAAGATGCAAAAAATAAAATCAGAAAAACTCTTAGCAGAAAAATGAGAAAATATAATCATTAAGTACCTTAGAACTAGAAAGAAAGAGAAAGGCTCAGATTTTTAAAAAATGCAGGAAAACAGTACCAGAAAAATGCTGAACTGAGAAATGATCAGGACAATTGAAGAGGCCATCATCACATTAATTAATAAAGGATGGATTTGAAAGGAATCCCTATCAATTACTCTGGAAAGTGTGTATATTCTCTGTCCTCAGCTGGGACCTTTAAAAGGGTCATCTCCCAGTGGTCTTATGAGGTAAACACATACTTACTTTCATTTTCCACATGAGGGATCAAGGTTCAAATTGATTAAATAAGTTGCCCAAGGTTTTACAGCTTGTAAATAGAAGAGTTAGGATTTGAATCCAGGGCCTTCTGACTGATTTAGTGGTCTAAAGAACGACACAGTAGTACTTTAGCCTCCATCTCACCAGACGTCTTAGTAAAGGATCAAGGTCATATGCTTTTACCACCATTAAAGTCTATTCTTCTTAAACTGAGCTAGATGTGGAAAATCCTCCTTTTCCTAGCTTAGGTAGTATACAGTAGATATTCTTAGAGAGGAATATTTACTAGGAAATTCAGGAAATAATAACAGATTCAAAAGGATGACATTAAGGCACCTTAATGTCATCCTTTATTCAGTAACTAGAGCTGAAAACATTAGTTAACCATATGGGGAAAACCTGGGTCCCTACCTCACACCACACAGAAAAAAGATAGCTCCAGATGGACTCAAGACTTTAATATCAAAAACAAAACTTAAGCCATCCAAATTAGAAGTTAAATCACCTGTTTGCCAATGATATGATCTTACCTATAGAAAATCATACACATTTCCACACACATGCACACACAAAAGCTGTTAGAACTAATCAACGAATTTAATAAATTTTCAGGGTACAAAGCCAACGTACAAAATCAATTTTGCTTCTAAATAGAGATGGTTCTCAAATTACAATGGAGTTACACTCTGATAAACTCATCATACCTTGAAACTATCCATAAGTCAAAAATTCATTTAATACACCTAACCTACTGGACATTATAACTTAACAGTACAATATGCTATAGAGTATTTGTTGTTTATCCTTGTGATGACATGAATAACTGGGAGGTTCAGCTATCTGCTGCTGTGAAGTAATACAAGAGACTATAGTACCGTATATTGTTAGCCTGGGAAAATATAAAAATTCAAAACTTGAAATATGATTTCTAACAAATGTGTATCATTTTTACACCATAATAAAGTTATAAAATTGTGAGTTGAATCATCATAAGTCAGGAACCATCTGTACTAACGATAAACTATCCAAAAAGAAATTAAGGAAAAGAATTCCATTTACAATAGCATAAAAATAAATAAAATATTTAGGAATAAATTAACCATTAAAAGTCTATACAATGAAAGTTATAAGACATTGATGAAAGTAATTGAAAAAGACCCACATAAATGAAAAGATATCCTGTGTTTTGGGTTTAGAAGAATTAATATGGCTAAAATATTTATACCACTCAAAGCTATGTATACATTCTAAGAAAACTCTATCAATATTCCAATATTTATATGTTTTCCACATAAATAGAAAAAAATCCTAAAATTTATACAGAACTACCAAAACCCTATATAGACAAAGAAATCTTGGAAAAGTAAAACAAAGCTGGAGGTCTTATACTCCCAGATTTCAAAATATATTATAAAGATACATAGTAATCAAAACAGTGTGGTACTTACATAAAAATAAACACATAAACAAATGGAATGGAATAGAGAGCACAGAAATGAATCCATGCTTACATAGTCAATAATTTTTGACAAGGGCACCAAGTATACACAATGGGATATCTTCAATGAACAGTATTGGGAAAACTGGCAAAATAATGCAGCTGAAACTTTGCCTTACACCATATACAAAAAGTAATCCAAAATCGATCAAAGGTTTAATGGAAGTTCTGAAGACTTAAAGCCCCGAGGTGGGGGTGAAAACTTCTTGGCATTGGTCTTGGCACTATGCTTAAAATATGACACCAAAAGTACAGTTAACGAAAGCAAGAATAAACACGTAAATGGTATTACATCAAACTAAAAAATTTCTGCACAAAAAAGGAAAAAATAAGCAAAACAAAAGGCAATGTAAGGAGTTAGAAAAAAATTGCAAACCATATATCTGATATGAGTTAATATCCAAAAATACATAAGGAACTGACAAAATTCAATAGCAATGAATAAATAAAATTAAAATAACCTGATTTTAAAAGAGGGCAATTGGCCTAAATAGACATTTCTCAAAAGAAGACAGACAAATGGCCAACAGGTATATGAAAAGTACTGATTTCTGATCCATAATCTAAATACAATCAGAACACAGTTTTTTTCAATCCATCATGTTTCCAGTAATACATCCCTTCATGAATAATATCAAACTAGATCAACTTTCCGCAGTTAGAAATTGTTGACATCTTTCCAAGGGGTAATCACATTTCTGCCTAGAAGGGGAAACTTGATGGATAGCAGCTCTGACAGATGTGCTGTGGACATTGTCCTGTGGCTACCTAGGTAATGGTTTGACATTTAATTAGAGAATTAAAAAGCATCTTTCTCTTTTCCTTCACTAATGCAGAATATACTGAAGAGAGAAATTAGATATACAAAATATGTGGTTTAACCTATTAAAGTAATGCTTCATTTATCCAGCATTGCTGGAAATGAGGTATTACTCAGACATGAACTTTGCACATAACTTAATATAACTCCTTTTAAACCCAAAGACACTTTAAAATCATTTTAATCATTTTTGATGAAATCTTGCAAGATGGTTTACAAACTTGTCTGCTGTTCAAAGAGAATAATATTCAAAGTTTCACCTTTTTGCAATACCACAGATTCATCATTCTGAAATAAAATGCATTTGGGCAGTAACACAAGGCTGCTGTCAGGACTTATTTGTCCCATGTTCCCAATGGTATTAAACTAGTTTCTGAGCCTTTCTGTCTGTTTTGTTTAGATTTTCTGTAATTGCCCTCCTAATCAGCCTATCAGCCACCCCAGATCTCAGCCTGCTTGCCTCTCCATCACCATCTGCTTCTAATGCAGCATAGGTGGGAAAACAAAGGAGAAATCTAATAGATGAAAAGCAGAGACCCTAGAAGGGAATCAGAAATGGATTCCATTCTCAAGGTGCTTTTGAGTGACGGTCTTGACAAACAAAAACATTATAAATATGGAAATGAAGAGAATGGCATTTCATGCAGAAAAAGGAATAAAAACAAAACCCCAAGGCCTACCGCACACAATGGGCACTTAATATTTGCTTAAAAATTGAATCAAAACACATAGGCAATAAAATTTAGTGTGTATTGAAAGAAATGCAAAGGAATAATTTTAGTTAAAATCAAAGGAAAATAAATGTGGAAAGGAAAGTTGGACTAAACTTTGGAAGTCCTCAAATGGCAGATTGAAGAATTAAGACTATTTTTCTAAAGAATAGAGAATGATTGAAGATATTGAGCAAGGAGTTGGCAACCAAAATTTTTATCTCAGAAGACTGGCAATGAGATCTGTACAAATGGCCTGGCACCAAGAATTAAGAGGAGAGATATTAGGGAAGTGGAGTTGATAGGAGCTGTCCATCAATTAGACGTAGGGAGCAAGGCATAGAAAGTAGTCAAAAATAGCACATGACTCTGAGGCTTTGAGGCAATTCTGACTATAACAAAAATAGAGCTATGTCAGTCAGTAGGGGGAGGGGTGCAGGTTAATGAGAGAGGTGTGATAGAGTGGAGAAGATTGTCAATTTGAGTACTTTGAGTTTGAGAGTTCAAGGTAGCATTTTCTGCCCAAAACACAGTTGGAACTCCTTAGAGATATTAGGACTACCAAAAATATTTGGAAATGAATAACATACAGATTGCAATTAAAGTCATGTGAGATTGTCTCTGGTCAAGATTTGAAAAAAAGCCAGAATTCCCACAGCCAAGATTGATTGTTTGGGTGTTTGTTGTTTTTTTCCTAAAGATGCCATTGGAATGCATTTTCTCACAAACATGGGAATTATTAAGCACTTTTTTAAAATACCAATTGTATTTTCACAGCTCTCAGGATACAGGAGGTAAGAGATTTGCTAGTAGACTGAAATTGGGTGTCTCCAATGTTATGAAAACAGAAACTTGGTGTCTGTGAGCAACATAAACATCATGAGGGAAAAACCTGTCACTGGGGTGTTTCGCTATCTATAGAATCCTATTAAAATAAGAGGGCACATCAGTGAGGCATTTATGAGACTACTTTTCCTTTGCAAAGCTTCTCTTGATCCTGCCACCTCTTTTCCCACCTTTTGGCTCACTTGAGATTTCATACTTGTGAATGTAGAGGGAGGGATCATGAACAGAATTTATTGGGCCACTCTCACGGGTTAGAGTTATAATCCAAAAAAATATTTTTGATGTGACACACACCTCCCTAAGACAGAAATTTGAGACCTTTATTTTCCATCTCTTTCTATTCTCCTGGTTTTCCAGGAATATGGCATCTCCACTTTTTGGTTTAATCTGGTCTTCTTTAGTCTCATCTCAACTACAAATTTTAATACATAGATTTATTCAACAAGTGTCTCTTTAGAGAACACCCTGCATAGGGCCCTGGGCTAGGTGAGTGCTTCTGGAGATACTAACAGAAGTCAGGGTCCCAGGATCAGGCTGCCTTCAATCTGCTCACAATCTATGAGGAGAAAAAGAGAAAACAAACTACCTCTAAACCCTTGTAGGAAATACAAGTAGACCAGTAAGACCAGATGATTGATGGGGTCAGAGAGGGAATAGAAGGAAATGAGGATGAGGAGGTAGGAAGAGAGCATGCTATAGGGTGTTGGTCTTCATTCTGTGGGCAGTGTGAAGCCATTGAAAGGACTGAAATCAAGAATGACTTGTTCAGAGTCACAGACTTCATGATCAATGAAGGAGACCGAACTGTAACCCAACACTGTTCACATCAAATGCTGGTTACTTTCTCTATTCTCGACATGTCCCCTCCAATTTTGTTAATTTAGCCTGGCTTCTGACTCTAACCTCCATTTTCCGTATATAATCCTACTTCTGACATTTGCATCTGATCTTCATGGATTTACACTCTTAGCTATCCCATAATATCTGTGCATTAGACTTGCCTCTCTGGCTTGACTTTGGAGTCTAGATGCATTTGGGTTAAATTACTGAGCTCTGGATAGCTCTAGTCTATTGACCATTCACTGATTTCACCTGAAGGTGTCAGGAAAAATAGATTAAAGGTAGTACAACTGAAATAAGACTTTTCAAAGTTTCTGTAAGTATTATGGGGTCTTTGGGGCAACTACATTGTAGTGTCTAGTAACAGAGGGAGCTTTAGAAGAGCTTCCATATTTTTTTGGAATTCTGATAGTAAGAATGCTATAGTCAATACCAGAGCCAAATTCAGAAGCACTTCTAAGTGATGCTGAAAACCACAGTCCCAGGATTGCCCTTTGAGAAACTCTGAGCTACAGCATAGGGAATGTACATCAGAGCCAGGGAGGTCAGCACCAAGTCACCAGTGACCTTCAAAGCCAGAATCAGTCATCAGGACCCGAGACATTCTGCCTTAAGTGATTGATGGGAGGCTGTGTGACCTGAGGTAGAGCCACCATCAGGACTGTGGTCTTCTGGGAACATTGCATCATCCAAGAGAGGAGGAGGAACCAGCATGGGGTCAGGTGCAAAAGTCCCAGGGAGGGTGTGGTGATGAATGAGGGCCTGGACCTGGATGCTCTCCATGCAAATGCATTCCTTCCTGCTGGATGCACATGGAAAGGAGAGAGTTGCTTCCAAACACCCAGGCCAGGAAGAAAGAAAAGAAAATCACTCTTTCCCCCGTGGCAGGTGGAATTTTGCTGCTGATTTATTGGAATTCTTCCCAAAGCCGGAATTACCCAAATAGCCCACTAAAGCTATTCGGAAGGGATCTGATATCAAAGTTTGCTTTAAGAAGTCAACTCTGCCGAGATGTATGCAGAGGTAATTTGTTGTGCTTGGAAAAATAAAGAGACTTTCCAAAATTTTATTCTGGAAAGCAGGACATATTGCTGCTGAGTGGGACCTTAAAATTTACTTAGTTCACTTTTCTAGCTGGCAGTCAAGAAAACCAATTGCTAGTCCACTGGGCCATCAGCAAAATGCTTAGAACTTCTAACCCAGTGGTTTTCAGACTGTAAGATGCATCAAAATACTTTAGAGTGCCTCATCAAATGCTTCTTCTCTTCTAAGATTCTGATTTATGCCCCTGAAGAAGAGGTCTGAAAGCTGTATTTTCCAGACAGTTTCCCCCAAGATAATTGTGATGCAAGTGATCAGGTTCTGTGCTTTAGGAAAGACTGTCCCATATGACTCCTCTGTCAACACAGTTATCTTAGTCTTGGTCTTTTCAAGTCTCTGGGTTTAGCACTTGGAAAGGATTAAAGGGAAAGAAACTTAGGTCCTACCCTCCAGTTGTTCCCAGTCTTAAAGGTGAGCTGGACGGGAACAAAACTGGATTTCAAAGGACAGAGTGACAAGCATCCTAAAATGGGCTTGGAAAAGTGTCAAATAGTTCAAGGAAGGAAAGGAGCTTATTTACTAATCCAACAGCAGTTATGAAGCCAGCTGCAGAGATGGTGCAGGTACAGAAATAATAAGATTTAATTATTGAAAGCAGTGAAGTCTATGCCTTAGCAGGGCCTTTTACACACATCCTTTGAAAAGCACCAAGTTCTACAAGAGAGAGCTCATTAAATAAGAAAATGCAAGAGTGGGCTTTGGGCAATTTGAAGTGTATATTGTTGAAGTGGTTTCTTCTGCTGCATCACAGTGGGCAACGATAGGTCTCTGTGACTTAGCTGTCAGCAATCACAGAAGTCACCCAGATATGCTTCCTCCCATGAGAGCCTGACAGGAGAAAGTGATGGGTCAGGTCACTTGGGCTTAGGAGAGGTGCTACAGTCCTTTCCCAAATTCTATAGACTAGAAGCTGGAGGAGCTTGAACAGGTCCTGTTCTTGCTAGTCCTTGGCTCTATGCCATTTTTTGATGGCTTCAGTTAGGACAATGAATGCCTGGGTTAGGTTCTCAAAAAGCACTTCTCCTTCTTAGTGCATCTTTCTACGTGTTTTTATAGTGACGATGCTATACACAAGCTGACACTTTCAAGCATTTACAAGGTGCCTGGCATTGCTGTGATTTATACATACTCTTCATGACTTTATTAATATCTCCAAGTTACTTTATTTATTTCCAATTAATTATTTTAATTGACAGGTAAGATCACAAATATTTATGGTGTGGAATCTACTATTTTGACATATGATTGCACTATAGAATGGCTAAGCTAGTTAACATATTCATTACTTTGTACACTTACTTTTTTGGTGGGAACACTTAAAACCTACTTTCTAGTAATTTTCAAGCATACACTACATTGTTATTAACCTTAGTGAATATATTGTTCAACAGATCTTTTGAAGTTATTTCTCCTAACTGAAATATTTGAATCCTTTGCCAACATCTATCTCCACAGTCCCAGGTTCCTGCCTTAAGCCTCTGATAGCCACCATCCTACTCTCTGCCTCTGTGAGTTCAAGTATATATATATATATGTGTGTGTGTGTGTGTGTGTATATGTATATATATATTATATATTGATTCATTTTTCATATATTTATTCTGGTATTATAGTTACATATAATGATGGGATTCATTGTCATATGTATACACTATAGCAATATAATTTGACCAATATCATTGTCCAATATTTCCCCTTCCTCTTCCCTCCCACAGGTCCCTTCCTCTGCTCTGCGGGTCTCCCTTTAATTTTCATGAGACCCCCCTGTACTACCTTTATTTTCCTTTTTTCTTCTAGCATCCACATATGAGAGAACACATATAGCCCTTGACTTTCTGACTTGGGCTTATTTTGCTTAACTTGTTTTCCAGTTCTATCTATTTTCCTGCAAAGGCCATAATTTCATTCTTCTTCATGGCTGAATAAAACTCCATCATGCATATATACCACATTTTCTTTATGCATTCATCTGTTGATGGACACCCAGGCTGGTTCCATAGTTAGGTTATTGTGAATTGTACTGCTATAAATGTGGGTCTGCATGTATTGTGATAATATGCTGACTTTTTTTCTTTAGTATAAACACTGAGCACTGGTAAAACTGGGTCATATGGCGGTTCCATATAGTCTTTTGAGGAATCCCCATACTGTTGTGATGACTGCCATTCTGACTGGTGTCAGATAAAAATCTCAGTGTAGTGTTGATTTGTGTTTCTTTAATTGCTAATGATGTTGAACATCTTTTCATGTCTTTGTTGGCTAATTGCATTTCTTTCTCTTTTTCTTTTTTTTTGTTTTTGGCACCAGGGATTGAACCCAGGGGTGCTTAACCACCAAGAAACATCCTCATCCCCTTTTATATTTTATTTAGAGACAGGATCTCACTAAGTTGCTTAGGGCCTGGCTAAATTGTTGAGGCTAGTCTTGAACTTGTGATCTTCCTAGCTCAACCTCCTGAGCTGCTGGGATTATAGGTGTGCACCACTGTGCCCAACTGGCCATTTACGTTTTTTTTTTCTTCTGAGAACTATTTGTTTAATTCATTTGCCCATTTATTAATTGGGTTATCTGTTTTTTTGTGTGTGAAGTTTTTTGCATTCTTTCTATATTCTGGATATTGATTCTTTGCCAGAATAGTAGCAAGCAAAGCTTTTCTCCCACTCTATAGGTTCTCTTGTCATGTTCCTAATTGTTTCCTTTACTGTGCAGAAGCTTTTTAATTTGATGCCATCCCATCTATTAACTGTAGGCATTTTTTCCTGAGCTTTAGGGGTCCTATTGAGAAAGTCATTGCTTGAGTCTGTATGCTGGAATGTTGACCCTACATTTTTTTTTCTAGGAGTTACAGTGTTTCTGGTCTAATTCCTAGGACTTTGATTCACTTTGAGTTGACACAGTTCACATTTTAAAAGATTTTTAAATTAATTAATTAAATCTTTTTTTGGTATCAGTCATTGAACTCAGGGCACTTAACCACTGAACCATAACCCCAGACCTTTCTATTGTTTTGATTTGAGACAGGGTCTTGCTAAGTTGCTTAGGGCCTCGCTTAGTTGTTCAGGCTGACTTTGAACTTGCAATACTTCTGCCTTAGCCTCCCAAACCAATGGGATTACAGGTGTGTGTCACTGTGTCCAGTGAGTTCACATATTTTTATTGTAAACAATGCTGCAGTGAATGTGGAAGTGCAAGATACATCATAATGTTTTTTTCCCTTTAAAAAAATATATCCAGATGTGGATGTGCTGGGTTTTATGGTAGTTCTATTTTTCCTTTTTTGAGGAATCTCCATAATACTTACTTACATTCCCAACAATGATATAAAAGGGTTCCCTTTTCTACATGTCTTCAACAACACATGTCATCTTTTGACTTTTTTATAATAATCTTCATAAGAAGCATGAGGTGATATCTCCTTGTGGTTTGAATTTGTTTTCTTGATGGTTAGTGATGTCAAGCACTATTTTTCATGGACTTGTTGGCCACTTATATGTCTTCTTTTCAGAAATATCTATTCAAGTCCTTTGCAGAATTTATTTTGGTACAGGGGATTGAATTTTGGGGCACTCATTGAGCCACATTCCCAGCCCTATTTTGTATTTTATTTTGAGACAGGGTCTCACTAAGTTGCTTAGCACCTCCCTAAGTTGCTGAAGCTGGCTTTGAACTTGAGATCCTCCTGCCTCAGCCTCCTGAGCTGCTGGGATTACAGGTATGCTCCACTGTGCCTGGCTCCTTGGCACATTTTTGATCATATTATTACTATTACTTTACCACTGAGTAGGTTGAGTTTCTTACATGTTCTGGATATTCATCCCTTTTCAAATTAATAGATTGCAAATATCATTTTCCATTCCGGAGTTTGTCTTTATACTGTTGATTGTTTCCTTGGCTATAAGAAGTTTATTTAGCTTGACATAATTCCAATTGTCAATTTTTTCTTCTGTTTCCTGTGCTTTTAGGATCATATCAAAAAACTCCTTGCCCAAACCAAAGTCCTGGAACTTTCCCCCTATGTTTTCTTCTAGTAGTTTCATGATTTGGAGTCTTTATGTTTAATTCTTTCATGCATTTGAGTAGATATTTTTTTGTGCATGGGATTGAATTCAGAGCCCTGCTTATGCAAAGCAAGCTCTCTACCATGGAGCTGCTCCCTAGCCCTTGAGCTGACTTTTGCATGTAGCATGAAGTAAAGATCTGTATCATTCCTTAGTGTGGAGATATCCAGTTTCCCCAAAAAGGTGAAAGATCTTTAAAATGAAAATTATAAAACATTGATAAAAGAAATTGAAGGAGACACAAATACATGGAAAATTGTTCTATGCTCGTGGATCAGAAGAATTAGTATTATGAAAATGTCTACACTAACCAAAGCAACTTACATACTCAATGCAATACCTATGAACATAAAAGAATCAAAGAGACCATCCTTTCCTTATTGTGCTATCGATATCTTTTTGAAAAATCAATTGACCATAGATATATGAATTTATTTGTAGGGTCTCTATTCTGTTCCATTGAATCATGTGTCTATTTTAATACTATGATCATTCTGTTTTAATTACTAGAATTTTGTAGTATGATTTAAAACTAGGAAGTGTGATACCTCCACCTTAGTCTTTTGTTTTTCTTTTTCCCTCAACACTACTTTGGCTACTTGGAGTCCTTTGTGGTCCTATATGAATTTTAGGATTTTTTTCTAGTCCTACAGAATGTTATGGTATTTTGCTAGGATAATTTATTTCTGAGTATTTTATTATTATTGTTATTATTATTACTATTATTTTGCAGTACTGGGCATTGAATATAGACCCTTACACAGGCATGTGCTCTATCACTGAGTTTTTATTTAATTTTGAGGCAGGATCTTGCCAATATGCATAGGATGCTCTTGAACTAGTGATCTTCCTGCCTTATCCACCCAAGTCACTGGGATTATAGGAATGTATCACCATGCATGGGTCTATTTTATTCTTTTTGCTCCTAGTGTATATGAAATAGTCTTCTCCATTTCTTTTATGGATAGTTTATTGTTTGTACACAGAAAGACTACTGCTTATACCTATCATACTGTATTACCAAGTCTCCTGCCTTTATGAGATTGCAAACCTGTGTAGGGTCAGGAACCATACTTGTTTTGGTCACTGCTGTATCTTTAGTACCTGATACAAAGTAGGCATTCAAGAAATTCTTATTGAATAAATGAAAAACTGAGACTGATTAACGTCTTACCCTGGAGTCAGTCCTGTTGCCACCATTAACTACTATGCCTTTCTTTTTTTAAGTATGCCCCTTTTAAATATCTTACTCTTTTCTGGACCTCAGTATGAACATCTGTAGGATGAATGTGGTGCTGAGACTTACCAGATATGATAGCCTAGAATCTTCTCCCCATCACTAAATCTAAGCTTCATGGAAGTTCTTAGGGAGGGCCAGGCCAAACACATGGCATGTTCTTTTGCATGGTCTTGAGCCCTCTAAGGTATGCTGCAAATATTGATATTATATTCAAAAGTATGGGATAATCAGGTGGATGGGGAGAAAAGAAAGAGTAAGAAATTAGGAAGTTGGAAGGAGATATTCTTGAGCAGTTGGGTTATGAGAGAAAACACCAAGAAATGCATGGATTTTGCAGGTCTTTTACAAAAGCAACCCATTGTCAGAGTTTTTTCTAGACTGATTATATATATATATATATAATCTCCAGCAGAATTGACCCACGTGGTAATCAAACACCTATTTTTTAATGATCCTTGTGTAAGGTAGGTTTAACAGAAAGGACAATAAATCTATTCAAACTGCAAAATATTCAGTACTCCAAGAACAAGGATCAATCATTCCATATTCCAGCAAGTAAGTCAAGGTTGCTTTCACAACTAGTTTAGGAGTTAAACTAGTAATCAAATGAATATAAGATTTTGGTCCCCAGGGACTCAGAAAATATGTCAAGTTTCTGCAGTCATGTTGGCCAAGATAAGAGTGCTAGGATGATAGAGGAAGCACAGAGGCCACCCTTCCTAGCTCCTTAAGAAGAGGAAAAAGCCGGGGAACCCAAATTTATGAGATACATGCTCTTGTGACATGAAAATTATTTCATGCTGTACCAATAAGAAAACTGAGATTCTGAAAAGTGAAACAACTTGCCCTAAAAACACCGCTCAAAAGTAGTGGGGCCCAGAATCAAAGGTAGGCCTCTGTGATTGAAAGCCCTCTCTCTCCCAGCTCCAACATGCTCCTCTGCTTAAGCCCTCTTTAGCTAATCCTTAATGGCTAATTAGTTGTCCCATCATTAAAAGGAATCAGAGAAAGGCAAAGGAATGGGGCTCCCATGACCTGCTGACCTTGTTGTGTCATTAAAGGGAGATAGCTTTGAGTCAAAATACGGTGGAGTTCTTCTATATGAGTCCATATTATCCAGCATCCTCCCGCTTCTGAGACCCTCCCCCTCCACTCGACCCCCCACACGGAAACACTTTATTACTTACATTTTTCTGTTCTGATAAAATGAGTTAATACTTGCAAAGTTCTTAAAACAGATACATATAAGCACCATAAGAATGTTTATTATATAAATAGCATAAACATTTTCATTAAAAATCCAGATAATTTTAAAAAATACAAAGAATATTGTGAAAGTCAAATATAATCCCACACTAAAGAACTCATAACTAAAATTTTAATGGAGGTGCAAGCTTCTACCATGTACAATGAAATTTTTTTTCATAAAAAAGAAAGATCATTTTATACAGATTATTTTTGTAACCTAATTTTCTTACAATGATATGCTAAGGATGTTTTTAATGTCAATAAATACATATGTACATCATCATTTTAAGCACATCCATAATATTTCTTTGTATGGCTATACCAATAACTTAAATAAATAAATCCCACGGATGGACATTTTAATTTATTTCTAGTGCTATTTTTGTAAAGAAAGATGAGACAACTATATTATAGCTCTTTGTATTCTTATCTGATTCATAAACTTTTCCAGATTTCCCTGCAGAAAACTTACACCAATCTATACTCACCAACAATAAATTTCTCTGGTTAATAGTTTAATCGAACATCTTTTCAAATCTTTATTAACTTAGGGTGACTTTTCTATTCATATTCTTTGCTTAATTTCTGTTGGGCTATTTATCTTATAGATTTTTAAGAACCTTTAAATATTAAGGCTATTAACTCTTTAGTGATGTAGTTAAAAATATTTTTTTTATTTCTGTGTGCTATGTCCTGGTATTTTTCATATTAATGAATTCTATCAATCTTTTATAATATCTTTTCTGCCCTAAAGTCATGTTAGAAAAATTTGCCTTCTGCACTTTAAAATACCCATCTATGTATTTTCTACATATCTATGGTTTTATTTTCCACATTTAAATCTCTGGCCAATATTGAATTTGCTCTGATGTATTCAGGGTTTTTATATCAGTTCTGCAAATTCTTGACATTAAACTAACATACCCTTTCCTTGAGTGAGTAAAAATGAGGAGGTCTGCATCTCCAAGGGAGAAGTGTAATGTAGATGTTGTCTAGTGATCTGAGCCTAACTTCCAGAGGCCTGTAGTACTTTGCCCAGAGTGACACATTGAGTGCTACTGGCTTCTATCACAAGGATTGGGTAGGGTCTGTCTTCAGGTCCAACAAGGTAGATAGCAGAATAGATGGAACAGGTGTGGGGAAGAATTTGCTGGATGAGAAGCAAGCAATCAATTCTATCAAATGCTGCAATCATATAAGACGTGCATGTGAGGATCTGCTGTTCATCATCATGTCATTGATGTACCCTTACCTCTGGGGCTGTTATGAAATTCACATAATGACTTCTACCTCCAGCTTTCCCAATATGCTTGAAGTTTGGTACTCTTCTCCCACAATAGGATTTCCTCACTTATTCACACATCTGTGATATAAACATTGGCTGAGGCAGCATTGCAAGGCCCTGCACGGCATTTGTCCCCGCCCATTGGCTTCAGCATTAGGACTCTGGTTATTTGCTTGCTTTAAATGAGATCCTGCTTCCTTGTCTAACAGAGCTGATATTTAAGGTCAAGGTACACACTTTTAAGGTCAGTTACATCTCTGCAAACTATTTATTTATTTATTTATTACTGGGGATTGAATCCAAGGGTGCTTAACCACTGAGTCACATTCCTATCCCATTTTTCTATTTATTTTTGAGAGAAAGTCTTGCTAAGTTGCTGAGGCTGGCCTTGAACTTATGATTCTCCTGCCTCAGCCTCCTGAACCACTGGGATTACAGGCATACCCCACTGCACCCTGCTACATCCCTGCAATTCTTGGTGACACCAATGAGATTGTGTTTAAATATATGTACTGCTCTCTTCATGTCCCAAGCTCTCTTAATATATAGACATCTGGAACCACATATTTTGCTTGTTAGTCCTTTCTATTTATTTTCTCCTAAGAATTACTGAACATTTTTGTGATTCTTTTCCTTTTTCTGAACCATACTCAGTGTCCTCTCAAGTGTCTCTCTTTCAGGCAAATCCAATCCATGTCCTCAAAGTTTAGCAATAATCCTTGTCTTCATCACTGCACTCTGACTCAGAAATACCTTTTCCACAGCTATTGTTCCTCATGTGTCAAGCACCATCTCAGTCCCCTCATGGAAACAAAAACAAAAACATCTTCAGGAGAAAAGAAAGAGGCCTACATGTTCTTTACTGCTGGGAAGTCAGGCAAAATAGGTATGAAAGTGTTGCGTTTAGTGAATACATAGTGGTACCTGACTGTGTATGGTATGAATTTCCTGCAGTATAACTCAGCAACTTAAAGGCAGGTATAGAGGAAACTGGTAGTTGGATTCATTTAAGTATAGAATGCTTCAATGTGTTGTTACAGACTGATAATGCAGCAAGGGAACCAAGGTTGGTAAAAGAGTAGGTGGAGTCAGGGTTGCCCTTAGAGTGTGCGGAGCCCCAGACAAATATTTTTGTAGGAACTCTGTTCATATAAGCAGTATACTGAATACTTGCATTTCAAAATTCCCAGGCCCAGGTGTATGCAGTGACTCATTGATGAAGACAGCATCACAGTGAGAAAGGAGGTATTGGATGCTTGTTTCTCATGCCATCTGTGCAGGTGACGGTTTGTGTGGGGTTCAGGTCCCATGTGTCCCTGCTCATCTCCAGGAGCCATCTCTTCATGATCACTCTTGTCCAATGCACCATGGGTGGCTAACCTGGCATCTCCCACTGAGAGGAAAAGGAAGTGTTGGTCTCCTTGCTCACAGTGCCCACTTGTATCAGGGTGGTCTAGATCCTCTGCCTCCCACTGCAGGTCCCCAGATCATTAACCTCATGTTGGCTTCACCACCACTCATGACGTGGCCATTATCCCTCGGGCCACCTGTGAACACCAGCTTACAATTGACCCTCCAAGAGATTATCACCATGCTTTGTTGATGATGACCCCAAATGCACACCTTCCCCATGGTATGCAGGAAAATGCAAAGGGTATGTCATTTTCTGTCACCTTCAAGGTACTGTTTGGCACTCTATAGCATAAATGAAGAACAATGCATCTTCTGGCCATGTCCTCTCTTGAGCTCCCAGAGCGGCAATCTCTGTGTTGGATCTCTTTCTATGTACCTAAGCCCCTGCGTTCCACACACGGCCACCAGCAGGCGGGATGGATGAGAACATTCATGTAAGGAATGTCCATCCATCTTCTGGCAGGGATTAAGATCAACCTGGAAAAGCTTGGGGATGTGGCTCATAGGTAGAATGCATGCCTAGCATGCACAAAACCCTGGATTCAATCTCAAGCCCTGCAAAAACAAAAACAAACAAACAAAACCAAAAACATCTCTCCTCCCAAAAAACCCCAATAACAACCTATGAGAGCATGACATTACCATACTGAGGGCAAGATGAGACACTATTTAGAAAGTTATATTGTGGGTGCATAGCAATGATCACAAAAGCCTGCAGAGGACAGAGGCATAGCTACCAACAGAAGATAGTTTGACAAGTAGCATTCATCCTGCAAAGCAGTGGAAGTGACACTAGGTGCCTGCAGTGGTAAGTGGGTAGAGGAGGTACATAGTGTAACTGCCATCACCTCTCCTAACCATTTAGTGCTGTAGAGAGAAAGTGCCACCACAGTCTAATGTGCATATGTGGCACAAGTTCAAAGTTCAGTGTCAGACAACCAGGAACCCAGAGCTCTGAATCTATCCTGTGTCCATTGTAAGAGTCACACCAAATCAACATGGCAGCACTATTCTGGCAGCCCAATTTTGTCCAGTGCTACCAAGAAAATGTTGTTCCAGTCAGCAAGAGATATCTTGTCACCAGACCTCTCTATGGGAACCATGGTTCAAGCATGGACCCTTGGGACAATCATATACGTGAATGACCAAGACTCTTATAATATCTGGTCAAGCCCACATGAGAGGTGTAGGGGTCATAGAGGGCCCTGAAGAGGAGAAGGAAGGACTGAGGCCTGTGAGGGTCTTGCTCCAGGCTAAGGTAGCTCTGCCTAGATAGCTCTGCTATCCCTTGGCTAGTCCCAGGCATTGGGAGAAGACTTGGAAAATATCATAGAGGTAATTCATGAAGCATTCTGTAGCACAGGGCTAGAGCAGGATCTCTCTTGCCACAGACTAAGAACAGTGCTAAATGTAGTGATGGATTATGTGAAGTCTAAGGTGAGGAGGGAGAGAAGTGAAGACAGGTGAGAGAGGAGGGATAGGGAAATGGAAGGGTTATTGGTTGTAGGTACCAATGTCATCAAATAACTGATATAATGGGAATGAATGAAGTAAAGGCTGGAAGTGGAGGAGGTCAGGTGATATGTAAAACATATATATTCATGATTTTAAAGAGAGGAGGTATGACTGATGGTAAATCCATGAGTCATCACGGCTGTGATGTGTGGATGAGGGCATGGGACGTGAAGAGATCAGGAAACCCAGGACTGGGTGCTGGGTAGTCAGTATATTGACATCATATGTGTCACGGTCACTCAAGATGGTGGTAATGTTTGAGACAGAGAGGGGCCAGAGTGGTAAGGAAATGTGAGCAGGTGTTGTGAAAGGCAGCAGGGCTTCCATGTTCAGAAGGTAAAATACTACCTTGCATTCACTCATTTAATAAGCATTTATGAAGCACCTAAGATGGAATATACGAACAAGTTCTTGCTGTTTCTCTCCCACTTGATTTTGTACTTGTTGAGTGCAGAGAGCTAATTGTTTGTAGAGTGACTAAATAAATGCCAGGCACTTTATCAGTGCTGACTATTTTCTCAAAACGAATAACAAGTAAGCTGCTCACAGTTTAGTAAGGAGAAGGAAGATGACGGTGTCTATTTATGAAGAGCCGAGGATGGCAGAATGTGTTCCCCAGTCATTCTGTGCTATAGACAAGGCAGGGATTATGATCTAAGTTTGGAATATGGGAAAATAGGTTCAGAAACATGAAGTGACTTGCCCAAGGCCACAGGGTTCATAAGCATCAGAGGCAGGATTCCAAGCTCTTTCTTCCTGCCATTTGCCTAATTAGCAGCGCTTTGTCACCTTATGAAATAGCCCTTTCTCAATGCCGCGAACATCACTCTTGGGGGAGGGCTATCTGGAATGGGGTTCCCTCTCCTCTTTTCCTCTATAAAGCAATTCCCTCAAACACTTCCCCTGGTCACTTTGCTGAGCAGCTTTTAAACAAATGAGTACAGCATGTTCCATTTGAGAGTAACCTCAGCCTCCATTCAGAAGTCTAGAAAACATGTAATAAAATGGCTCTGAACTCTCTCTCTCTCGCTTTGAGTTGCATTTTTCTTAGAGATTTTCCCCTCTGAAACCACCCCTGTTAACCACACATGGTGCATTTAGCAAAGTACTGCCCACAGAACATTCATTGAAAGTGTGGGCTTTAGAGGTTGCGAAGCAACGTATGGTATTAAAAAGGAAAAAAAAAAAAAAAAAAAAAAAAAAAAAAAAACACACATCCATAGGAAAGTTTGCCTTTCACTGAACCAAGTGTTTCCTCTTGCATTCTCCTGGACCTGCTTTCAAACTCTATTCTTTGTCGCTTTACAAAAAGATTGTTTCTTCATTAGCCTTTAAACTGTGCTGATAATAGACTGTGGAATTCCTTAAGAGCTGTGTGGTGAGGAGGCAAAGGAGGGGGTGGGCCACTGCACTGTGAGCTTCTGGTACAATCCCATTCTTATGCTGTGTTTTCCAGTAATTAATAACCTGGAGAAACAAATGATTAATCAATATCTTGCTCTAATGATTCCTATGTGGCAAAGGAACAAAATCCCTCAGATTTCTAGTTGTCAGTCCTAATAGATGAATTCACTTCCTAAGCTTTGAAGTTACAATTTCCAAGTGGACTTACAAAGAATTTATCAGGAGAGATGAGAGTTTATTTGAATAAGCAGAATCTTGACACTCTTTAATAAGGCACTCACAGCTGACCTGTGGCTTCCTAACTGGACTATTCTTCTCTATTCTGGGTTCCTCTCTCCATCTTCCAGGTGTACCTGCTTGAGTTACTTCGCTGTGGTAAACTTTGAAGGCTAGAGAAGTATATCTATCTTTATCTCTATCTCTATTTCTTAACCTGGTACACAGGGCTTTCCCAAAACTGGTTTGCTTCGATTTCCCCCTTTACCTTACCCTATATCCCCTCTTGTATAAAAGCTTTATTCAACCTCATGGGTCTAGTCACTGACCTAGGAGAGTCAATCCTGAGTTGCAGAACTGTTCAGAAGATCCCTGAACTTTGAGGAATGATCCGATGCATTGGCAGGACCTCAGTGAGGTGTGATTTGTCTTACTCTTTAGTCTTACTGATGGTCAGTGAGGGAAGCATGGCAATTTTCAGAGAAAGATACTAATAAGGAAACTTAGAGAAAAACAGTTCAAACACAAAGAGCAGAACAACAGAATTCATAGGAGGCAGCTGTCATGCTAATTTTAATGACTTGCCCCCAATCCTCCTTTCTGCAAGAGCTTAGAAGTACACCCCATCTCTTACTACTTTTGCTTTTGACTGGATTCTGAAGGGCATAGAATAGAGGAAAATATGTGACCTTGCAACTTAGGGCAGATTCAGGTCATGGCAGCTTCCTGGTGTGGTGGGCTCATCAACCACTTTTTCTTGGAACTTGCATTGAGGTCAGCTCCTCTGCTATGTGTCCTTAGCTCCAGATTACCCCTCAGTTCCATCTTTCACTGATATTTCCATTTTCAAAAATCCTGATCCTTTGAGCTTCTGTTCCTATGAGCTTCTGCTCATGGAGAGGAATGTTCTTTTCTACCCAATTAACCAAATCTTCCTCATGACCTTGTAGATGAGTCCCTTGCTATTATCATGTTGACAGAGGCAACCACTATTCCATAGTAGTAACCAAGATAAAGCCTAGGGGTCAGTGCCTGTGTGTGAGTGTAGCTTCCTTTCTCTCAGATGCTTAGCTAGTATTTGGGGTTGATGCAGCCTTCGGTGTAGGTTTCTCAATTTTCCCTAGGTAGACTGTTCTTGTCTTTTGGACTGGTTCTTACAGGATGAGCCCACTAATGATGTCTATATACAGAACAAAGAGTGTCATGCCATTACCCACCACTTCTGAAGGAAGGAAGTACATAACCCGGAAGGGAAGTACATGCACTTTTGCATGCATTGCTCAACATCCACTTTAAAAAAAAAATCCACTTTTATTGTTGATATTTTATTTTTAGAGGTAGGAGTCAGAAATTATTTTTTTCCCTTCTTTGCTTTTTAGAACTATGTTCTGGAAAGTTGAGATTGCTGGATTAGGGGATTAAGTAAAGCATCATTCAGATAATTTGAACTTGCTCTAACAAGTCTTTAACTTGCTCCATTCCATCTCAAGGATGATTCTCAAATTCAAACACTTTACATAATAGATATTTCTCTTAAACATTTTAACTTAAAAGTGTTTGACTTTATTCCACCACAGGAATTATCTCATTTGATTGTACCAAGGCAAGTTGACAGAATTGAGCTATTACTATTCTCTATATATTGATATGTTCAGATTTTTTTCTCTCCACAGGGTACTTCAGAATGGAGGGAGAAGATTCATTCCATTGTCTAATATTGGCTCTATGTCACAGGACATGCATTTATGGAGTTACTTTTTCCTTATATATAAAGAGTTATATTGAATAATGAGATTATAATAGAAACCTGAAAAATAAACAACAAAAAATCCCAAAGTGAAACAATAACCTGGATTTTAAGTAGTAAGGACTGATGAAAATTTCAGACTCATGTAACCCACAGCCCCCACTTTACAGAAAAGGGAATCTAAGGTCATATACATAGTTATTATGCTCTCTGTACTTCTGTACATGTGGGAAAATTTCCACAATGCAAAGTTTTTAAAATAGGGAGTACATTCACTCTACCAGGCTGCTCCATACTGTACACTCCACACTCTTGTGAGCAGTGGGTTCTGAAAAATGAGTGTTGGTTGACAGTACTGGTAAAACATAAAAGACAGAAATTTATCATAGAGGTTACAGGTTGGTATTTTCCTCAGGCAGCTATCCCTATGAAGCAGAGATCATGTAACTACTCAGAGCCAGATTGCTTATTCTGCATTGCCCTTCATACCTGAAGTGGAATGCTGTCTCTCTCACCTCTCTCCTGTTAGCAGCTGCAGTGTGCAGCACAATGGCCTCCCAGAGATGTCTACCTCCTAGTCCTGAGATGCTGGAAATATGTGAGTTTATATGGCAAAAGGGAATTTGATTTTGACCTTTTGAGACCAGTTTGGTATTTCTGAACTCCAGAACTGTAAGATAATGGATTTTTTTTTGTACCAGGGAGTGAACCCAGGGGTGCTCAAACCACTGAGCCACATCCCTACCCCCTTTAATTTTTTTTTATTATTATTTTGAAGCAAAGCCTCATTAAGTTGCTTAGGACCCCACTAAGTTGCTGAGGCTGGCTACATTTCTGTTCTTTTCTTTCTTTTGTAGTTGTAGATGGGCAGAATGCCCCTATTTTATTATTTTATTTGTTTATTTTTTGTGGTGCTAAGGATGGAACCCAGTGCCTCACACATGCTAGGCAAGCACTGTGCTGCTGAGCTATAGTTTCAGCTCCCATTTCTGTTTTTCAATCCAGTGAATTGCGAATTTGTGGAATTTTTTTATAGCAGCCCTAGGAAAATAATATAGCGACTAAATTGTACTAATACTGCAAGTCACTTTCCTATTTGTTTTTAATTTCTGAATGCCATCTTTATGCATTAATACTATATTTAACCTCCATTGTCCCATCTTTGCCTATATATCTTTTGTCAAAATTACTTTTGTCACAGGGCTGGGGTTGTGGCTCAGTGGTAGAGCACTTTCCTAGCACATGTGAAGCACTGGGTTCTAACCTCAGCACTGCATACAAAATAAATAAATAAAAAATAAAGGTCCATTTATTGTTTTTTTCTATTTTGTTTTCTCTGTCTTTTTTAGTTGATCTATGTAGTTTTTTTTTTTTATCTTGGGAGAAAATGCCAACAATATTCTATTTAATAAAAATAAACTTCATACTCAGTCTTCAACATGTTCACTTGCCAAATCTGATGGTCTTAAGAAATAGGAGCTGAGAGAAGACATGTTCTTAAGACATCAGTACACACACATGGAGCTGGCAGACTTTAAGTTCTGCAGACACACGATTGATCTTAGAATGGAAGTTAAGATTCTGAGTCACTCCTCAGATTCTATAGGTTTGCTAAGTTTGGAAATGTGTAATTGAGATGAGAAGGCAGAGAACAGTCTCAGGGATCTCAAGGTTAAGAACATATAGTTGATCTGTTGCCAGTTCATGGATTCATAAAATCACAAGGCTGGAAAAGATCTCCAGGGAATTCTATAGAAGCTAAAGCCCTCTGGGATTTGAAACACCACTGCCACATTCCCACCAAGCCATGATCAGCTTCCAACTTAGTACATTCAGTGGGAGGGAACTCACTAATCCTGAGGTGCTATTCTATTTATTTGACATATCTAAAAGTGAAAAAAAGTATATTGTTTTTTATATCGAGCCCAAACCTGTTTTCTAGAGACTTCCACCATTGCCCTAGTTCTATTTGTTGTAACTCTTGTCATGAACCTCCCAGGAATAGTGGTTAGATTATACAAATTCCATAAAATACATGTATTATGGATTATACATATAAGGTTTGCTGTAATTAACAAATTATATGATCAACCCCCTGCCTATTATAATAAATATACTTCCCCAAAGGTAAAATGATAAAGAACTGTCTTCAACTTTGTGCAGGTGGCCTATGCGATAAATGTTCAAGTTGTGAAAGGTGCACCTGATCACCATAAAAGTACTTCTTTGCTTTATGAGGACAGTGAAGAACTGATTGCAGTATCCAGCAGGCAAATGTTTGTGTTAGTTTTTGGCCCAATGTTTTCCTGCTCCTCTTGTGCTTCAGAAAGTAGCAGAGTTAAGAGAGGCTCATGTTACTGTCCTTTAGGAGACTTTCTGGAGAGTAATGGGGGAAATAACAAAAGTATAAAAATATGCTCAATGATGGCACTAACTTGGGTGCTAAGATATATTTTTTTAAACCAGTTATATGCTTGGTCAATAAAGAGTCCAAAAACCTAATGTGTTTTTTTTTTTTTTAATTCACAGCTAGAATTTAAAGAAAAGAAAAAAACAGATCACTAGTCTTTTCCTCTGTGCTCTCATATTAAACCATCAGTGCCCTCTCTGGGGCCAAGGCTCAGGACTGACTGTATGGCACAACCATGACTATTCAGAGAGAAAACTATTTTGGTCCACATTTCTGTATTTTCCTTCAAACCTCAGATGAACTGCTCCTCTTGCAAACCTCAGTCTCTCTGTCTATAAAATGAGGAGAATCATCTTTAACAGTTTTAAGGTCCTGCTCAGCAGCAGTATGTTCTGCTTTCCAGAATAAAATTTTGGAAAGTCTCTTTATTTTTCCAAGCACAACAAATTACCTCTGCATACATCTCGGCAGAGTTGACTTCTTAAAGCAAACTTTGATATCAGATCCCTTCCGAATAGCTTTAGTGGGCTATTTGGGTAATTCCGGCTTTGGGAAGAATTCCAATAAATCAGCAGCAAAATTCCACCTGCCACGGGGGAAAGAGTGATTTTCTTTTCTTTCTTCCTGGCCTGGGTGTTTGGAAGCAACTCTCTCCTTTCCATGTGCATCCAGCAGGAAGGAATGCATTTGCATGGAGAGCATCCAGGTCCAGGCCCTCATTCATCACCACACCCTCCCTGGGACTTTTGCACCTGACCCCATGCTGGTTCCTCCTCCTCTCTTGGATGATGCAATGTTCCCAGAAGACCACAGTCCTGATGGTGGCTCTACCTCAGGTCACACAGCCTCCCATCAATCACTTAAGGCAGAATGTCTCGGGTCCTGATGACTGATTCTGGCTTTGAAGGTCACTGGTGACTTGGTGCTGACCTCCCTGGCTCTGATGTACATTCCCTATGCTGTAGCTCAGAGTTTCTCAAAGGGCAATCCTGGGACTGTGGTCTTCCTTCTGAATCTGAATCACCCACATAACATCTGGAAATCATGCATTTTAAAACAGCTCCATGGGTGAATTTCATGCACACTCAAGTTGGTGATCTGTTCTTTAAACTACCTTCTCCCCACTTGTCCTTCACCAATATTTAAGTCCATGTTACTTTAATCTCCTGACTGAATTTGTGAATCACTTACTTAACAATGTTGCCAACCACTAAGGTTGGCAAAACACTGGTATAAAGAAAACTCTCAAGGTAATATTGAGCTATTGTTTTGTAACAGTGGTCCACTTTATGCATTGAATATAGACCTTGCTTCTCTGCCACTGAAACTTTTTTTTCTTAGGGTACCAGAGATTAAATGCAGGGGCTATTAACCATGGAGTCATACCCCTTGTACTTTTTCTTTTTTTTTATTTTGAGATAGGGTCTCACTAAATTGCTAAGGCTTATCCTGCATTTGTGATCCTTCTGCCTCAGCCTCCCAAGCCATTGGGATTACAGGTGTGTGCCACCACACCTGGGAACTGCAAGTTATTTTTCACAGAATGTGCAATTCTTTCTCTTCCTCTCTCCCTTCTTCTCCCTGATCTCTTCCTCTCCCTAATCTCAGGGGAAACAGGGTTACCCTTCTTCCCCATTTTAGGCCATATTATCTCTCCTTGAGCACACACCCAAGGTAGGAACAAAGTCATCTAGATTTGGGGGATGGCACCAGAAGAGCTCAGAAATGACTATCTCCCAAATTAACAAGTGAATTACAGCTCCAAAAGAGAGCAAATGGAAAGTAGCCTTTGAATCACCTCTTTAAAAGTCCCCTGTTCCTGCTGATGGGCAGAATCACAGCCTCTGGGACAGGAGTTCCCTTTGTTTCTCCTTTGCCAGCAAAGCAATAAACCTTCTTTTTCCTTTTTCTCAAAACCATGTCCTCATTATTGGATTGGCATTGGGGACAAGGACTGAGCTTTTGGTAACAGTTTGAAAGAAAATTCCTTGACAATAGCAATGATATCTATTCGCCTCCACCCTTGCAGTGGTAGACCCTGGCATATATTAAGTACCCGTTAAATATTGAGTGAATGAGAAAATGATACCTAAAGAAGAAATGGGAAGTGTACTTTCTGTGTTGAATAAAGCAAAATCCTTAATGACAGAAAAATTATCATATTTCTTCTGGATTATAGAAAACAAACAAAAAGACAGCAGGGCATGGAGGTGTACATCTATAATACCAGTGATTTGGGAGTCTGAGGCAGGAGGATCACAAGATCAAGGCCAGCCTGAGCAACTTAGTGAAGCCCTAAGCCACTTAGTAAGATACTGTCTCAAAATAAAAAAATAAAAAATAGAAAGGGCTGGGAATGTGGCTCAGTGGTTAACCACCTCTGTGTTCAATCCCTGGTACCAAAAAAAGTGACACTTTACCCGGTCTCTAGTTAGCCTTGATTTTGAATGGATTGCAAATTCAGAAAGAGGAAAATAGAGATATATCATCACTACACTGTAGTTTGACCCCATTTCCTGAAAATGAAGCATACAGAGGTGTGCTGGTCTAATGAAGCTTGCAGGGGGATTTTGGACAAGAGGGTGATTTAGTATTTTTACTAACAACTACTTTAGAAGATAACATCATAATAAGCAATTTGTGCATCCATGAGGTTCTTGGACTAACAAGTTGACACAAGTTTTTCTGTGTACCCAAAATGATACATTGAAGTCCTAACCCCCGGTGCCTCAGAATGTAATGTTGAATAAAACTAGGGTCCTTACAGAAGGCATCAAGCTAAAATGAGATTACTAGTATCCAGTCCTAATCCAATAAAGCTTGTGCCCTTATAAAAAAGGAAAATTCAGACAGAGACCCCTACAAGGAGAGGATAATATGAAGACAGAGAGAATGCTGTCTGTAAAGCAAGGGACACCTAAAGTTACCAGAAGCTAGGAGAGAGTCATGAAACAGATTCACCCACATAATACTTATTGGCATCAGATCTGCTATTTTGCTGCCGCCATTATTCTCCCTCCCCCACACCATTTTGCAACCTAGATTGCTAGCCCTTGAACTTCCTAGCCAGTCATTGGTCCAGGTTGTTAGTCTATGAACCTCCTCGTCAGTCATTGCTCCATTGTTATTAGCCTGTGAAATTCCACTACTTAAGAATAGCTCCACTGACATTCTCTCTCTTTCTCTCTCTCTCCTTCTCACTTTCTCTCTCTCACTTTCCTCCTCCTCCTCCTCCTCCTCCTCCTCCTCACTCTTGCGCTCTCTCTCCCTGTGGGCAGACACCCTGCCTTCCGCTTAATAAAATCTCTTGTGAGTTCCCACGTCTGGAGTGGTTTCTGAGTGCTCACAAGGAACCAACACTCTAAGACTTGGATTTCAGACTTCCAGCCACCAGAACTGGAAAGTGATCCATTTCTTTTTTTTATTATTTTTTATTTTTACAGACTGCATTTTGATTCATTTTACACAAATGTGGTACAACTTTTCATTTCTATGGTTGTACACAAAATGGAATCACACCATTCATGTAATCATACATATACATAGGGTAATACTGTCAGTGAAACATTTCTCTTATTTAATCTTTCCAATTCCAGAGTATGGTACTTTGGTTTTTATTTGTTTGTTGGTTACCAGGGATTGAACCCAGGGGTGCTTAACCACTGAGCCGCATTCTCAGTCCCTTTTATTTTTTATTTAGAGACAGGGTCTGGCTAAGTTGCTTAGGGCCTCACTAAGTTATTGAGGCTGCCTTTGAACTCATGATCCTCCCAAACCACTGGGATTACAGGCATGCACCACCACGCCTGGGTGAGTGTAGTACTTTGCTACAGCAGACCTAGCAAACTAATACAACCACTATAGTTTAAAAGATACCTAGAAAGAGAAAATGTCTTTGGTTGGGCTATGGCAGAAACAATTGAGTAGGACAGATGAGCAGAACAGCTTGGACAAGAGCACATATCACTGGAAAATGCACAGAACCATAGGAGAGGAATAGGGAGGTGAGGGATACTCAGAGCAAGTAGAGTGTTGACAGTCATTGAGGACTGGAAAGGCTTGAAAGGAGGACTTCCTGGAGGAGGTGCCAAAAGAACTACATGCTAAAATGATTAGGATTTGAACTAGAAGAGAAGGAATGACAAAGAAGGAAAAAAAGCTTTCCATTTATAAAACCTTTCAGTGAAAGATTCCTTCACATAACTAGCTCCTTTATTATATTAAAATGTAACCTGAGATTAAAATGGCAAAATGGTTAAAGAGTCAAATATGGGTAATTGGTACAGGGGATTCATTATATTATTCTATTTTTATGCCTGTTGGAAGGTTTGCATATGAAAAAAAAATGTGTGGCTATAGGGATATATGTACATCAGAAGACCAAAATTCTGTTAGCACTCTCTAATGTTGCAGGATCATTTCTAATTTTCATAATGGTTTCTCGTTTGCTTTCTTTTCAACAAAAGGACTATAAAATTTCATCAATTATCTCTAAAGATGTATAGAAAGTCACAAAGGGAAAGTTTAATTCTGAGGCATCAGGATCCTGTTCTCCTTTTATTTCCATGTAATTTACATCCATTAAACCAAACAAAGACAAGAGTTTGACTTTGTCATCTAGAAATTAAGATTGAGACCAACAGAGAAATATACTACAATAAAAACAAATCCAGAGCTGGGTGCAGTGGTGCGAGTTCAAAGCCAGACTCAGCAACTTAGTGAGGCACTAAACAACTCAGTGAGACCCTGTCTGTAAATAAAATACAAAATAGAGCTGGGAATGTGGTTCAGTGGTCAAGTGCCACAAGTTCAATCCCTGGTATCAAAAAAAATCCAAAGTCTTTATAAAAATTTGTTCTGCATTTATTTACTAGAGTTTAATGTGAAGGAGTTATATTTTCTTTTGTATAGCACAAAATTTATGAAAAATAATAAAATACAAAAGATTCTTTACTATAAATTCTATATAATCAAGTGATACTTTTTTATTGGTCCTTTTTAGTTATACATGACAGTAGAATCCATTTGGACATAATTACACAACATGGAATAGATCTTGTTCTAATTCAGACCCCAGTACCTCTCCTTCCCCTTCCCTCTCCCCACCCCCTGATCCCTTCCCTCTATTGATCTTCCTGCCATTTACCCATAGTTATTTTTTATTTAATTTCTTGTGAATACACCACAGTGAATCTCACCAAGTGATTCTTCAAGGAGTACTTTCCTGGGTTTTACTAAGCTCTTATATTCAGTCTATCTATCTCTAATTCAACCATGATTTTACAAATGTAACTGCATCCCAATCTACTCTTTTTCTAGTACATTTATCATCATTACATCTGATATATGATTACACATAAGTTCTGTTTCACCTTCATACATATTATATTCATTAAACTGAAATATCTTCAACTTCAGCATTAAGATAGCAAAAATTCACTTGTTCATCATTTACATGTTATGACTTTTTCTGAATCACAAGAGACTTCAAATAGTGGAAGAATATTTCTTCAATTTTTGTGTTGATCACAAATGTAATGGCTAAAGATATAACACACTTTTGTTTTTGTTTTGCATTATCAATATTGTCACTATTGCTTTAAGCATAGACAATAAATCAAACCCTGGCTTGTAGGGTTTTCCAGTTCCCATGGTGTAAGAATTCCCACTATAGCTGATTTCAAAGTACCAACGTAGAAATTGAAACACTGAGATGGCATTGGGAAAAGAATGCATGGCACACCACTGTATAGCCCTTTCACATACACATACAGTAGATGTAAATGGCATTAAGTTCATTCATAATATTAGTAAAATAAATAGGAAGTAATGAGTTTGGAGTACTGTTTTATATTTTAGTATAAATTGTATAATTATATGCTTATAAAATTTAAGTTTTAAAGTGATTATGTTTAAAACTCAGCTCACAAAAACCCTGAAAATTGAACTTGGCTATAGTTCAGTGGTAGAGTGCTTGCCTAGCATGCATGAGGCCCTGGGTTCTATTCTCAACACCAAAAAATAAATTACTGAAAATTTAACAATCAGCTTTCTTGAGCAGAAATGAGTTAACTCCAGCACACCAATTTCTTATGATCATTAAAGTCCACATTTAGAAATTCAGAAGTCTGGGTAGATAACCCAACTTCTTTTCATGATGAAAATTTACAAATAGACACAAAATAGGTAGAATAATAAAATGAACCTCCATTACACACCACTCATATTTTGTCAAACTTGTAAAATCCTTTCTTTGCTTTATTTTTGCTGAACTATTGTAAAACAAATATTTTCAAGTAAAGATAGTCTCCTGAGTTATACTACAGCATGCATAACCAGAGAAGTTCCCTTACCTATTGCAGGTAGGACAGCATTTGGGGCATATAACAGCAACAGGTGCAAATGGTGGCTTTTGAGATGGATGGAGATGCATGACCAGTGGCCAAGGAGAATAGCAAGAGAAGGTGGGATCTATGGCAAGTGATTGTCTCTAAGGGCATAGAGTAAGCTCTAGCATGTCTCAGCAGTGAGGACAGGGCTCAGAATGAAGGCAGCTTAGGAGAAGTGCTCTTGGGAAAGCCAGAAAGCAGATTCCAGTGCTTACCAAGTCTCCAGTACCCACATTGAGAAGGATTTCAGCCCTTCCATGGAAGGATTGGCCACATAATACAAGGGCCAGTCACAGGGGAGGGAAGGCTGAGGACACTGGGAGCTTCAGCAGAACAGAGACTTGGTCTTTAAAATGTAGAATTGCATGTTTCCATTTCTACATCTCCAGTCAAAACTGCCTTTCAAATTAGGAAGCAGGCTTCACCTGTGAGTAGAGATCAAGAGACAGTGGCTGCAGAAGAAGGAGGCCCAGTGAGGCCTGCGAAGCAGGTTGGGCCTAACATAAATCAGCTCCCTTCCAAAAAAGGCAGAGCTGCAAAACCCAACACAGGCCCCAGTGGAGCTCTTCTCTGACTTGAGCATTTGGAAATGTCACCTGAAGAGCTTCCTAAATGCAGAGTCCCAGGCCTAACCTCATGGCCTCTTATTCTGTAGGTCTGCAAGTCTCTTCGCTTTGAATTAGAGCCCTGGTGGTTCTGGAGAATATGGTCCAGGATTACCATTTGAGAAAATTTGCTTTAACTCTCCAAAGAGGGGGTGCAGCTTCCTTTCTTTCAATCACCCTCCTCTTATCCTATAACTTATTCCAATTCTTCCCATAATATGAATTTAAAAAGTGATTTCCTTCATGTGACATGAATGATGAGAACATGAATGTGTTCTATTTTGGAAATGAAAAAGCTGAAAGCAAACTGCATTGTGCTGAGTACATCATCTGTCCCAGGCTTTGTGCATGGTGCTTTATAGAAATCGGACTCCAAGCTATGTTTCTTACTAGGAGGCAGCAGCTTGATAGTGTAGGAGGTCGTATTTATTGAGTGCTTCCTCCATGTCAGGACAGAACAACATTAACTCAATTTCCCTGACAACCCTATGAGTAGAAGCTATAATTATGCCAGGTTTAGAGATAAGAAAGCCTCTCCTCCAAGGTCACCCAGGGTGTGAGTGGAACAGCTGGGATTAAACCAGGAATTTTGTCTCCAGAGTCCTGCTTGAGCAGAGTCCACTGCCAAGGTCCATGATTGGGAATGCAAAATCCTCAGTTTCCAACTGCCCTTTACCATCTCCCACAGCTATCTGTGTCATAACAACTCTTCTGAATTCGTCCAGAGTAGCCCATTAAATCCCAAGTTCCCCATTCTGTGAATATTTCAATGAAATTGATAAAGGCATATTAAAATATGTTGGAAATCCTAATCTTTTTTTTACATCCTTTAATTAATCATTCAGCTATTACTATTCCCAAAGGAATAGAAATCTAAAGACTTATTGCCAAAGTTACCATAAGTGGTATATCTGTTACTCAGGTTTTTTTTATACATGCCCCACATCTGGGATGATTGAAATTAATGGGCTACTTCTTTTATTGTGGTAAAATATACATAACATCAAATTTACCATTTTTACCATTTTATAATTTTTTTTTTAGTTTTCAATGGATCGTTTTTATTTTATTTGTTTATTTTTATGTGGTGCCGGATGGAACCCAGGGCCTCACACATGCCAGGTAAGCGCTCTACCACTGAGCCACAACCCCAGCCCCCATTTTTACCATGTTTAAGCCATCAAGCACATTCACATCTTTGTGTGACCATTACCACCACTGGTGTCCAGAACATTTTTCATCTTCTCAAGATACAACTCTCTGTAACCTCAGATAAATTCAGACTGCTGGGCATGCATGTCCTCTCTCTGCAGGGAAGGTAGACTAGGACTCACCTTTCACTCCTACAAACCTCCTCACTGAGGAAACCGTGCTTTTCCTATCTCTTTTGCTCTTCATGTCACAAGGCTGCTTTCTTCCTCCCTCATTCACCTTCACAATGGTGCATCTTGAAACTCACATCTCACAGGTCCGAGAAAATGTGAACTGCGTGAGAAAACCAGCCTCCTGCCTCTGGTTCTCCTCCCACTTCCCCTTATGAAGAGACCCTTGCCGCCCCCACAACACACTGTCCTCTTTGTATTCAGCCTTGTCTTATACTGAAGTGACATCCCTTTTCTCTTCTCCCAGGGCCCCAAGGGCTACCTCTCTGGCCTTCTGCATTCTTAACCCACTTGTACATGTTCCTAGCTAAGTTCGGATTTGCGTTTGTGTCATTTTAATGAGTCCTTGGAGGCCAACTTTGAACTCCCTATGCTCCCCTCCCCTCCTCCCTCCAGCTGTTTCCATGGGGGCGACCTCTCCTATTCTAATTCCATCGTGACTGGGTCCACTGAGCTCATTCTCTCCTGTGTTTCCCTTCACTGGGACCCGTGACACCCTCCTTCCTACAACTGTCACCCACTCCCTGCAGTCCTTTTCTCCCCAGTGGACTCCTGCCTGCAGTCTCTACTCCAGGAGGGAAGGTCCAGATTTCATGGTCAGGCACCTTTCTGTCTTCTCATACTCCTGTTCTGCTTGAACTCTGTTTCTCTCCCACTGAAAATTAAGGTCCAGCCTCCTCTTTGTTCGCTTTCCCTCACTTCCTCCTCTCTTCCCTTACAGGCTCAGAAGTACCTGAGCTACTCAGTTCTTACTTTGCTCCTTTCCCTCTGGCCTGGTCATCCTACCTCTCTCCGAAGACAAAGATTATGTTCAATGTCCTTTTGTTGGTGGCTCTGCCGAGCTTCCAAAGCCCCATGTCCTGGCAATTTCTTGCACAACACCCATGTCCTCTTTTTGGCCATCCCCAACACTTGCATTGAATGAAATTTCCAAACCAATACTGGAATACTGCCAGCTTTTTTTCTGACTTGGGTTTTGTCCTTCTGACTTGTCCCCCAAAGCAACAAAGGCAAAATCCCACGGAGTTCTTATTACATGTACCATGTGTATGTTCTGGGAAATAAACCCCAAAGAAGCAGTGCTCCTGCCTTAGAATCAACTCTCGCCTCACCCAAGATGGAGAGCCCCCACTGCCCCCTCCAGCTCTTCAGGTTGTGCTAACATGCCTAGGCCAGCTTCCCAAACTGTCTGCTTCTTGTCCTATGATGGACAATTAGTCTACAGTAGCTCCCTAATCAGGTCAGTGTGTCATTCCTGCAGAGAATGAACAGATTCCCTGACTGTGGCCTGCCAAGAGGAATCATTCCGCTGCCCCTCCGGCCCCTTTGCTCCTGATATGGTTTTCACCACAAATCAAATTTCTCGGCTCATCCGAAGCTCCCATCAAACCTCCTACTCACCAGGTTGTGAATTACTGTTAATTAGTCTCATGGGTCAGATGTAATCAAATTAATATGCAGGGTCCCCACCAGATTGTCTCTAATGGAGCAGCTGCACAGTCCTCTGAACAAATGCCCTGCAGGGGGCTCCAGCCCTTCTCACTCACCCTTAGGAAACAGGAGAGTTGCTTCTGGCTCACCTCACCCTTCCCTCCTCTCCCCACCTGACTGGGAACACTGCAAACACAGCAATATCATCCTCTTCTTCCCCACTTCATCCTCACAAGTCTTCGCATTTATTTCCCTCACTCCAATCTGCCCCAGTCTGTGAGGTTTTCTTTGTGTTCACTCTTTCAAAGCATTCTCCCTTGCAGCCGGCTCCAAAACAGGCAGATGCTGTGTGGTGTTTCCTTCCCTGCTGTAATTTAGGCCTACCCTGTGTCCCCTCTGTCCCCCTGGAATTCTACCTCCGGCCTAGCAGCCTAAATTACTACTTCTTCAGAGCTATGTATATGCCTTGTCATAGCAGCCATGTGGATTTCTTCCCAGCATTCACAGTTTACTCACATGTGACTTTCCTTTTCTGTAACTTTCCAGGGCCTCTTTACGTAAACAGGGCAGGGATCAGGTAGCATCTCAGTTTTGTATTTGGGTAAGGCAAAGCGTGGAGAGATTTCATGATTGGCCCAAGGTCCCTCCATGAGTTAGAAGCAAGTCTATGACTCAGGCTTCCTGGCTTTTAGCTGGGTATTCTCTCTAGTAGATGCTGCCATGATGCATTATCCAAATAACTTCTGACTTAGACCAACCATCTATGAATAACCCTCATTTCCCGGACTATGCCTGCCACTGGGAAATTGAGGGTCTGGTAACATTTAAGAGTCACTAAATTACTTGAGCTCCCACCCAGAGCTTCTGAGCTTTTAATAACAGATCTACTGAGGGTAATTATGTGTTAACTACGCATCCTAGCCAGGTTCTCTACTCCCTGAAAGCTCACTTTTGTGAGCAGAAGAGGGACCCCAGGGCACGACAGTCTCCCTGCTCTTTACCCTCATCACTCCTTCCGCCCACTTTGTTGGTTTCTCACAGTTCCTCCCTTTTCAAAGATTACTTCTCTTCACCTTGAAATATCCTTGTCTTTCTCCTGCTTCCCTCCTTCCGTTCCTCTCCCCACCTCCAATACCCTAACCCTGTCATTAATTTGCCTTATGGCCCTGAGACAATAATTCCTTTACCCTGTCCTTGATCTGCACATCAGATGCCTCCTTAACAAAATAATGTCATCTGTTTTATCTTGAGGAGAGCAAACATTAAAGCATGATGCATATATTTGGAAAACCAATATGAAAACAGAATTTCAGAGTATCAATTGCAATTTTCTTTTAACTTTGAAAATTGATTCTGTAGAATTTCTTCTGGGAGATATATTGTAATTATAAGTAAGAAATCTTTGAAAAAATAAAGGATAGCATATGTACTTGATATCAAAATCTATCATAAAGTTTCAGTAATTAAAACAATGCCAGTCATTGTTCGATAATTAAAACAGAATTTAGCACAGAAATAGTTAAGTAGATCAATTCAACAGAATAAGCATTTTTTTGAAACTGAAATATACAACTTTCTATGAATATAATATATGCTAAGGTCAGTATTTCAATTCAGTAAGGAAAGTAAGGATTATTCAGTATACAGAGCATAGAGACAAACATCTATTTGGAAGACAATAGACAAACATCTACTGTCTAGAACTCTAATCCATGCATCGTACAAAAACAAATTCACAATAAATTTTTTTTAATTCAGCTGAATTAAAGATGTAAAAAAAATGTAAATATAAAAATGATGGCATTGGGGCTGGGGATATAGCTCAGTCGGTAGAGTGGTTGCCTCACAAGCACAAGGCCCTGGTTCAATCCTTAGCACCACAAAAATAAATAAATAAATAAAAAACAACACTATGGCATTTTTGTTGTTGTTGTCGTTCCAGTACTGAGGATTGAACCCAGGACCTCACACATGCTGGGCAAGTACTCTACCACTGAGCTACATTCCTAGCCCCACACCATGGAATTTTAGGAGAAAATATGAAAAAAAGTTTTCTTATCCTGCAGTAAAATGTTTGAAGCCAGAAAACAAATATTGACAATATGACTTCACAAAAAATTTAAAGCTATTTAGTAAAATACATATAAACAAAGAACAAGCAATAGACTGGGACAAATATTGGCAACCCATCTAACAAAGGGTTAATAATTCTTCTATGCAAAAAATGTCTAAAGCCAATCAAAAAGTAGAAGAAGAACACTAAGAAGTCATTCAGATTTTAAAAAGCTACAAATAGCCAATACATATTTAAAAATATGTTCACCTTCACTAGAAAAGAACATAAAAATATGTGATTTTTCCAAATGAATTAATAAGTATTAAAAACATAGATAATATCAAGTATTGGTAGATGTGTTTAAGCACAGCATGTACGTGTGTATGCACACATATGTAGGAAAATTGTTAGCAGTTAGCGTGTATTAAAATTGCATATCTCTATGTCCCATGACACTGAAATTTCATTTCCAGGAATCCATAATCCATTCTACACAAATATCACCACAAACACATATAAATATATATGTATGAGAATGTTTGTTTCAGACTTTGTTATTAAAAAATTAATATATTTATCATAGAAAATTTGCAAACAGACAAGCAAAAGAAAAAATAATAATTACCCATTATACTACATCTAAAAAAATGAACAACATTAATATGTCAGTGTTTAGTCTTGTTTTTAATAGTAGCAAAGGAGAGGTGGACAATCTGAGTGTCTATCAATAGGGAATGCTTCAATTTATTACATGCACACAATAGAACACTAGGCAGTCATAAAAAGCAGAAGCAGATTACTATATTGTATAAAGAAATCCATTCTATCTTGTTAAATGAAAGAAAAAACTGCAGTCTCGTATGTCTAACATGATTGCAATTTTACTTTTTAAAATGAACCTGTTTATGTCCAATTATACATAACCATATATTTTTAAACATAGGACAGTAAATGTATGATTCCAAAAACGGTATGCCTCTACCTCATGTACAAACAGAGAAACAAGATGTATCCCATTTGTTTACAATAAATATGAATTTTAAAAAAACATAGGACAAAGTCAAGAAGTCTATACACCACAATATTTTAGGCATTTCTGCTGTCCCTCTGGGACTGATTGGAGGGGCGAAAGGGCAGTATTCTCACTTTTTATTTATTTATATTATTCCCCTGGAAAATGGCAGAATTAATACAATATTTATATTTTTCTCTGTGTTTTAAAAATATAAGCAAAATCATAAAAGGGAAAGAAGAATTCTTATGAGTATAAAGCCAATAATTTCATTCATTCATTAAATCAGCAACTGAGGGCCTAGTTGGGTCACTGTGCAGGATACTGGGAGTCATTAATGATGAAGCCACACCATTTGCCATTAAGGAGGATAAACCAACTTGCAGGACAGGCAGAGGAAAAGGGACCAGACCTGTCCCACATGGCTTAAGGGGACACTTTCTCCCATATCATTAAGTATCTTTGAAAATAAATTTTTGTGCAATATGGAGAGTGAACCCAGAGGCACTCTCACACTGAACCACACCCCAACACTTTTTATTTTTATTTATTCATTTTTATTATTTTTAATTTATCTTTTAATTTTTTACAGACTGCATTTTGATTCATTGTACACAAATGGGGTACATCATTTCGTTTCTATGGTTGTACACGATGTAGATTCATACCATTCGTGTAACCATACCTGTACATAGGGTAATACTGTCTCAGTCCACCATTTTTCATAACCCCCCTTCCTCTCATTTCCTTCTACATATTCTAAAGTTCCCCCATTCTTCTCTCACTCCCCCCACCATCCCCACAGTTATCCAACTCCTCGGTTTATACCCAAAGGACTTAAAATCAACAAACTACAGTAACACAGCCACATCAATGTTTATTTTTACTTTTTTAAGAGAAGTTCTCACTAAATTTCTGAGGCTGGCCTTGAGTTTGCAGCCCCCCTGCCTCAGTCTCCCAAGTCACTGGGATTATAGGCATGATCATAGTGCCTGGTCAAAATAATATTTTTTAAGTCATGTAACATGCTTATAGCAAGAGTATAATTACTTAACATATTTAACTAAATGACTATTGGTGGACATACAGTTTACTCCCAATTTGAGGCATTCATGAGTAATATCTTTATTCATGAACCTTTGAACATATCTCTGAAGCAGCTTAGGATATATACAAATTAAGTAAATTCCTAGACCAAAGTCTATGGAACATTTGAAGACTCTTAATACATATTTCCAACTGCCTTCCAGCATGATAAGTGAATTCCCTTCTTGCACTTCTGATACAACAGGCTATAAATACTTAAAAGAAAAACTGTTCATTTGATAGACAGTAATATGAGCATTTTTAAATTTGTAAATTTTATTGTTATAAGGATTTCATGTTTATGGACCATTTGTTTATCTTCATTGTAGTTTGTCTGTCTGTTCATGTCCTTGCCCCATGTTTATCTTGAGTCAGTTCATCTCTGTCTTATTGATTCACAAGAACCCTTGAACACATAGATATTCTTGAGATTGATGCAGTGGAGCTCCTGGTGAGACTTAAGGCAAAGACATATGCTCACCCAGTTCCTGTTTTCAGCTCTGCCAACACAGAAGATGTTGGCGGGTTCCCCGCTGCACCATGCAGGGAAAGACCAGGTCCACTCAGTTGACTTGTGCTGCCCCAAGCCCTAAGACTGACTATGGAAAGGAGTGCCGATTCTCCCTGCAGCAGCAAGAATTAGCCACGACAATGTTGAGCTTTACCGTGCTAGAAACAGGGGGAGGGGCAGGTAATCCCTAGACACAGACTCACACACTTGCCCATGTCCTACACTTACTGCGTGACATGTTCAAGAAGGCACCGGTGGGGCTTTCAAGGATTCCAGATCAAAGAAGCCTAAACTGGGTTTTGTAAAACCCAGAGAAAATTTCACTTCCCACAAATTGAAATCAGGGCTCTCCTCTTCTCAATACACCAAATCTACATCACGCTTCCCAGGCTCCCCATCATTATTAGTTTATAAAGATTCATTGATATTCAATTAAGTAGTTCTAATGTTCTCAATGCAGCCCTAGACAGCACTTTATAAAGAATACATCCGCCCTCTGGAGACAGCTGGGGAAGCCAATTAGTCGGGATAAATTTGCATATCAATCCAGCTGTGGAATGAAATCAGCCTTGTTCAGCAGTCACAATGTGAAGAGCAAAGGGAGGAATCCAAGTGCTCCCTCCCCTTTCTTCCCTCACCTCAAGTGAGCCCCAGCTTTCATTAAAAGGCTGTGAATCCTGAGAGAGAAAATCCGTAAATGCTCCCCTTCCCTGCCAAGTGTGTGCTACCACTGAGAAGCAGTTATTAATGGGGAAGTTTAATGCCCTCCCAAGGGTTAGTACTAATTCACATAAATATTGGAACACTTAACAAAGGATTTTTGTTTCAGCGGTTGAAAAATTGCTTAGTAATTCTATTGTAAAGTTAAACCTCAATATAATGAGGTTTCAATTTTCTAATGGTTCCACTACATAGCAAGGATTCAATTCAATTTAAAACAACATTTAATGAGTCACTACTATGCTAAGGTCCCATGCAAAATATTGGCATGTGAGGAAGTACTTTGATAAGATACAAACAACTTTAATTAATCATGGATTTAAGGGCTGGAGTTGTGGCTCAGTGGTAGAGCACTTGCCTAGCACGTATGAGGCACTGGGTTCGATCCTCAGCACCACATAAAAATAAATAAATAAAATAAAGGTATTGTGTCCATCCACAACTAAATATACATATAGGGCTGGGGTTGTGACTCAGTGGTACAGCACTTGCCTGCCATTCGTGAGGCACTGGGTTCGATCCTCAGCACCACAGAAACAAATAAGATAAAGGTACTGTGGGGCTGGGATTGTATAGAGCTCTTGCCTAGCATGTGTGAGGACTGGGTTCAATTCTCAGCATCACATACAAATAAATAAATAAAAGTTCATCAACAACTAATACAAGGATTAAAAAAAAGGTGTCTATCCACAACTAAAATCATATATCAAAAATTATGGATTCATAGACTGTGAGAGTTGGAAGGGCCCCTAATCTCACAGGGCCAAACTCTACTTACAGTCCTCCCAAGGCAGCTTCTGCCATCTCTGAGTCTTTTTAGTATCTTTCCCCTGATATCTTCCTTCCCAAGTTAAACAAACTCTTCCACCTTTGACAATGCACTGCCAGCCCTCTGTACCAGAACTAGGCCTCTGCTGAATGTGTTGAAGTTTTTCCTTAGCTGCCTTAAGAGTGTGAACCCCAGAACTGGGCACAATACATGGGAACCATTATTCCCTCTTTCAAGTCACACACCTATGCATGCAGAACATGCTTAGGCAATCACAGCACACTACTGTGACAATCAGATTCAGGTATGTGTTGCACCTGCAATGCTAACCATAACCTTGTGTGGTTAATTAACTTCTCTATATCACATTTTCCCTGTCTACATTAATCTTCACTGAGCATTGTTTGGGAAGCATCATTCGACCATTAGTACGAGTGGTTCTTCACTGTCCATTTTAAAAAGTACACCTCTGTGGACCATCAATGGTCTCTAATCCCTCACTGTTCCTCACACTTTATGTTCTTTCTGCAGTATAACAGAAAGTATGTGCATGCCTATTGCCCTTGTAATACACATTATTTACTGTCTACATAAACTTCAATGCACTACCTAATTCTAATTACCTGGTTTATAAAATGAGAAGATCTTTACCTCCCTCAAAGTTATTAAATTTAAATGAGATAATACATGTAAAATGATCAAAATAGCACCCAATATCACTCAAATGGTAAGCATCACCTCCAAAGGAAAAGACCAATGGGTACAAAGCTGGACAAAATATGAAATAATTCATGTGATCCTTGGGAGAGAAAAAAATAAGTTTATATGAAAAAATCTGAGGTTTTCTGCCTGGAGGCACTTTCCAGGACTTACTTCAGATAGGGGGAAACCAAACAGAACATGGAAGGTGTCACTAAACTGAAAAGATGGAGAATAGCGTTATTAAAGGCTGAGGAACTGTACACCGACCGATTCATAGAGTTCATTCAGGGCCAGGAGACATTTACTTTCGACCAGCCATACTGTGTTGAACAAGCCTCAAAAGTATCACTCTTATCCACAAGTAACTTATTACTTTCATATTCAAACAAACTTCAATAGTTAAAAGACGACAAGATCCAGTCACTCAACAAGGCAACTTTATCAATGTCCACTATCCAAACAGATTTATTACACATGCAAAAAAGCAAACAACATGACTGATAACCAGGAAGGAAATGAGTCAGTAGAGGTTTACTGAGATATGACAAAGGTGATGAAATTAGCAGACAAGGACTTTCAATAGTTATTATGAGTACCCTTGAGGATTAAAATAAACATGAACATAATAAGGAGATAAATATAAGATATAAAAATTATGTGCCACTTTAAAGATGGAAATGCAATATAGTAAGTGAAAATTAACCATGTGGGCTAGAAAGCAAATTAGAAGTTCTGGAAGAAAATATTAGCGGACTGGAATACATAGTAGTAGAGAGTATCCAAACTGAAGCACAGATAGTAAAACCACAGGGGGGAAATTAACATGGTATCAGTAATCTATGGGACAAAGTGGTCTAACATTTGCATCATAGGACTCCCAGAAAAGGAAGAGAAGTCCAGAAACATTTGAAATAATGGAGGGGAAGGCAAAAATTTCCAAATGTGTTAAAAATCAATAAATCCACTGATCCAAGAAGCTCAAGAAACACAGGCATGATACACACATACATCACAAAGGTACAGCATAATAATATTGCTAAAAAGCAGTGCTCAAGAATCTTAATCCTTTTTTCATTTCCGAGAATATTTTATTGGTGCACATTAATTATAAAAATGGTAGGTTTCATTATGACATATTTAGGTATATGAAAAACATAATTTGGTCAATTTTACTCACCAATACCTCCCTTTCCCTCCCTCCTTTCTTCCCCTCTTTAACCTAATGTTCTTACTTTTACTTTCATGAAATTGATTTTTTCCCCTCTAGCTTCTACATATAAGAGCAAATATACAACACTTTTCTCTCTTGAGTCTGATTTATTTCACTCTAAAATATGGCTTTAAATTCCATCTATTTTGTCTGCAAATGACATGATTTTTTTCTTCTTTATGGCTGAGTAAAACTCAGTAAAACTCCATTGTGTGTGTGTGTGTGTGTGTGTGTGTGTGTGTGTACTGCATTTTCGATCCACTGATATACAACCTAGGTTGATTCCATAACTTGGCTATTTGTGAACTGCACTGAATAAACATATGTATGCAGGTATCTATAAAGTCTAATGACTTTAATTCCTTTTTTTAAATGTGTGTGGTGCTGGGGATTGAACCCAGAACCTCACACATGCCATGCAAACACTCTACCATTGAACTACACCCCCAGTCCTAATTTTTAAGAGTCTTAAATCATAAAAAGCAGCAAGAAAAAATAAATGGCACATAAATTCTAAGATGAGAATTACTACTCACTTCTCAGAAATATGTCAAGATAGAAGATTTTTTTAAGTCTTTATTGTGGTGGAAGAAAAATACCTGACAATCGAGAAGTCTGTGGCCTACAAAAATATCTTTCATAAATTAAGAGGAAATGCATACATTTTCAGACTAAAGAAACTTTAAAAGAGGCTAAAAAATGGTCTTCAGGAGACCTGCACACAGGCAAGAGAAAACTCGGGGTGAGGGTGTCGATGGAGTTGTTCAGCGTCTAGATCCTAGCAGGGGTTTCACAGATGTGTGCATATGTCAGAACTCGTGGGAGCAGTGCAGTTGGAATGTAAGTGATTTATTGTACTTACATACTCCAAAATAAAATTTTTATAAAAGACCCAGCAGAATAGAGGAAAGGGACCTGGGGAGGAGAGGAGGGGGAAAGGGGAGACACTGGGGAATGATATTGATCAAAATATTCTGTTATATTGTGTTCACGTATGAATACATAACAGTGAATCCCACTATTACATATGCTGTACCAATAAAATATAGACAAATAAATAAAAGAGATGGGTTAAAAATAATGTGATGATTTAATATAAGAGAGCAATGGTGTCATGTGGGGTTTATAAAATATAAAAAATTAAAACATATGATGACAGGACAAAGGCTGAGAGATGTGGTACCAAAAGGTTCTACCATTTGTGAGGGGGAATAAAACCATTTGTGATATTAAAGACTCCCCATTTAAAACCCATTGCAAATATAAAAAACAAGTGGGCCAAATAAAACAATAGTTGAAATAAATTGAAACAATGAAATTAACCCAACTTAATATAAAATAAGTCAGGAAGAGAGGGGGAAAGGAACAAAGAAGAAATGGCAGTACTAGAAAAAGAAAAACGGATGCCAAGAGGATAGATTCAAATACAGTCATGTTAAAAATATATTAAAAATAATAGTTTAACATTACAATCAAAATTCAGAGATAATAATACTAGTTAACCTGTAATCCCAGCAGCTCAGGAGGCTGAGGCAGAAGGATTGGGAGTTCAAAGCCAGCCTCAGCAACTTAGCAAGACCCTAAGCAACTCAGCAAGACCCTGTCTCTAAATAAAATATAAAAAGGGGACTAGAGATTTGGTTCAGTGTTTGAGTGACCCTGGGTTCAAACTCTGGTACCAAATTAATAATAATAATATTAATAATAATGGGGTAAGATCATATTATCATACAATAATAATAATAATAGTTAAAGGGACAAGGTCATATATTCATGTGTTGCCTCCAACAAATGAATACAATGACACATTATGCTAAAGGTAATAAAATTATAAGGAACATACTATGCAAATGTTAATCATAATAAAGATGGATAGTTATTAGTTAGCATCAGGTAAAGTAGACACTGATGAAAAGAAGAAGGTAGTTAATATTCCCATTTTACAGATTAGGTAAGTGATGTCCAGAATGAAATGTATATTTTGAGATCTTATTATTAGGAATTCAGAATCTGTAATCCAATGGCTCTTGTTAGGATATTTCAGGTTAAATGAATTATGGAAGTGGGAAAAAATTTGAAAAACGGGGTTGTAACCTAGAGAATATTTCAAGGATAGTAAACATTACATTTCAAGAGCCTTATGACTATTGTCAGACCACATCTGACCCTTTGAGCTCACTGATAGCAGAGCTGTTCTCCTCTCATACATGATTTTTCTGGCTTAAATTGTCCACATATAATACTTTATTACACTTGTTTTTTCTTACTTATTAGTTCAGTAATTTAGCTTGCATGACTTGAGATTTAGGGGAAAACTTAACGAAACACTAAAAGACTCTGGGAATGTCAGTGGTGATGTTCGTTACAGCAGGCTTCATCCTTGGCACAGGAGAAGCAAAGGTTTTGCTGGGTGCTATGGTGTGGCTGTGGTCTGAGCATACCCCCAGGGTTTCGTGTGTTTATATTTAATCCCCACTGTGAGGTCTTCAGAGGGAGGAAACTTCATCCAACTATGATGTTTACAGTTGGGGCATTTGGGAGGTGATCAGCTCATCAAGTCAGAGCGCCCATCATTGCATCCTGCTGACTTTATAACAAGAGGAAGAGAGGGCCAAGGAGACATATGCACACACGCACATGTGCAGATACTTGCTTGTGTGTGCACACATGTTCCTTGTCTGTTATTATATGATGCCAGCAAGGAGACCATCACCAGATGTGACTTCTCACCCAAGACCAGAACTCTGAGCCAAAACAAGTCTCTTTTCTTTAAAACTCACCCAATGTGAGGTATTGTGTTGTTAGCAACAGAAAATGGACCAATACACTGGGGCAGATCCTGGACCAAGCCCTTTATTAGCACTATCTCATTTAATCTTCTGAACAAACCTATTGTCCACATTTTATAGATGATGAACCTGAAAGAGCACTTCACAGATGTCTTGAGAGCAAGGCCAAAGAGAATTACAAGAAGGGACTATTTTCTTTCTCTTAAATTTATACTTTCAGTTTTTTTCTTCTTGCATTAACATTACTGAGATATAATTTCCATGCAATAAAATGTACTAACCCTTTTTAAATGTTCATTTGACAAGGTTTTACAAAAGCAAACATTCATTCAATCACTCTTATAATTTATATGTACATCATATCCATCACTCTCAAATCTTCCTTGTGTTTCACTGCAGCCAATCTACCCATTCCTTAAGGCAAGACTAAAATATTGACAACAACAACGCTCAGGGCTGGAGATGTAGCTCAGCGATAGAGTGCTTGCCTAGCATGTGTAAAGTCCTAGGTTCCATCCCCAGCACCACTGTATATACACACACAAAAAAAAACCCTGTATTGTTTACCCAACTTTTTTGAAAAATGTTAACATATTTTGTTTAATCTAAGATATCATCAATTTTAAGATGCATCCCAACTTTGAGGATTTTGCAGCAAGAAAAAAAGAGGAGTGTGCCCATGAATCCTGTATCTCTCTTTTATAAGTATAAAATGCTTGACAAATATGAGGGACTCTGAATTAGGGCTCAAGGTTGAGCATGCATCTGTTACCCCTCTATCTCAGTCTTGCCAAAATGCAGGAAGAGAGAGCAAAGGCCAGGGAGGGCTTGGTGGACAACCTGCATGGTGGAATACTAAGGGTTTCAAAAATTTCTGCCTAAAATATGGGACTGGTTCCTGAAAGGTCACTGATCCTAATGCACTATATGGCATCAGAGTGACAGCCAATTCTAACCAAATACTGTGAGGTCTCTGTTGTGTGCTTGTTTTAGTCAGTTTTTTCACTGCTGTGACTAAAAGGCCTGACAATTGTAGAGGAGGAAAAGTTTATTTGGCTGCTCACAGTTTCAGAGGTCTCAGGCCATAGACAGCAGGCTCCATTGCTCTGGGCTCAGGGTGAGGCAGAACATCATGGTGGAAGAGTGTGGCAGAGGTAAGCGGCTCACATGGTGATCAGGAAGCAGAGAGAGACTCCACTCGCCACATATCAAATATATACCCCCAAACCACGCCCCCAATGACTCCTCCAGCCACACCCCACCTGCCCCCAATTACCACTCATTTAATCCCTACAGGTGATTAATTCATTCATTGGGTTAAGGCTCTCACAACCCAATCATTTCTCTTCTGAATATTCTTGCATTTTCTTACAAATAAGTTTTAGGGAGACACCCATCCAAACCAAAACAGTGCTAATCTATGAAGATGTAAAGGAAGCAAACAGAAATAGAAGGAAAAGAAATTCAACTTCACTGAACTCCTACTCTGTCCCAGATACTGGGATGGGGCTGTGTTGTACCATTTTGTCTTCAAAATACCCAATTACATTAGGTAGGGTTCTCTGCAGAAACAGAACCAATAGGATTATATGTATATATATGTGTATACATATTAGGAATATACATTTTTCCTGAAAAAATACCTTAACAACTTAGAGAAGGAAAAGTTTATTTTGGTTCATAGTTAGAGCATGGTAACAGGAAGCATAGAGAGCAAGCTCACCAGAGACAAAACATACACCCCAACAGCATACACCTGATGACCCACCTCCTCCAGCCACACCCTACATGCCTTCAGTTACCACTCAGTTAATCCCTGCCAGGACATAAATGCACTGATTGGATTAAGGCTCACAAATGTAACACATGAGCTTTTGAGGGACACCTCATATCTAAACCATATATACATATACAGAGAAAGAGTGAGTGATCCTTAAAGATTTGGGCCATATTGCTCCCAGGCACCTCCTCAGGATCATTATTTTCTGAATCTATCCTAGCTGCTGTCACATATCCTTCCCTCCTCAACAAAAGTGCTTGCAAAAAATAGATCTTGGGCACTGGCTCCTTCCCCTCATCTCCCATTCATGCTTTAGTTCATTTCAATTCTAAGTACAACTACCACACTTCTTCCTGAGACTGTTCTTAAAGTGAAATTCAATAGACACATGTCAATTCTCAATTTATTGACCCTGACAGCAGTGTTTAGCCAAGTTAACAATCTCTTCGTTTTTTTTGTTGTTGTTGTTGGGGGGAATACCACGGATTGAACTCAGGAGCACTCGACCACTGAGCCACATCCCCAGTCCTGTTTTGTACTTTATTTACAGACAGGGTCTCACTGAGTTGCTTAGCACCTGACTTTTGCTGAGGCTGACTTTGAACTTTTGATCCTCCTGCCTCAGCCTCCTGAGCCACTGGGATTATGGGTATATGCCACTGCACCCAGCCAACAATCCCTTCATTCTTGGAACTCGCTCACCTTTGCTCTTTTCCTACAATTTATCTGGTGGCTCCTTCTTAGTCTCCTGCTCAATCTTGATCTCTGCCTGCACCAAGAAATTATCTAGCTGCCTAACTGTGGAAAGGACTTTAGCAGTGAGTTCTCCATCACTAGCAGTGTTTAGAGGCTAGGTAATGATCTGCAAGAGAGATTACAGAAGAAATCCCTACAATGAGTATTAAGTTCAATTAGATGACTTTTAAAGTTCTTTCCAACTCTAAAATTTTATAAGCTTATATGTAAAGAGCCAAGCAAAAGTTCTAGTCAAAGAAATGCAGAAATCAGAGGAATTCAGAGGCAAAAGAAAGTTTCCTAGTTTTAAGCTAATTGATTCTGAGAGAAGATCGGAGAATTCTAAAAGACAATAATCAAATGAAGTAGATCAATTCAGTCTATTCTAAAACAAAAGCATTCCAAAATTATTGGTTAGGCGTTTTACAATTTCTTTAAATGATGAGCCAAATAATGAATTGGGTTTTACAATCAAATTATCTAAGTGCTAAAATACCTTCTTGGGCCACCACTTTGCCAGTAGCTCTGGAGAGTCAGTGGGTTGGGAAGAGTGGACTGAATGAGCTCCAGAACCTAGTCCTCTTTTTCTATTGTATCATGCTTATGCCTCATGCAAACTTCCCATCTCAGGATTTTACAAGCTGTCATGCATCTTCCAACCTGTAATCATCTAATCTAGGTGATTCTATCATGAAAATGGAGCCCAGATAAATGGTGGGATTAGTGCCTTTATAAAAGCAACCCCAGAGAACTCCTTCACCCCTTCCATCATGTCTGTGAGGAAGCAGAATTTCACTGGACACCCAATCTATTTGCACTTTCATCTTGAACTTTTCACCTTCATAACTTTGAGAAATAAATTTATGTTGTTTATAAGCCATTCATTCTATGGTATTTTGTTATAGCAGCCCAAATGGACTAAGATAAGGCTCTATAGAAACAAATTTGAAAACCTAGAGGAAATGGGTAATTTCACAAGGAAATTCAGGTTATCAATTTTGACCTCATAAGAGTTAGAAAGTTTACATAGAACAATTCCTATGAAATGAATAGAGGGAGCTATAAAGTGACTACAAAAATGTACCAGGCCCCAAGTCTAAGATAAAATTAGATTCACATCTCACAGCATACACAAAAACAGACTCCAAATGGATTAAGGAGTTAAATGTAAAAAATAAAATCAGGCCAAGTACTAGAAGGAGTCATTAATGCATTCCTCTTTAAACTTTGTATAGGGAAAGACTTTCTGAGTATGAGCCAAATTCTCTAGGCAATAAAAAGGAAATCTAATAAATTTGACTGTAATTTAAAAATTTGCATGTCAAATGCATCACAACAAATTCAGATGACTTATAAATTAGTAAAAATACTTACAACATACAACACAAATGACTCAAATACCAATATAAGAACTCTTAAGAATTGAGGGACATGAAGGCAGGACTAGGGGAGGGCAGGCAGTTTCACAGAGCTGACATCTAGAGTGGGTCTTAGATAGAAGTCTCAATCTAAAGTTATAGAGTGTGTTTCCTAAGCTTAGGAGGAGGACTAGAGGAGAGAGGTGTTTAGATCTGCGGTTTACAAAGAACACTCTGTCACCTTGGTCAGTGTGGATTTGAAAGGCAGGGAGAAGGGATCAGAAACTCTTAAAGTCATAATGGTACTTCAACTCAGGCAGTGACTATGAGGATAGAGAAGAAGAGATGAGAAGCAACTGAAGAAGCAGAATTTTCTGGATTTATAAACCAAATGGTTGTATGTGAAGAGGGAGTCCTGGAAACTCCAGGATTTTAACCGAGGCAATGAGATAGATGGTAATGTCAAAAAACATGCTGCAGATAATGCAAATGAATTCCAACTGAGAACTAAATATCTCTATGTGGATTTTTGAGTATTGTCCTTGCCATGTAGAAGGTAACCAATAAGATTAGTTATTTTTGTTGGTATCTAAGGCTAATATGGTTTGATTACTCTTAATTGAATAGTCTATGAAGTACTATTAAAAATTGATATTTGATATTTTCTAATAGATCTGGGTTCAAATTGCATAACCTTTCTTTCTTATGCTAATCTGCCAAAAGCTGTTAACACTCATTTTGAAACTATTTATTTTTATGGTTATAGCCCTTTCTCCTTGCTTACAATTTCTTTTACTAAATCCCTCTTTTTACTTGCAAACAAATGATAACCCATGCTTCATAATTTCTGACACTGTCATAAAACTTCTGCACCAAAACCTACACCCAACATCACACAGCAATTTCATTCAATAGTGGAATATCAATTCCTGCCTGGCTTGATTGTAAGGAGAATTACCAGGCTGCTGAGCCTTTTTTGTAATTGTTACTGATGTCCAAAAATTCTGCCAGAATTATGAACAGTCAATTAAGGACTGACTTGGTCATACAGTTTGAACTTAAATAAGGTGAACCATAGCCACTTAAACGACATTCAGTTTAATCCAAAATATGTTCACAAAAACAAATATCAAATCTCAGACATGAATTTATGATTAGCAAGTCCATGAAAATAAAAAGTAATTTGAAATTTTAAAAAATTGACAGTGCAAAGATCAAACATCCAATAGAAAAATGAGGAAAATATATAAACAGGCAATTAAACCAAAACAAAAAATAAAAAAATTAATAGGGTCTTTAAATGAATCAGCAGAGTGAAGAGACAACCTGGAGACTGGAAGAAAATATTGAAAACATTCATTCAGATTAATTTAATATCCACAGCATATAAGGAACCAAAAACTTCAATAGCAAAAAAAACCCCTCTGATAACCAATCAAATAATCCAAACAGATATTTCCCAAAAGAAGACATATAAATGGGCAACAGGTATATGAACAAAATTGTCAGCCTCACTGACCACCAGGGAAATGCAAATCAAAGCCATGATGAGATGCCAACTCACCCCAGTTAGAATGGCTGTAATCAAAGAAATGGGAAAAAAATTATGTCAAGGATGCAGAGAAAGGGGAAATTCTAGTCACTCTTATGGAAAAAGTAAATTCATACAGGGATTGTGGAAACTAGTATGGAGGTTCCTCAAAAAATTAAAAATAAAACTATATGATCCACACTAGAACAGAGACCCTGCACTTAATAGAAGAAAAACTGGAACGAAATCTCCACCATGTCAGCTTAGAAACTGACTTCCTTAACCAGACTCCTCAAGCACAAGAATTAAGATCAAGAATCAATAAATGGGATGGACTAAAACTAAAGAGTTTCTTATCAGCAAAGTAAACAATCAATTACATGAAGAGAGAGTCTAAAGAATGGGAGAAAATCTTTACCACCTGCACCTCAGATACAGTACTAATCTCCAGGATATATAAAGAACACAAACTACTTAACCAAAAAGCCAAATAACCCAATCAATAAATGGGCTAAGGAACTGAACAGACACTTCACAGAATAGAAATACATTCAATCAACAAACATGAAAAAATGTTCATCATCTCTTGCTATTGGAGAAATGCAAATCAAAATTAAAATTTCATCTCACTCCAGTCAGAATGGCAATTATCAAGAATACAAGCAAGGACTAGGGATATAGCTCAGTTGGTAGAGTGCTTGCCTTGCAAGCACAAGACTCTGGGTTCAATCCCCAGCACCACCAAAATTAAAAAAAATATACAAGCAATAGCATTCCTTGTCACTCCATAACTTGGGTTTCAAGCAAAGATATCTGTTTCTTGGTGAGGCAGTTTTTGCAGCTTATCGATCCCCTGCTGTTTACCCCATTTGTCTACTGGGATCACCTACAGCCTGCTAGCATATTCAGGCCTTTTTGAGTGCAGATTGCTCACTGTCTGACGCCTATCATCCACCATTTGCCTGCCTTTTGCGTGTCCATTGCCTGCCTTTCACCTACCCATCACCCACTACCCGAGGTTCGCCTCCCAATCATCCGACAGCAGTCAGCAGACTGACCACAGACCGCCAGTGGAGCACCAGCTGTTGCCTGGAAGTTCACTGTCACAGTACCTGCGGGTTTGGTTACACGTGACTGTTGCCATCTTGAGACAACGGCCAGGACTTGTAGGACCCCTGGCCAGAATGACTGAGCCCCATCTCCAGGATCCCTCAGCCTGACAGATCACTCCCTTCCTCTGGGGCCCTCACACTGACTGACGGCTCCCTGCCACCAGGACCCCCAGACAGATTGCACCCTGCCTCCAGAATCCCACAAAGAGACCAACAACACCCCACCTCCAGAATCCCTGCCTGAGCAATCACACCCCGCCTCCAGGACCTCCAGCTGACCACACCTACACCCCGAGCTGCAGCTCCCCATTTGCCAACACATTTGGAAGACAGACCGGCCATCTTGGATAATCCTGGAAGCTGTATCTTCCATCTTTAGGTGGGGCAAATCCCATCCTGAGACGCCTGCTGGAGACTGGAAGCTCATTGTCAGGTACCTCTCATGCATCAGGCAACTGAAGACTGGGAGGTTTGAATACTATATGACTGTTACAGTGTGCATTTTCTTTTTTCTCCTTATTGAAAAATTTTAAGATTTATTTCTTTACTTTTCTTGCTCTTTTCCTTTTCTTTACCTGTTCCCTCAGAATCTCTTTCTCCCTTTTTGTATGCTAACAACCAACTTCTTTTGATTACAATCTCACTCTTTCTATGATCTAGAACTTCTATATATTCTTTTCTTATCCCATTAACAGCTACATCCTACACCCCTCTGCATCGTCTTTGTCCTCCATTAGAAACTGCAGACCTTATTGCAAATCTATTTGTTATACTGAAGATAATAATTGAACTCATTCTGTTTATCATGACAATATTGTTAATGTCATCATAGGGGCTATTTGGTTTCAGGTTGCATGCTGTCTGACCTGGGCACTGCTAATATTGATCTCCCCGTTAAAGAAAAGGTTTTGGAAACCTGTAGGGTCACTATAAGCCTATAGGGGGGAAACTGCAATACCCCAGATCTGCACTGCCAGAGGGGAAGATACATGAACAACATGAAAAGACAAGGGAAGAAAATGATGCAAACAAACCTACATTCTATATTAATAGAATCCAGTGACAGTATGGTAGAAGAAATGTCAGAAAAGGACTTCAGATTATACATGATTAAGATGATTCATGAAGCAAAGGATGAGATAAGAGAGTAAATGCAGGTAATGAATGATCATACCAATAAGCAATTGAAAGAGCAACTGCAGGAAGCAAAAGATCATTTCAACAAAGAGATAGAGATTCTCAAAAAAACCCAAACAGCAATCCTTGAAATGAAGGAACAATAAACCAAATAAAAAACTCAATGGAAAGCATCACCAACAGACTAGACCACTAGGAAGACAGAACCTCAGATGATGAAGACAAAATATTTAATCTTGAAAATAAAGTTGCCCAAATAGAGAAGATGGTAAGAAATCATGAACAGAATCTCCAAGAACTATAGGACATCATGAAAGGATAGAACTTCCAAACAAAAACTAAACAAAGAAACCATAGAACTCAATAACACAATCAATAACCTAGACTTAACAGACATATATAGAATATTCCATCCATGAATGAGCAAATTCACTTTCTTCTCAGCAGCACATGGAACCTTCTCGAAAATAGACCATATGTTATGCCACAAAGCAGTCCTTAGTAAATGCAAAAAATTAGAGATACTGCCTTGTGTTGTATCAGATCATAATGGACTGAGAGTAGAAATCAATGACAAAATAAAAAACAGAAATTACTCCAACACCTGGAGACTAAATAATATGCTATTGAATGAAACATGGATAACAGAAAGTATCAGGGAGGAGATAAAAAAAATTCTTAGAGGTAAATGAGAACAACAATATGACATATCAAAATCTCTGGGACACTATGAAAGCAGTACTAAGAGGAAAATTCATTGCATTGTGCGCATTCAAGTAAAGAATAAAAAGTCAACAACTAAATGACCTAACATTACACCTCAAAGCCCTAGAAAAAGAAGAACAGAACAACACCAAAAGGAGTAGAAGACAGGAAATAGTTAAAATCAGAACTGAAATCAATGAAATTGAAACAAAAGAAACAATTCAAAAATTGACAAAACGAAAAGTTGGTTCTTTGAAAAAGTAAACAAAATAGACAAACCCTTAGCCACACTAACAAACAGAAGGGCAAAAACTCAAATTACTAAAATTTGTGATGAAAAAGGAAATATCATGACAGACACCACTGAGATACAGAACATAATGAGTAGCTATTTTGAAATAGAAAATACCGAAGACATCGACAAATTTCCAGAGACATATGATCCTCCCAAACTGAACCAGGAGGACATACACAATTTAAACAGATAAATATCAAGCAATAAAATAGAAGAAGCCATCAAAAGCCTACCAACCAAGAAAAGCCCAGGACCATATGGATTCTCAGACGAGTTCTACAAGACCTTCAAAGAAGAACTCATTCCAATACTTCTCAAAGTATTCCAGGAAATAGAAAAGAAGGGAACCCTACCAAACTCATTCTATGAAGCTAATATCACCCTCATACACAAACCAGGCAAAGACACATCAAGGAAAGAAAATTTTAGACCAATATCCTTGATGAATATAGATGCAAAGATTCTTAACAAAATACTGGCAAACTGTATCCAAAAACATATTGAGAAGATAGTGCACCACGATCAAGTGGGGTTCATCCCGGGAATGCAAGATTGGTTCAACATCCATAAATCAATAAATGTAATCCATCATGTAAATAGACTTAAGGATAAGAATCACATGGTTATTTCAACTGATGCAGAAAAAGCGTTTGACAAAATACAACACCCCTTTATGCTCAAAACACTAGAAAAAATAGGGATAGTAGGAACATACCTGAACATTGTAAAGGCTATTTATGCTAAGCCCATGGCCAACATCATTCGTAATGGGGAACAACTGAAACCATTCCCTTTAAAAACAGGAACAAGACAGGGATGTCCTCTTTCACCACTTCTATTCAACATCATACTTGAAACACTAGCCAGAGCAATTAGACAGACTAAAGAAATCAAAGTGATACGAATAGGAAAAGAGGAACTCAAGCTGTCACTATTTGCTGATGACATGATTCTCTATTTAGAGGATCAAAAAAACTTCTCCAGAAAACTTCTAGACCTCATCAATGAATTCAGCAAAATAGCAGGCTATAAAATCAACATGCATAAATCTAAAGCATTTTTATCTATAAGAGATGAAACATCTGAAAGGGAGATTAGGAAAACAACTCCATTCGCAATAGCCTCAAAGAAAAATAAAATACTTGGGGATTGTCGCCGCCCGCGGCAACAATTGCACAGGTATTTATCGGAGGGGCCTGGAAATAAACTATTTTTCCTATATTCACTAATTCATAGAGGAAGAGAGACCCTGAGAAAAAGATAGGCTTTACTTAGAGGAAGAGAAACTTTGCTTAGAAGAAGAGAATTGCTTAGAGAGAAAGTTTTAGAGAAAGAGGCTTCTACACTTATCAGAGATCTATTTCTTCTTCGTTCTGCTGCTGCTTCTTAAAGGTGCGTCCTGCATCCTGTGAACTAAGGGTGAGTCTACCTATGGTGCTTCTTTTTAGAGGTGCTTTCTATCTGCTTGCCGCTTCTTCTTCTTCCTTTCTGCTAATGGCTTCTACTCCGCTTCTTTCTGCTAGCTGCTGCTCTGCTTGCTGCTGCTTTTTACTGTCACGCCCTCGCCCACTGCCCTCTTATATTCCCTCCAGGAGGCGGAGGGCGGGGCCACGCCAGTTGCAATCAGGCGAGGAGCCAGCTGCCCTATCACGGCAAGGGTTAAAACAAGCAGGCCCAAGCATGCGTGCTCGGGAACACCTGTGAACGCATTGTGCGCGTGGACTTAGCTGAATACGGCCAGTGATAAATCACCTGAGTGCGCTTATGTCAATTAACCTCCTCACTGCCGATGTGATCAGGTGCCATTCTGGCTGGCACAGCCCCCAACAGGGATCAATCTAACCAAAGAGGTAAAAGACCTCTACAATGAAAACTACAAAACATTGAAGAAAGAAATTGAGGAAGACCTTAGAAGATGGAAAGTTCTCCCATGTTCTTGGATAGACAGAATTAATATTATCAAAATGGCCATACTTCCAAAGGCGCTATTCAGATTTAATGCAATTCCAATTAAAATTCCTATGACAGAATTGCCTAAACTGAACGAGGAGGACATACACAATTTAAATAGACCAATTTCAAGTAATGAAATAGATGAAGTCATCAAAAGCCTACCAACAAAGAAAAGTCCAGGACCAGATGGGTTTTCAGCTGAGTTCTACAAAACCTTTAAAGAAGAGCTCATTTCAATACTTCTCAAAGTATTCCATAAAATAGAAGAGGAGGGAACCCTCCCAAACTCGTTCTATGAAGCCAATATCACCCTGATACCTAAACCAGACAGAGACACATCGAGCAAAGAAAATTTCACACCAATATCCTTAATGAACATCGACGCAAAAATTCTCAACAAAATTTTAGCAAATCGCATACAAAAACATATTAAAAAGATAGTGCACCATGATCAAGTGGGTTTCATCCCAGGGATGCAAGGTTGGTTCAACATCAGGAAATCAATAAATGTCATTCACCATATCAATAGACTTAAAGTCAAGAATCATGATTATTTCAATAGATGCAGAAAAAGCATTTGATAAAATACAGCACCCCTTAATGCTCAAAACACTAGAAAAAATAGGGATAGTGGGAACATTCCTTAACATTGTAAAGGCCATCTATGCTAAGCCCATGGCTAATATCATTCTAAATGGTGAAAAACTGAAAGCATTCCCCCTTAAAACTGGAACAAGGCAGGGATGCCCTCTTTCACCACTTCTTTTCAATATTGTCCTTGAAACTCTAGCCAGAGCAATTAGACAGACCAAAGAAATTAAAGAGATACGAATAGGAAAAAAGAACTCAAACTATCCCTGTTTGCTGATGATATGATTATATACTTAGAGGAACCAGGAAATTCCACCAGAAAACTTTTAGATCTCATAAGTGAATTCAGTAAAGTAGCAGGTTACAAGATCAATGCTCACAAATACAATGCATTTTTATACATAAGTGATGAATCTTCAGAAAGAGAAATTAGGAAAACTACCCCATTCACAATAGCATCGAAAAAAATAAAATACTTGGGAATCAATCTCACAAAAGAGGTGAAAGACCTCTACAGTGAGAACTACAGAACACTAAAGAAAGAAATTAAAGAAAACCTCAGAAGATGGAAAGATCTCCCATGTTCTTGGATAGGAAGAATTAATATTGTCAAAATGGCCATACTACCAAAAGTGCTATACAGATTCAATGCAATTCCAATTAAAATCCCAATGATGTACTTTACAGAAATAGAGCAAGCAATTATGAAATTCATCTGAAAGAATAAAAAACCCAGAATAGGTAAAGCAATCCTCAGTAGAAGGAGCGAAGCAGGGGGTATCGCAATACCAGATCTTCAACTCTACTACAAAGCAATAGTAACAAAAAAGGCATGGTATTGGCACCAAAATATACAGGTAGATCAATGGTACAGAATAGAGGACACGGACACAAACCCAAATAAATACAATTTTCTCATACTAGACAAAGGGGCCAAAAATATGCAATGGAGAAAAGATAGCCTCTTCAACAAATGGTGCTGGGAGAATTGGAAATCCATATGCAACAGAATGAAACTAAACCCATATCTCTCACCATGCACGAAACTCAACTCAAAATGGATTAAGGACCTCGGAATCAGACCAGAGACTGTGCATTTTATAGAAGAAAAAGTAGGTCCAGAGCTTCAACATGTCGGCTTAGGACCAGACTTCCTCAACAGGACTCCCATAGCACAAGAAATAAAAGCAAGAATTAATAACTGGGATAGATTCAAACTAAAAAGCTTTCTCTCAGCAAAGGAAACTATCAGCAATGCGAAGAAAGAGCCTACAGAGTGGGAGAAAATCTTTGCCAATCATACTTCAGATAGAGCGCTAATCTCCAGAATCTATAAAGAACTCAAAAAAGTCTACACCAAGAATGAAAATAATCCAATCGACAAATGGGCTAAGGAAATGAATAGACACTTCACAGAAGAAGATGTACAAGCTATCAACAAACATATGGAAAAATGTTCAACATCTCTAGTAATAAGAGAAATGCAAATCAAAACCACCCTAAGATTCCATCTCACCCCAATTAGAATGGTGATTATCAAGAATACAAGCAACAACAGGTGTTGGCGAGGATGTGGGGAGAAAGGTACACTCATACATTGCTGGTGGGGCTGCAAATTAGTGCAGCCACTCTGGAAAGCAGTGTGGAGACTCCTTAGACAACTTGGAATGGAACCACCATTTGACCCAGCTATCCCACTCCTTGGCCTATACCCAAAGGACTTAAAACCAGCATATTACAGAGATACAGCCACATCAATGTTCATAGCTGCTCAGTTCACAATAGCCAGATTGTGGAACCAACCTTGATGTCCTTCAATTGATGAATGGATAAAGAAACTGTGGTATATATATACAATGGAATATTACTCAGCCATAAAGAATGATAAAATTATGGCATTTGCAGGCAAATGGCTGAAATTGGAGAATATCATGCTAAGTGAGATAAGCCAATCTCAAAAAAACAAAGGAAGAATGACATCGCTAATAAGTGGATGATGACACATAATGGGGGATGGGAGGGGTTAGTGTTAGGGTTAGAGTTAGGGTTAGGGAGGGGTGCAAGAATGGAGGAAGGAAGGACTGTATAGAAGGAAAAGAGGGGTGGGAGGGGTGGGGGGAAGGGAAAAAATAACAGAATGAATCAAACAGCATTACTCTATGTAAATTTATGATTACACAAATGGTATGCCTTTATGCCATGTACAAACAGAGAAGCAACATGTATTCCATTTGTTTACAATAAAATAATAAAAAAAATTATCAATGGCATCTTCCTCTTTTGAAAATAAATATTATTAGCTCAAAAAAAATTCCTATGACATTTCTCATAGAAACAGAAAAAACAATCATCTGGAAGAACAAAAGACCCAGAATAGCCAAAGCAATCCTGGGCAGGATGAGTGATGCAGGAGGTATCACTGTACCAGACCTTAAACACTACTATAGAGCAACAGTAACAAAAATGGCATGGCATTGGCACCAAAATAGACAGGTAGATCAATGGTACAGGATAGAAGACACGGAGACATACCCACATGAGTACAGTAACCTCACACTAGACAAAGGCGCCAGAAACTTACAATGGAGAAAAGATAGGCTATTCAACAAATGGTGCTGGTAAAACTGGAAATCTATATGCAGCAAAATGAAATTAATTCCCTCTCTCTCACCCTGTACAAAACTCAACTCAAAATGGATCAAGGATCTAGGAATTAGACCTGAGACCCTTCACCAAACAGAAGAAAAAGTAGGCCTGAATTTCCAACATGTTGGCTTAGGACCAGACTTCCTTAACAAGACCCCCATAGCACAAGAAATAAAAGCAAGAATCAATAAATGGGATAGATTCAAACTAAAAAGATTTTTCTCAGCACAGGAAACAATAATGTGAAAAGAGAGCCTACAGAGTGGGAGAAAATCTTTTCCACACACACTTCAGACAGAGCACTCATCTACAAAGTTTATAAAGAACTTAAAAAATTTTACACCCAAAATACAAAGAACCCAATCAATAAATGGGCCAAGGAAATGGGCAGACACTTCACAGAAGAAGAGGTACAGGTGATCAACAAATATATGAAAAAGTGCTTATCATTCCTAGTAATTAGAGACATGCAAATTAAAACCACCCTAAGATTTCATCTAACTCCAATTAGAATGGCTATTATGAAGAATACAAGCAACAGTAGGTATTGGTGAAGATGCGGGGACAAAGGCACACTCATACATTGCTGGTGGAGTTGCAAATTGGTGCAGCCGCTCTGGAAAGCAGTATGGAGATTCCTCAGAAAGTTTGGAATGGAACCACCATTTGACCCAGCTATCCCACTCCTTGGTTTATACCCAAAGGACTTAGAATCAGCGTACTACAGAGATACAGCCACATCAATGTTTATAGCAGCTCAATTCATAATAACTAAACTATGGAACCAAACTAGATACCCTTCAACAGATGAGTAGATAAAGAAAATGTGGTACATATACTCAATTGAATATTATTCAGCTTTAAAGAAGGATGAAATTATGGCCTTTGCAGATAAATGGATGGAGCTGGAGAATATCATGCTAAATGAAATAAGCCAAACTCAGCCAAAGTCTGAATGTTTTCTCTGATAAGCATTTTTTAAAAATTTTCATTTCTATGGTTGTACACAATGTAGATTCACACAATTCATGTAATCATACATGTACGTAGGGTAATTATGTCTGTCTCATTCCACCATCTTTCCTTCCCCCAACCTCTCCTACCCCGTTTTCCTATACACAATCCAAAGTTCCTCCATTCTTCTCTTGCCCCCCTCATTATGTATCATCGTCCACTTGATAAGCAGGGGGCAGGATGAAGGGACTTTGGATTGTGCAGAGGGGAGTGAGAGAAGGGGTGGGGGTGGAGGGATGGGAAGGATGGTGGGATGAGACAGATATTATTACCCTATAAACATGTATGATTACACTACTGGTGTGAATATGCACCATGTTCAGCCAGAGGAAGGAGAAGTTGTGCTCCATTTGTGTACAATGTGTCTAAATGCATACTATTGCCATATATAACTAATTAGAACAAATTCAAAAGTAAAAATCATAACTAAAATATTAGCTGGGGGCACTAGACCCATGCCTGTAATTCCAGTGACTTGGGAGGTTGAAGTTACAGAATCACAAGTTCAAAACCAGTCCAGTAACTTAGTGAGGACTTGTATTTTATATATATAGAAACATATATATATATATATATATATATATATATATATATATATATCTGGGGAAGTGGCTCAGAAGTAGGTTCAATCCCCAATATCAAAAAATAAAATAAAACATGTTTTCATAAAAAAAATTTATTATCCTGCAATCCTAGTCCTAGGTATATATCCTTGAACTTGCTCTTCCTGTCTAACTGACATTTTGTATCTTTGATAAATATCAGCCTAATACCACCTCCTCAGTCCCAGATGACTATCATTCCACTATTTCTATAAGTTCAACTCTTCTACATTTCACTAATTAAGACTTACTTTAATCATATGTAAAATTCTGAAAAATGAGAGTTATTTAGCAAGAAATGATTAAAATATAGTAAGAGAAATGGCTCTTAAATATAGGAAATATGTTCAACCTTAGTACATAATTAGCAAAATGCTAATTAAAAAAACAGAGATACTACTTCTTGTCTTTCAGACAGGAGAAATATTTAAAAGCACAACAACCAAATCTGTTAATGAGTCTTTTCAAACTAGATACTCTTATTGCTACTGAGAATACTAGCCAGTACAATCTTTCCAGGGGGAATTTGGCAGTACATTACAAGACCTTTCAACCCAGAAATTTCAGTCATAAGAATAATCATCCTTGAAGATGAACTTCCAACAACTGAAAATAGACATAGAAAAGAATGTTCACTGCAGCATTGTTGTGATTACAAAATACCAGAAACAACCTAAATGCCCATACACAGGAGAGTGGTTAAGTAAAGTATGCAACACTGGCCCAATGTAGTCATGTGCAGCTATTATAAATAATAATGGAGATCTCTGTGAGCTGATGTGGAGTGATTTCCATGATATACTACACAGGTGAAAAAATCAAAGTGTGCCAGGGGTGCAATTAAGATGGCAAAGTGAGAAATTCCAAAAATCATGCTTCTTCAAAAAGGCAATTAAAATACTGAAAAAAATCGATGAAAATAACTTTTCAGAACTCTGAAAATTAGCCTAAGGCTTACAAAAACCCAAGCAGAGTTTATTCAAGAAAAGTCACTAAATCCTGGTGAGAACAGTGACATTGGTGGTATTGTATCTTGCCCTAGTTCCTTGGCCCTCCCATAGCTCCAGAGTTGCCTTGAAAACCAACAGCCTCACAATTACAGTAGTTGTGAACATCAGTAGCACACCAGCCACCAGAGGGGGTGTAATAGGTCTGGAGGTACCCAAAATCCCCATCCTCAAGAAATAGAGCCATTTGAATAACCTGACAACTTGCTGAAAGTGTCAGGGATCTCCTTTATTTGAGCTGCCTCAGAGCTTGCTCTGTGTTAATAGGCTTATCCCCAACGTGTTTATCAAAAAAGGCATTGGTAATTGTTTAACAATGGAACTGCCCAAGGCTACATTACCAGTAGGTATTAAGGAGGCTGATCATAAACTTTAAAGGAAAATCTAGAGAAGGAGATGACCCTAGAGGACGTTAAAAACTTCCAACTTGTTCTAGGGAATCTAGAAGACCACATGCATGCATAAGGCTCTGTGCATGGCCATGGTTGTGTATATATTCAGGAAAGGTCCAAGAAGAACACAGTCAGAGGACAAACATCACCTCAATTCAAAGCTTACTCTAAAACTACAGTTGTGGGCTGGGGTTGTGACTCAGTGTTAGAGCATTTGCTTGGCATGTGTGAGGCACTGGGCTTGATTCTTAGCACAGCATATAAATAAATAAAATAAAGGTCCATCAACAACTAAAAAAAATTTTTTTTTTAAAAACTAGTCTCCAGGTGCTGTAGCACATGCCTGTAATCCCAGTGTCTCGAGAGGCTGAGGCAGGAGGACTGCAAGTTCAAAGCCAACCTCAGCAACTTAATGAGGCCCTGTTTCAAAATAAAATATAAATAAAAAGGACTGTGGATATGGCTCAGTGACGAAGTGCCCCTGGGTTCTATCCCCAGTACCAATAAATAAATAGCTACAGTCATCAAGATACTGTGGAATTGATGAATTATAAACAAATAAGCTATATTAATGAAGAGGATAGAGAACCCCAGAACAATCCCACACAAATATAGTAGCTCATATTTAACAAATGAGCAAATGTAAATCAGAGATAAATGGTCATACACCAACATGAAAAAGCCCACCCCCCAAAAAAACCTCACAAGAATCTATATGCAGAACTTATACCTTCCTCAGAAATCCCATAGGTATAATCAAATATACTATAGAGATAAATGCAAACTACAAGATGATAAAACTCCTAATAGGAGAACTATGAAGTACCTTAAACCTGAATGCAGAGAAACAGCTTCTTGCCTCAGTCACTCCAAGTGGGTGCGGTAAAGCAGATATGTGTTTTTGAGGCTTCTTGACTTTGAGGTGTGGAGATAAATGGGGTAAGGGAGGGAAGGGCAGAGGAAAGCATTTCTGAGTGGTATATTAACTGAGAAGGCTGCCTGCCCTGCTGCTTGTTCCTGTGGGGGTGATTATGGGTGGAGGTGTAGTGGGAGGTGGCCAGGTTTGGTGAATGCAGTTTTGGGGAGATGAACAGAAGTAGGTGAAGCAACTGTTTTGATGAGACTGTGACTCTGGGTGTGAGCAGTGTTGCCATGGAGGGGGACAAAGTTGTAATCAAGGCCACATAGTTTTGCACAACTGTGCCATCTCCTTTCAGAACTCTGCACCCCTTCAGCCCCTGCAATATGGTAGTTTAGAGCATTAGGGCATAGCACCCTTGGTTTGGACACTGACAATCTCTCCCAGAGCAGCTCCTTGAGTGGAGGCGAAGAGGAAGAACATGGAAAAAGGGGAGCGGTACCAATTTGTAAGTACATGAGTAAGCATTCTTTTCAGCTACCCAGAAATGCATAACGGGAATTTTGTTTGGGGTGAGGGGCAGTCAGCCTGAGATCCAGCAGTCACACTAGTAGGACTCGGACTGCTGAAACTTGGTCACTGAAAGGTAGGATGGCTGGGCACAGTGATATGTATCTGTAATCCCAGCCTGACAGTCTGAGGCAGGAGGATAGCAAGGTCAAGGCCAGCCTGAACAACTTAGTGAGACTCTGTCTCAAAATAAAAAATAAAAGGGACTAGGCCTGTTGCTCAGTGGTGGAGCACCCCTGTGTTCAATCTATAGTATCACACAAAAAAAGGAAAGTTAAGATGACCTCAGTCTGTACTGACAGTAGAGCAAAGCTTGGCTAGAACAACTGCATATGTAGAACTCTGGGTGTCTATGTCTATGGGCATATGTTATGTGGGCATATCTTCTTTAAATCATGATGTCCTACTATATATTATCTTGAATCCACTTTGATTTGTACCGAGGAGTTTGAGCATTTTCTTATCATCAGCTTCTTTTGACACTGTTTCTGAGATCAGGGCCCTTGTGCAGTGGCTGGGGTCTTGCCACCCACCTCCCACTAGGCCTCTGTCATTCCTGTGTCTCCTCCCATTATCTTGTGGGCTCTCTTTCTCAGCACCCGCCGTCTCTGGGGTCATGACTTTATTGGGGCCTACTTTCCCTTCTTCCACAGGGGTAAAGAGGAACTTTAGGAAGCAGGAAAGATAGGTCCACAAGCCCAAGAGCAGGCATCTCAGTGCATCCAGTGTCAGAGCACTAGTGAGTATACCATCCCCAATAAGCCCTCCATCCATCCCCCACCCGTCTCTAGTTTGCTAATTGAGATATAAGGTGAGAGTGCCGGACACTGGCTGTGGGACACAGCAAGTTTGTGCAGGGTTGTAACTTGCACCCCAGTCTTCTGATTTGCCAAGGCTTTTCCACCACTCTCCAGTCTGGAACCCTCCCCACGAGTAACTCTGGTAGTATCAAGAAACCACACATTAAAGCCACAAAATCACTTTTATTTAGTTGCTACCACAAATACAGAATAGAATTAAGGCAGTAATACATTCCCACTTATCCTTACAAGCTTTTATACAGTAAACTTTGCTTAAAGTGTCCGTTTAAATCAACAGTTGAAGTTTTATTAAACAGTTTGTTTCTTTGTTTGAATTTTAAAGGAAAATCAATCCCTGGGTTGTCAAATGTGCTGATTCAAAATGACTACAACTTCACACTTTGCATCAGCTGAACCTCAGCCAGTTGTGCTGGGACCGACTGGTTTTGGCATCTCTTCCTCCTCATCCCCATCCCCAGCTAGGAGAATCAGAGGGACAAGGCTTTGGAGAAACACTCATTTTTAACCACAACAGCATACTCCACTCACTTCTGGCTACCAGTTATGACTTCAAATTCCCCTTTGAATGAAAAAGAAAAATGTAAAAACTGATTGTGTAAAAACATCAGCCTGTTTTAAAAAATCTCCAAGGTAAAATGCAGTTATGAATTACAATAATAAAAACATGAATATAGTTGATCCTAGCAACCACAAGTTTGGACTTTAGGAGAAAAGATTAGTTATGGATGTATTTGTTTCTGTGGAAATAAATGAAAGAAAATCCTGGCAAACACTAAAAAGGTAAATAACTAAAAATGGTAAAAACACCCATCATTTCCCTCCATGTTTGACTATAAAAATCAGCATTGATGTTTGAATTTTCACAAAATACAAATGATTTGGTGTGACTATATATTTCCTTTTACCACTTGATCTCATAGGCATAAAAATTTATTTTGATAAGACCTTATCTAATTGTAATCTTCAGATATGGATCATTTTATGTCACTGAAATTTGGAAAAGAAACTTTCAAGTGCTTGCACTTTATTGTAACTTTTTCTGACTGCCATTAAAAGTACAACAAAGAGTTAAAAGTATAAAGCTGTGCAGTCACAGTCACTTTATAGAAGTCATCACCAAGACACACCTTTACCATTGCGCATGCACTCCTCCCCCACCCCTGGGGAATGGGAGAAGAAAGCGAGAACAAGGCAGAGGAAATGAGGAATGGGGAGAAAGGGGAAGGGAGTCGGGAAAATCAAAGTCTAATGTTTCAGGGATCACTGAGGGCCGAAGGTCAACTGCAGAAGGAAAGGGAGGCTTGGAAAAACAGATGTTAGGCTCAAGGGAAATTTGATCTCTAGAATAGCAAGCACACACATACACACACACTCACACACACTTTTTTAGAGTACATGATATCAAGGAGGAGTATGCCTGAAAGGTGGATGTAGCTTATGCCATGTCTGTGGGTCAGTGTGTCTCTGTGTATAGATGTAGTAAATGTATCTCACTTTGGATCGCATATGCAGAACATACTGGAAAGTGGACCACTGCTTGGCCACCCACAAGAGCACTTTTACACAGCCATCTCATCAGAATCATCCTCAACATCAATAACTACAACCTCCTGGTAATCATTGGTGGCAGGAGTGCCTACAGCAGGGTCAGGAAGGTCAGCAGCAGGCTCAAGGGACACGGTGGGAAGACTGGAAGCAAACTCAGGGAGGTCAGTGACATCAGACTCGAGGTGGCTAGTAGCGATGGTCTCAGGGCAGTGGGAGGCAGACAGCTCAGGGTGGCCTGCAGCAGTGGGCTCAGGATGGCTGGTGGTGGCAGGCTCAAGGTAGTCGGCAGCGGTGGACTCAGGGTGGCTGGGAGCAGGCTTGACATGGTCAGTGGTGGATTCAGGGTGGCTAGTAGCAGGGCTGAAGGCAGACTTGGTGTGGCTGCCAGCAGAGACATGGTAACCAATGGCAGACTTGGAAGCAGGCTTGAAATGAACAGAGTCACCCTTGAAATGGACAGAGGCAGGCTTGAAATAGACAGAGTCAGCCTTGAAGTGGACAGAGGCAGGCTTAGGGTAGACAGTGGCAGACTTGGGGTGGCCAGAAGCAGACTTGGAATGGCCAGAGGCAGCCTTGGAATGACCAGAAACAGATTTGTGGTGGCTAGAGGCAGATTTGCGGTAGGCAGAGGCAGACCTGGAACGGGACTTGGGGTGACCAGAGGCACGATCAGGGTGGCCGGCTGCAGCATCACCAGGCAGTGGAACATTCCGGACATTCAGCGGGGTTCCCTCCACAGCAGGACAGGCACGGGCACGATCTTGCTCACGGGCTTGGTCACGAGCACGGGCACGGGCACGGGCCAGGGCACGGGCCTCCCTCGTCTCACGAATATCATTGATGATGCCAGAGAGGAACAGGATAGGGTGCCGCATAGCATGGAAGATGGTCCAGTATTCTCGTCGGAAATTCTCATTGAGGAGCCCATAGATGACAGCGTTGAGGCAGCTGTTGAAGTAGGCTATGAAGTAGGCTGCAAGATAAAGCCAGTTGGGGATCTTGCCTGCCATCTCCTTTGGACTGACAGCCACCAACACAGTGAGCACGTTGATAGGGCACCAGCACACTGCAAAAAGGAGGAAGATCACAAACATGGTTAGAAAATTGCGAACCTCAGCAAGCTGGTTGTCAGGATTCTGCCCAGCAGGGTCACGGGCTGCCAGCACTTTGGTCCAGATTCTGATGTAGCAGAAACCAACTATGAGGAGAGGGAGGACGAAGTGGATGCAGACGATGGTCACGGCGAAGACAGGGTTGTTCAGATAGTTGAAGATGCAGGTGTACGTGCGAGGATCATACTCGATGGTGCCAATGTACATGTTGGGCAGGACAGCCAGGACGGTCATGATCCAGGTGACAACCAGGTAGATGCAGGTATTGCGCACACTGAAGATCCTTTCATACTGGAGGCTGTGGCAGATGTAGCAGTAACGGTTAATAGCGATGGCCACGATGTTGAAGATGGAACCGACCACACTCAGCCCTGTGACGAACCCGACCATCTGGCACTGGAGCTGGCTCAGATCCCAGCCCCCAATGGACATGGCATGCAGCATCAGAGGGTAGGGGTAGATGGCCACCAGCATGTCAGCCACAGAGAGACTGACCACAAAGATGTTGCCTGGAAAAAAAAATGGTGGGGGGAGAAAAGGGGAGAAGACAAAGAATAAATGGTTAAAATGTGGAAATCTATATATTTAAGGTGGAGGGAAAAGTCAACTGTACTGGTGACAATTTAGAATTCTAGAATTTTTTTAAAAAGAAATGCAGTCGTGTTTTTATCGTCATTTTACAAGCAGGTCTCAGGTGATTCAGATATACATCTAGGTTCTGGAGACCTGTCTTTGCCCACCTTTTTTCCTTTCAGTGTCACCTCTGCTCTGGGAAAGAAGCGAACAAAAGACAGAAAGAGTGAGTACAAAAGCATTGTGAGGAGCAGTCACGATGAGGCCATTTTAGAGAAAAACAAAATGTAAACTTTTTCCACACTGGAGAAAGCAGGAGGAGAGAAGGAGGTAGACGGAGTTGTCCTTAGGAAACAGCTAGGGTGGGGCAAGGAGAATGCAGGAGTGTCAGGAAGCCCCCATCCGAATAATAATAATAATATTATTAATAATAATAACAATAATAATATTAATAATAATAAATAATTAGCCCTCTCATTTTCTAGCCCTGCATTGAATATATAGTGAAATCCTATCTAAAGAGAATATTCTGATAAAGGGCATTACAGACCGTTTTCTTAAGTGTTGCTTTTGAAAAAAAATCAGACAATAATCAAAGACTGAGCCCAAATACTTACCATTTTCCAGATAACCTAAGAGTAAAACCTGAGGGAAGGGGTAACGCCCTGTAAAATTGAGTCTGAGACCAAAGAAATTGAGAGTTGTCGCAGATGGAGGAAAATCCCGTCTGCACGCAGAGCCGGGCACTAGCCCGTTCAGCAACCTGCACGGGTTCCGGGTTCCTGGCCCCTGGCACTGAGCTTTACTGGAGCCCGAGGGCTAAACAGGAACGTGAAAGAGGTCCCCCCATTCCCGTTTTGTAGGGCAGAGGTGTGATTTTTTTTTTCGGAAAACCTTTCACAAAAAGTAGAAGAGGCAAAGTGCAGGCGCCGAGCCCTTTTTCTTTGGAAACACCTTATTGCTAATTAGCATTGGTTTGGCAAAATATTGCACTTCGTCTTGGACTGGGAGAAAATAGGACTCTTTAAAAGGGCAAAGGTACGGCTCCTTCTGCCTCCATCCGCCAACACTGCCAAGATTTGGTCTCAGCTCTTTCTACGGAAAAATGTTCTTTCTAGGGTTTTCCTTCAAAATAACGAATTTGGGAAAGAAATGTGGGAAAAACAAGCAAAGCTTTAAAAAACGAAACCACAACAATCATAAAAAAGTTTATTTGAATTATAGAAGGAAAGGAAAGAGAAGGAGAAAAGGAAAGAAGAAAAGCAAAGAAAACGGGTTTTGTAAGTGGTTCTCCAGGGCTCCGTAAGTCTGCACCTCCAGACTGCACCACCGCGGTGAAGGTGAGGTCCAAGTCGCTGCCCCGCGTCTCTGGGGTACCAAGAAGTCCGACGCACCCACCAGAGTTTGAAAGAAAACTTTTAATGACTCTGTGACTAAGTTTTGAAATTTGTGCGTTTTGACCTCCTTGTCCCAGCAAAGTATTTTCCCAGACCCCAGACCCTCTTTTCCTCTGCGCCCCTCCCGCGCAAGTCTGGTAGGTCTGCCACCCCCCTCCTTAGACTACTAGGCTCCCCTCCACCAAAGCTGACTGAGACCTTGGCGGCTGAGACCCTCCCTGGACGCCACCCTCTCCCTCCCGCCGGCTGAGCACGGAGTTTGGGACCCTCGCCACTCCCCCTTCCCTCCGGAGCCTTCTCCCGCCCAACCTGAAAACGGGGCTCACTGCTTTGCGGTGTCTGCCACCCCCACCCACCACTTAAGTCCCAGCGCTCTGCATCCTCCCGCGCCACCCCCAGCATCACTCGCTGCTGCCCTGATCCCTCTGTAACCGCTGGAAGCAAGGGAAGCCCCGCTCGTCGCTCCCAGACCCCGGCGCTTTGTAGTCTGAGACCCTCGCCTTCCCGTAGAACTCTCGGAACACCCTGCCGCCGATCCTTACCCGGTTCTGCTGCCTTCTATTCCACCACCCCAGTCCCTGGCGCTGAGATCCTGAACCTCTCCACCGCCCCACTCCGCGACCCCCAGTACCCTGCTTACAAACCTCAAGGATCTCCGCTGTCGCCGCCGTCGCTGCCACCACCTGCAGCGCCAGCCCGCCGAACGCCTCTCTCCTGCCGTGCGCCCTGGGACGGGCGGACGGAGCTCGGCTCTAGCGGGCTCAGACCTCCCGGCTCGATACTCGGGTGCGGGGGGTCTGGGCTCCGTCGCCCAGGAGCCGCGCTGGAGCTCCGAGGCTGCGGTGAGCAGGGTCTCGACCCGGCATGGGCACGGCCGCAGCGTTGCGCTCCGGTCAGCGCCGCCGCGGCCGCTGCGAACTTAACTTTCTCAGGCGCAACGCCGCTGCTCCCTCCGTGTCAATTCGGCCTGAGGTGCCTCGGCGCAGCCACCCCTGTGGTGTCAGGCTCGGCTGGCTGTCCCCGGGCGGCCGCCAGGCTTTCCGCTCAGGTGCCAACTCTCTCCGTGTCACTTCCCTGACCCGACAGAGCTCAGCCGGCTTCCCGTGCACCGCGGGAACCCGGGCTTTGCTCGTCGATGTCCTAAGCTAATTTTCTTAACTCCCCCAACCTTGAGAAGCTTTAATTTCGTGGACCCCGGCACAACATCACCCACCCCACACCCAGGTTTGCTGAAAATTGGGAGTAGGGACTTTCAATGTGAGGGAGTCTCTATTCGGGGCACCCAAACACCACCCTGGGGATTGTAAGTTGCTGCACACTGGGTAGCGGGTTGGAATGATGGCTTACCAGAATTTCGGAGCTTCTTGTTCTTTGTCACCGCCAAAATGACCATGGAGTTGCCTATCAGGTCTACGACGATGGTAATAACCATCGCGCAGAACATGAAGGTGATCAGAGCCGGTGGGTAGTCGGGTTGCGGCAGCTTACAGCCAATACAGCCATAAGGTGTGGGAACCGCCAGGGTGGGTCCCATGTTGCTCATGGAGACCGCTAAGATCTCCTGGCACGCTGGAGAGCAGCTGCGGGTCCGGACTGTAAACACCGGCGCTGTCACCGGGAGCTCCGGGAAAGCGTGCCTACCTCTCTGAGGCTCAGAGAGCAAATGACAGCGTACGGCCCCTCTCCGATGAGCTTTTAAAGCCTCTAGAGGCAGCTAGCCCCACCCCTAGCCCCTCCCCCTGACCAATCAGAACTCCTTGACCACCCCCGCCTTAGTCACCACTTTTCTTGGACGAATCCACAAAGAGGTGTCATCTTGCTTCCGACTGCCTTGTATGTGCTTCCCCTCTAGCCAGCTCCCCCCTCCCAAATCCCTCAGGTACCTGCATCCTGACTAGCTCAGAATCCACCTCCCCCTCCCTAACAGCCGCTGCATAGCCGTTTCTAGCTAGTTTTTCTCCTTCCCCCCCTCACACAAACACCTGGCAAAGAGTTGTAGATTGCAGAGCAGGGTCATAGGGTCCTACTCAGGGACTAGTGACAGCCCAAGCCAGTCTGCAGCTGAAGGGGTCCTGGGGGAACTGTAGATGGCACCTTGAATCCTAGACCCTCACCACTACAGTTTCCTTAATAGGTTAATCCCACTACCAGTGCTCTTGCCAATCCAGAGCCTTTTGCACCCCGTGGGGAACAGAAGACGGGCGATGGGCGTCCCTACTCCACATAGGGAACCCTACTCTCTAGAGAGTACACGCTGGGAGCCACGTGGATCCCTTAGCTGAAACAGCGATTAAGCCGCGCAGTCGGGTGTATTGGTCTTGCGTTCTCCATGAAGAAATGTACCCTGTGCCTTACTCTGGAAGCGGGGCATGGATCTGCACCCAGACAGCGAAAGGAGGCAGTCAGTGAACAGTCAGTCCCCAGCTTTCAAGCAAACGAGAGCGGGGAACTCTTTCCTCCCAGCTGCCAGCACCCAGAGGCGGGAGTTCAAGAGCTGTTTGGGGATAAAATAAAATGGACAAGAAAGCCCTTTTCTGGGGCTGCCGCTCTTCGAAGAAACCCAAGGCAAGCGCCTCCGGCCTCCTTCCTCTCTCCAGGTGTTTGGCACTTTCCTTAGGGTGGTGCGGAGCGGTCAGGCTGCGCAAGCTGCGCTGCAGCGGTGGAAAAGGGAGCCGAGGTGCCCCGCGGAGCAGCCAAGTAGCCGCGGACAGACCAGCGTCAGCCCCCTCCAGTCAGCATTCTGCTCAGATTCTCTCCGTTGTCATCCCCTGCCGGGGAGTCTCTCATTTCCATTCCTTCCACGTCGGGCCAACCGCTATTCCGTGGATCTCCCTTCCCAGACGTCAGGGCTCTCTGCCTTGCGCCCCGTATCTTGAAGTTCACCCGACACCCAATTTCTGAATGTTCTGACAAAATAAGGGGGCGCGATCAGGACACTGGCACCCTCAACAGCCTTGGTCATAGGAGTGGATTTCTGCCAACTGCAAAAAAGTTACAGCTCGTGTCTGTAATTCCCCCAGCCCCCGAAGCCTCCCAGGAAATTTCTTCGAACACCTTGAAACTTGGTCCGTGCCAGCCCTCTCGCAGTTGGGGAGAGGGGTTGCACTGGGCGGGAGCGCCACCGTCTGGACACAGCAGCCCCCCTGCCCCGGGTAAGGAGAAGACCCACTTGGGGGAGGGAGGTGGTCAGGGGACCGGTTCATTGATCGATTTCAACATTGAGACCTTTAACCGGGGGAAAACCACTGCTGAAACCTGAAATTGCATTTTCTCGAGCTAAAAAGCTCTAAGTGGAAATGTGTTCCCTTCTTAAAGATGAAACCCCCACACCCATCCTGTGCTCTCCACCAAGAGCAGGAATCCGGTGCGAATTAAACAATCTCCCGCCGGGAGCCTTTTCATATTCTTTATCTCACTGCTCCTCCCTGGCTGCAATCCTGGCCGCGCTCTAGCACAGCTGAAATCAGCCAGGATTTCCCCGTAAACGCAGCCCAAAAATACGCTCTGTTGTCCTGTCTACACTACTGTGCACCTAGAGAAGGGACCAGCAGCCAAAAGCCAGTCCACACCATGGAGTATTCTGTAGGACCCTCATTAGGTTGTTCATACTGATTCCGCGAGGGTTTGGATTCCTTTCACTTGTGAGAAGGAACAGTTTCGAATTCAAACAAACAAAATAAAATTGAAGGGAATAAAAGGAAACAAGCATTCCACTAACTTAAGACATTTGACCACCACCACCCCCAACAAACCTGTAAGGAGCGATTGCAAACTATTACAGGCATTTTTATACTCCTGCACGATGTGCTTCTGAGCTGAAGTAGCCCTAGAGCTGGCAGAGTCCCCTGATACAGGGATCTGCATATGGATGTCGTGCCGACTTCCTGAATTAAGGAGTAGAGGGGAGAAAAAGAGTAAGATGACTCCCTACCCTCTATCCCTGTTTGGACACTGCTTGACCATGACCTCTTGGAACTTGAATTTTTCAGTACTGAGAGGCAAATGTTTTAATAACCTAAGGGGAAAGAGTTCTGTATCTGTTTAAATTAATTGTCTTATTTTTATCAACTAGTCTTAATAAAGACACTGAACATCATCCCAGCTCTAAGAAAAACAATGGATATTGAATAAGTCACATAGAAACATAAGGGATAGAATCAGGCCCTGTTTGAGAGAGTAGGACAAATCTTATGTGCACTAAATTCACTTACTTTGCAACTGTTAAAGGGGAGCCCTTTATTAGGTATACACTGGGGTGTATGGTTTTAAAATTTCAACGGTTTTAAAATTCTCTTTCTAAAAGTCCTGCTAGGAAGCCCAAATAGCAAGGTAGACAGCTATTGTGATACTGAAATGAAATATAGGAGACCTGATATATCCCCTAAGGAATGAGAGAGCAAGTGGCACTTCCAGCTCAGGAATGGGTTACCTATTTGTGCACATGAGGATGGTGCCTGCATCTTCTTCAGAAGTCTGAGGGGCCGCAATAGTGGAAGGTTGCCTTTCATCAGACCTTCTAGGTTCTCAGTTAACCCTTAAGCTCTATAATAACACCTTGCCTATAATTAGTGAATGTAGTTTTCCTTCTTTGTTGGTTTTTATTTGTTGGCTTGTTTGTTTTTGGTACCAGGAATTGAATCCAGGGGTGCGTTAGCCACTGAGCCACATCCCTAGCCCTTTTTAATTTCTCAGATTTTATTTAGAGACAGGGTCTTGATGGGTTGCTTAGGGCCTCACTAACTCACTGAGAATGGCTTTGAACATGCAATCCTCCTGCCTCAGCCTCCTGAGACACTGAAATTACAGGTGTGTGCCACCGTGCCTAGCTGCTTAGTGAGTAAGATTTTAAATAAGCATTTTATTGTTTCCTAAAGCTCACCAGGGATATATTTTCTCACAACAATGTCATTAGACAGACAGAGAAACTGAGGCCTTGAGAGGTGGAAGAACATGCCCAGGGTCATGCCAAGTCTAGTGGAGGGACCCAGGCTTAGATACAGGTTCAACTTCTGCTTGGCCTTGGGTTTGTCTCTTGCAGCCTGGCTTCATAAGATAGTGTTTTCCTCTGGGACTTCTCAGGTAAATATTGCATTCTTATTTTTGCTTTTTGGTTGCTGTTTGCTGTTATTGAGATGTAACATCCATACCATAATATTCACCCTTTAAAATGTACACTTCGATTATTTTTTGTATATTCACAAAATTGTGCACCCTCACCACTAATCTCAGAACATTTCTATCACCCCCAAAAGAAACTCCATAACAATCATCAGTCCCTCCTCACCCCCCTGTACCCATCTCCCACCTCCTAAAAATCACAAATCCACTTTCTGTTTCTGTGGATTTGCATATAGTGACATTTCATATAAATGAATCATACAATATGGGGCCTTTTGTATCTGATTTCTTTCTCTTACACATGTGGGTCCACTGATGTAGTTCCATGGATCTCATTCCTTTTTATGGCTGAATGATACTCCATTATAGAGAGACCACCTATTATTTGTCTATCCATCCATTGATGGACCCTTGAATTCTTTACACTTCTTCATTATTATAAGGAATAGTGCTAGGAACATTTCGGCCTCTTTTAGCCCTGAGTAGCCCTGCCTCAAGATAGAAAGTAGAGGGCCTCTTAGTTCTACCACTGCTCTCCCCCTGTCTCAGACACTCTGATCTCCTCTGGCCAATGTTTCCCTGAAAGTAGTGAATCATTTCCTAAAGTTACATTACACCATTGGTTGATGCTCGAATGTATAAAACTGACAAAATGAGGACAGGAGTTTTTTGGGAGATCAGAGACTGTACCCAACTCACTTGGGCCCTGAGGTCTCTCACCTCCAGGCTCTAATTCCTGGTGGATGTCACCCAATGGGCACTACTCAGCATCAGAGGCCATCATGTGTGTGGGACATACAAACTGACTTATTTTCATTTCCCATCTCACCTAGATGAGTCACTGACATACATTGTGTCTCTTCCACAAGAAAGATGAATCCCAATTCTCAGCATCAGAAGGAAAGTATGAAAGTTTTCTGGCCCACAGACAGGTCAGACTCCATGTCCACAAGCAGGGAAGCTGGGTATTATCAGAGAAAGGGTCCAGCACAGCCTAAGGGAGGTCTGGTTCTGGTGAGGTGAGGGCCAGGACTCAAGAGGTAAGACTAAAGCCTCAAAGGTGCTGAGTGGGGATTTAGGCAAGAATCAATTCACTAGAAATAAGAGCCAGCCAGGTAATAACATCAGCCAATTCAAAACCAGTTTGGGAGAGGTGGTGGATTTTCTCATAATCAGACGATGTCTGATCACATTACTTCACCAACTTTGGGACATTATTCACACTTGTTAAATGAACAGAGAAAATGATTGTCCTCTCCAAATCCTCTGGGCTTAATTCATCATGGCTAGAACCACTTTATCTTCTCTCTGTGCTTGAGTCATTAGAGAGAACAGGACACATCCATTTCCTTTAGTGCAATCAGGAACTTGCCAAAATAATTAGCAGGTGGTATTTCCAGAATCTTAGCTCCTGATAGACTACAGGTTAGGTGGTTCAAATCAAGGGGTGACTAGGGAGAGAAGCAGCACATTAATTACTTGTAGTAACACTTGGACTCTCTTCCCCCTGTACAATTTACCTGCTAATTAGAGCTTAATGAATAATATCCATTTTCTTAGCTTCTCATTCTGGCCAAGCATGATCACCCATGCATTTAAAGACTGCTCCTTTTATATCAGCCTCATAACTTCAGATGCAACAAGTACCATTTGTTGTGGCAGTTCTGCTTCAGTCCATCCTACTGCAGCATACAGGACATGGGTACCAACCTGGGCCAAACTGGTCCTCTATCTCCCCAGCAGGTCCACTCAGTTCCAATAACTGCTAGCACGGCCCTACTTGTGCTTCTAAATGCCAGACTGTTCTCAGGGCTTAGCACATATATCTTCCTTTAGTCCTGACAATAGCCTTAGAAGTTCAGCACAATCATCATCCTTTCTTTACAAATGAGGAAACTGAGGACCAGAGAGGTTAAGTCACTTGCTCCAGGTCACACAGATATTGGTGGTAGGACCTTAAGTCTACCTTGGGCAGTCTAACTCCCAAGTTCATACCCTAACCTCTGCACCTCATTGATGATTTGCAGGCCATCCCTGGTTGTTGACTCTAGCACACTGATTTTCAGATTTAGTTCATGTCAAAGCCACCAGGAGTGCTTAGGGGAAATGCAGATTTCTAGGCCTTCCCCCTTGACTTGCTTTCAGTAGGTCTGTGGTAGGACCCCAGAACTTGCATGCATGCTTCCCAAAGGGCCCAGGTGATTCTGATGCAAGTGGCACAGAGACCCCTCTTGGAGCAACTCTCTTAGCCCCTGTCCATGTAGGGAATCTAGGCCTTTCAGTCAATGACTCAATCATACAGGTGCAACCCCCCATGGGACTTTTACATATTTGTTCCAGTTCATGTAATTTGGCTTTGATCCTCACAATGAACCCCACTGTGTGTCTTGGTTGTGGTAATGAGGTTCCCAACTCAATACTTGACAATAACCTGCCCAGTTCAGTGAAATACATTGGGCTACATTGCCGTCCCAGAGAGTGGAGACCAGACCTCAGCCACTCCCTGCTGCCAGACTCACCCTGATCACCTGCACACATAGGGCTGCCCGCCTTAGCAAACAAAAACATAGGGCACACAACTAAATTTGAATTTCAAGCAAAATCTTGTCTAAGTACATCCCATGCAATATTCAGACATGCTTATACTAAAAAAAATTTTTATCAGAAATTTAAATTTAACCAGGCACCCTGTATTTGATCTGTCAATCGTATAACTGAAGGCTGCCTGTGACCGATCCTAAATGAGTCAGTTAGCACTTGGCATTGGCTGCTAAAGGGGTCTCCTTTCTCCCTTTTCTCTAAAAGCAGGGAGCAGGAACTATTGATCCAGGATTGGAGGAGCGCAGTTCTCTCTCTCTGGCTGTCACCTTGCCATCCTGCCTCTGGGAGACATTGATTGAGAATGTTTCTTACTTTACCTAGCCTCTTCTATTTGTTCAGGAGATTCATGATCCATCATCAAATACACACCTGCCTCCGATTTGCCTGATATATCCACCACTGTAGAATTGTAACTGTGTGCAGCTATTTGACTGCAAATTGACCCCTGGCATTCTGAGGCATGTACTCTTCTGTGTTTTGATTTCAGGCTCATATCTGAAACCACAGTGTGCTTTCTACCCATGGCATCTTATAGATATGGTGAGTCTCTCAGAATCTCAATTTAAGCCACCCTGGAGACTTAGCTTTTGGAGGGTCCTTCCCTGGACTCCCCCAAATGAATTTTATATATCTCATGTAACATATCTTCCAAGTCAGAGTATCTCAGAGCTACCTCCTCATAGATACACATCCACCTAGCTATTTTTTAATTTAATTTAATTTAATTTAATTTTTACAACCTGCATTTTGATTCATTGTACACAAATGGACTATGACTTTTCATTTCTCTGGTTGTACACGGTGTAGATTCATACCATTCGTGTAATCATAGATGTACATAGGGTAATGATGTCTGTCTCATTCACCATCTTTCCTTCCCCACACCCCTCCCCTCCCCTCATTTCCCTCTACACAATCCAAAGTTCCTCCATTCTTCTCTTACCCTCCACCCCACAGTTAGCTATTTTTACATGATATTATATCATAGGAGCAGTCAGAAAAATGTACTTCTATTGAAATAACTTTGCACCTAGCCAAAGGAATGGGACTGTGTTGCATTGCTTCTGTGTCTCCCTGAGGCTGATGGAGGCCCTGGAGTGCAAGGTGGGGATGTATGTATAGGCACCACTTCCCCAAGCTGGGTGTGAGGAAGGAGAGGGGAGTTGCGCTGGGTCAAGGGGAAGGTGTGCTTGTCAGGAATTACTAAGGAAGCAAAGGACTAACTGCAATATAGTATCCTAGCAGCATCATTCATTTGGTTGGAGAGTCACTGAAGGAAAATCCATATGGGTGCTTTCTGGAAGGGGAATGAATAAGGCAACAATCTCACACTAGCCTGAGTTCAAAACACTGCAAGACTTCATCATGTTTCTTTGCTGAGGCCTGCACTGGTTAGCAAGACTTAAAGTCCCAGGGAATTGGACTGAGCAGATACTGTATTCCTGTGACACTGAGCCCCCATTTGAAATCAAAAGCACTTTCTGGAACTCTCCTGGCCTGGCCTGCAAGGCTTTGATTCAAGAAGTACCTGACAGGGTAGGTGTCAAAAGGCCCTTTGCATCTCAGAATGCCTGCTGACAATTAGCTAGAAGATCCAGTGCTTCTGTCCAAGTTCATAGTTAAGTTCCATAGTTAAGTTCAAGATTGCCTTACTTGGCCAATGTGCTTTCTATGGTCTGCTTCCTCTTCTCCCTGTGACATACTGATTCCCTCCATATCCCATTTTTTGTGGTTGTTGTTTTTTGTCTAGGAGAGAAAAATTGAGGAATGGAACAGACTAGAGTCCCAGACACACACCCACACATATGCAGGCATTTGGTATTTGACAGATCTGACATTGCAGATCAGTAAGGTAAGAATGGATTCAATAAATGGTTCTGTGCCAATGGGATTTTTGAACACATATAAAAATGAAATTATATTCCTACCTTACATATACATAAAATCAAGCAGATAAATTAAAGACCTAATATGAAAGGAAAAATTGTAAATCTTTCTTCCCTTTTTTTCCCCATGCTTACCCCACTGATCTGCAATGTCAGGTCTGTCAAATACCAATTGCCCACTTACATGTGGTTGTGTCTCTGGGACTCTAGTCTGTTCTATTGGTCAATTTTTTCTCAATGTATATCAAAACTACATTCTCCTAATGGCTTTTGATTCTTTTAGAATGTACATAGAAAGCGAATTGCTGGGTCCTATGTTCATTCTATTTTTATAGAAAATCCAAATGAAGGGATAGATAAATTAGAATTAATAAGAGTTTAGCAAGTGTATTGGAATTTACAATTGCATCAAAACATTAAAGTATCTTAATATGAAACCATCAGAGTTTCTGCAAAACCACTTTTTGAAAGACACCAAAATAAATGCAAAAATATACTGTGTTAATGGGTTTAGCAAACATATCATCTGTGGATAAGGCCAGATTTGATTTTTCTGTTCCTTTCCTTGCCTCACTGTGGTAGTTGGGGCTTCTGGTACAATCCTCAGTAGAAATTATGATGGCAGATATCTTTGTGTTTTTCTGATCTCAATGAGTATGTGATACTACCCACAAATTTGTTCATATCACCATTATCAAGTTAAGGAAGTCTTCTTCAACTCCTAGTTTGCCATAAGTTTTAACATAAGTGCATATTGGATTTTATTAAATACATAATCTGTTGAAATATAAGATATTCCCTATTAATGTGATAAGGTACATTATTTCATTTTCTAGTGATAAATCAATTTTGTATTTTTTAGAATAACTCAAGGTGCTCATCCCTCTGATTTATTGCTGGATTCTATTTGCTAATCTTTTTTTAAAAAATTTTAGTTGCCAATGGACCTTTATTTTATTTATTGATTGATTGATTGTGGTGCTGAGAATCGAACCTAGTGCCTCATGTACGCTAGGCAAGCACTCTACCACTGAGCTCCAACCCCAGCCCAATATGCTAATGTTTTGTTTAGGTTTTTGCATTTCTGTTCATGAGCAAAATTGTCCTCTATTTTTCCTTTCTTGTAGAGTCTGTTTGGGGTTTGGTGTGGAAGTTTGTGTGTGTTTGTTTGGTTGGTTGGTTGGTTTTGCCTCATAAGTTGGGAAGTATCCCTTAGTTTTTCATTCTCTGGAAGAATTGTGTAAGAATGTGTTTCTTCTTGAAATATTTGGTGCAACTTGTCAATGCATTTTATCTTGTCTAGAGCTTTCTTTATTGAAGGGTTTAATTATTGATTAAATCGCTTTAATAATTACAGTATTGGCCAAGTTTCTGTTGCAAATTTTGGTTATACCTAAATTTTTTGTGGTGAAAATGCATATATTTAGCATCTTTATAATTTCCAAGTGCACCGTCCAGTGGTGTTGAGCCATTCACACTGTTGAGCAACCATCACCACCATCCACCTCCAGAAGAATTTTCATATTGCCAAATGAAACTTAATACCTATTAGAAAAAATAAGCCCCATTTCTCCCTCCCCCGTTCCTTGGAAACAATCATTCTACTTTCTGTCTCTGAATTTACCTATTCTGGATATTTCATAGAAATAGAATCATATAATACACAGCATTTTGGTCTGGCCTCTTTCAGCTAGCAACATGTCTTCAAGGTCCATCCATGATGTAGCGTATGTCAATAGACACTTGGACTGTTTCCACATTTGGGCTGTTGTGATGTGATTAATACTGCCACAAACATGCTATAACCTGCTTTCAATTCTTATGGGTATCTACCTAGAAGTGGAGTTGCTGGGTCATATGCTCTTTCTACTTTTGCTATACCATTGATGTTGTCCTTTGATGTACAATAGTTTTTAATTTTTATATATTTTAGTTCACCTACTTTTTCTTTTGATGTTGTATCCAAGAAATTATCACCAAATCCAATGTAATGCTTTCCCCTATGTGTTTTTCTAAGAGTTTTATAGTATTATTTCTTACATCTAGGCTTTCATCATTTTGAATTAAATTTCTATATCATGCAAAGGGTTCAGCTTCACTGTATTGCATATGAACATCCAGTTTCCCAGCACCATTTGTTGAAAAGACTGTCCTTTCCCCATTGAATGTTCTTGGCATTCTGGTATACTGGGTTCTCTACTGTATCCCATTGGTCTATATGTTTGTCTTTATGCCAGAATCACATTCTTTTAAAATTTTTTAGTTGTAGATGGACACAATACCTTTATTTATTTATTTTTATGCAGTGCTAAGGATGGAACCCAGTGCCTCACACGTGCTAGACAAGCACTGTGCCACTGAGCTACAACCCCAGCCCCAGAACCACATTATTTTGACTACTGTAACTTTACTGTTCTTTAAGTCAGAGGACAGATAAGCCCACCAACTTGTTCTTCTTTTTCAAGTAGTTCTGGCCATTATTTAGGGACCCATGAGATTCCATAGGAATTTTAGGATGGATTTCCCTACTTCCATCTGAAAAAAAAAATGGTATTTTGATAGAGATTGAATTCAATCTGTACATCACTTTAGGTGGAAGTGAAATCTTAATAAGTCTTCCACCTCATGAACACAGGATGTGTTCCTATTTATTTGTGTCTTCTTAATTTCTTTCAGCAATATTTTATAATTTTCAGTATTACAAATCTTTTACCTCTCTGGTTAATTTTTTATTTGTATGTTTTAATATTTTGATGCTATTGTAAATTGAACAGTTTTCCTTAATTTCCTCTTAGGATTGTTCATTGTTAGTGTACAAAAAGTCAACTCAAAAGGATTTTGTGTGTTGATGTTGTGTCTTGCAACCTTGCTGAATTCACTTACTAGTTCTAACAGTTCTGTTGTGGATCATAAAGAATTTTCTTCCATGTATAAGATTATGTTGCCTATAAACAGATAATTTTACCTCTTCCTTTCTATTTAGGTGTCTTCTTCTTTCTCTTTCCTAATTGCTCTGGCTAGGACTTCTAGTACTATGTAGAATACAAGTGGTAAAAGTGGACATTCTTGCCTTATTCTTGACCTTAGAGGAAACGTTTTCAGTCTTTCACTATGGAGGATGATGTGAGCTGTGAATGTTTCTTATATGGCCTTTATTATAGTGAAGTAGTTTCCTCTGTTCTTAGTTTGTGCAATGTTTCATGTATCATGTATCATGGCAGGGCCTTGAATTTTGTAAAATGTTTTTTATGCATAAATTGAGATAACCATTTTAATACAGTTTATATATTTTCTGTATGGTGACACATTCCTAAAATTGGAAGTCCTGCATTCCAGAAATAAATCGTACTTGATCATGACATATAATCATTTTAATGTGCTGTTGAATTTGCTTTGCTAATAAGTATTTTTGCAACAATGTTCATAATGGATATTGGTCTGAAGTTTTATTTTAGTGCCTTTATCTGTCTTGGGTATCAGGGTAATCTTGGCCTCATAGAATGAGTAGGAATATTCTATTGTTATGCTTTGGATATGAGGTGTCTCCCAAAGCTCCTGTGTTAATGCAGAAATATTCAGAGGTAGAATGATTAGATTATGAAAGCTGTAACCTCACAGATTCAACCTCGTTTGAATGGATTAACTGGATGGTAACTGTATGCAGTTGGGACATAGATGGAGGAGGTGGGTCACTGAGGGTGTGTCCTGGTGCATTTTCCCTGCAACCACTTCCCCTTGCTCTCTCTCCTTCCCGGCCAGCCATGAATGGAGCAGGGCCATTCCTTTCCACCATGTTGTTTTGCCTGACTATGATCCCAGAGCAATGAACTCAGACAACCATGTAGTAAAACTTTGAAACCACGAGCTAAAATATACTCCTCCTCTAAGTTATTTTTGTTGGGTATTTTGGTCACAGTGATGAAAAGTTGATTAACACATTTATCCTCTTCAGTTTTTTAAGGAGTTTGTGGAGTGTTGGTACCAATTCTTCCTTTAATGTTTGGTAGGATTCTTCATGGAAGTCACCTGGTCCTGTAATTGTTCTTGTTGGGAGGTTTTTGGGACATCTGGAAAGGGGGCCTGTTTACTTCTAGTTCGCCCTTACCTTGAGGTTATAGCCTTTGGGTGTTTCAATTTTATGAGGGAAGATCTCCTAATAGACTCCACTGTGATCCATCCTGGTCTTTGACTTCTGTCTTCCTCACCCCATGAGGCTGTCAAACCCTAAATTCAAGTTTGCCAGAATCAGCAAATACCTTCAGAACAAAGGATTCATCCTATTAACCTTTAAGAGTTTTCATTTTTCTTAGACTTCAGACTTACAATTTGTCTCTCCGATGTTAGCTATTTTGTGATTTTTAAGATTTATTAAAAACATATATATTTTATTTAACTTCTCTAGCTGTTTTCAGTAAATGAGTTGGTCCAGTTGAATATTCCTAAAATTGGAAGTCCTCAATTCTTTTCATTTTCTGTGAGGAGAGTCTTTCTCCCAGCAGGGGTCCCTGTGCTCTGGAGTGAGTGGTCAAACTGCTCTGTGTACAGCTCTCCCTGAGGTTGTTAGGCTCACATGTCTCTTGTCCTCTGGATCATGCCTCAAGTACAGTCATTAGAATCTCTGCTATGAGAATATTTCACATTGTTATTATGGATTTTATACTTTCTCCTTTTATTGTTTAGTGGAGTCTCAGTGGGGCTTAAAGATAAATAGGAATGTTCAATCTGTCATCTTTCAATGGTAGCCCCCATCACCCTTCAGCCCACCGTAATCTCTTTCAGCAGAATTGTAAAAGGTCACCCAACCCTAACCTCCATGCTCCTGAATACAATGGGTATTTTCTTTCTTTCTTTCTTTCTTTCTTTTTTTTTTTTTTTTTTTGGGTGGTGGTTTTTTTTTTTTTTTTTTTTTTTTTTTTTTTTTTTTTTTTTTTTTGGTGGTGGTTGTTGTTGGTACCAGGGTTTGGATCAAGGGGCACTTAACCACTGAGCCACATCCCCAAACCTTTCTATTTTGAGACAGGATCTCACTAAGTTGCTGAGGCTGGCCTTGAACTTGTGATCCTCCTGCCTTAGCCTCCCAAGCCTCTGGGATTACGGCGCACACCACCATTCCCAAGCCACGTGGATATTTTGTATTTCTCATCTGCATTGCTTTTGATACAGCTGATCAGTCCCTCTTCCTTGAAGGACTCCCTTCTCTTAACTTGCATGGCAACATATTCTGTTGACTCTCCTCATACCTCACTGGTCATTTCTTTGCTTTTTCTCCTCTGGCACTGAACCCAGACGCCAAAGGATCTGATCTCTCTTTCTGATTCCATTCAGTATGAGTAAATTGCTTCTACTCTCTGCACTTGCATTTATTTATCTAGAAGCATTTTTTGCTCTAAGTTTTTATAATTCTACATTTTGAAGACCTTGCCAGGAAAGGAGATGATAGCAAATAATGTCTATGAAAGCTTAGTAGGACCAAGCCAGTTCCAGTCAACAATATTTAACTCTTCTTTTTTTTTTTTTTTTTTTTTTTTTTTTTTTTTTGCGGTGCTGGGAATGGAACCCAGGGACTTGTGCTTGCAACGCAAGCACTCTACCGACTGAGCTATCTCCCCAGCCCCAACAATATATAATTCTTCTTGTGGAGTAGGAACTTCCTTAGAAGAACAAATGCTCTTTGGGGCTCAGTAGCTTTCATGTTACACAGCCCTATCCTGTGCTAGACTGGGAGTTTAGACAGTTGTGTTTCATAACATTACCTGTGCTGTTGTCAGAAAAAGAGTTAGCAAAAAACCACAATCTCAGTTCCCTCCTTGAATCAGAGTAACACAGACATTTGAAAACCAACTTGAAAAAAATCAATCCTCAGCAAATGAATCATGTATATTCAGGACTCTGTAAAAATATATGATCTTTCCTTTTATAATTTAGTCTCTAATATGGGATCCAAAAATCAAATCATCACAAAACTTTGATGGTGAGGGAAAAGAAACTAACTCCCTACCCCCTCGCTCACCACCGCCCTGGTCTTTTATTTTTGTGGTAAAGTACCTAAACTTCCCAGGTATCTTGGTACTTTTCACTAGTTAAATTTTCTTATGGGATATGATTATTTGGGAAAAGTAAACATTCAGCTTATGCTCAGATGGGGGAAAATGCGTTTTAACTCATCTCAGGCAACATTCATTCAGGAATAATGAGAGCCCATCTGCAGTGTGCTCAGGATGGTTTGAGACTGATTTCCAACCTGGCACTGTCTAACGGAACTTTCCATGGTGATGGGAAGTGTTCTCTAGCTCCAGTGTGGTGGATGCTAGCTGCATGTGGCTACTGAATATTGAATCGTGACATTGTGACTAAGGAGGTAGTATTTTATTATATCTAATAATTAATTAATTAATGTAGATTTAGAAAGTCTGGTCTGATTGGGCTTGACTGGCTTTCCTCCTCTGGGGTCCCTATACTCATTCCTTGTTCCCTGACTCAGACTCCCCTTCTCCCCTCTTGGCTCCCTTTATGGTCAACTACATGTGGTTTCTGGCTACACTAGTAGCCTGCACAATTTTAGAAAATAGGCTTTATCCTGGTACCACAAAAATAAGCAGCAGAAGAAGAAAATAGGCTTTAGTTTTCCCATCTATACGATCTTAGAGTCAGTTTGCATATAGGAGTAAAATCAATATCCAAGACTCTTTTTGATTACAAAGACTGGCCCTTCTTTCTGCCCCTACTGCCACCACCTCAGAGAAGGGTGCTTAAAAATGCCTTCAAATGACAAGAGCTACAGTGTACATCATGAAGACAAGGACTATTGAGAATCCCTGAGGACCAAGTCAAGGCTGTGCAGTAGTCATTTATATTGGGAGTAATTTGGACGCTAAGGTGGATTTCTAAGACCAGAGCTAAGCAACTCCTAGCAGGAGGAAGCTGCCAGGAGTTGGGTAGGCAAAGGCAGAGCCAGGGCCCCCACAAGTGGCTCACTGCGTGAATTGAAAAGTCTGTGCTGCGGGTAGGGAACCTCTGTTGGCTTAGACAATAGTCCCCTAATGGGGGAGTGGAGGTCAGATGAGGAGTGTGAGCTGGACTGGGATTCCCCAATCTGGAGAGCCTGAGAGCCCAGAGGGGCCATGGGGGTGGGGAGGGAAGAAGTTGTGCTTCTGGCCTGCAGCTCTTGAGAGCAGAGCAGAGCCTCAAGGTACTCAGGACCAGGGCACAGGAGTCCAGGAGACAGCTGGATTTATAGGAGGCCAAAGAGAGGAAAAAAGGGGCTGGTGCATCTGAGAAAATGGGCAGTGAGGCAAGGAAAACAAAAGGACCCAAAAGGGGAGAAGGGGAGACAGGATGCATGTAGGGGTCCCAGTGGAGGAAGGCAGGACAAGTCCTCTCAGAACAGCGTTCCAGAAAGTTCCTGGGCAGGGCCTAGTCCTGAGACCTTTTCTAGGATAGGTTCTGAAGCCTGAATGTCCAGCCCACATTCTGCTTCTACCACATAGGGTCGTGTCAGTTTGGATACATCCATTTGCTGATCTGTGCTTTGGTTTTCCCCACCTGGAAAAAAAGGGATAATGAGACCACCCCCTGGAGTCCTTCTAGATGTTGCTTGTGCGTGAATTTACTACAGTTTCTTTCATTTACCCAGCTGAAATCCTACTATGCACAGTATTCAATAACTTGATTCTTTTCACCTAACAATGTCTTTACTATTATTCCTTGATATCCAGGAGGAGGGTAGTGTTCATTAGATGACAGAATCTGGAGCTATAGGGTATAGGTTCAAATCCTGCCTCCGTGTTACTAGCTAAGTGATTCCACGCAAGTTATGAACTCTTTCTCTTCCTAGCAAGCTCATCTGAAAATGGGTGTCAACCTTGTAAGTTGTAAATTGCTAGGATGATTAAATGAGGTAATGCACACAAAGCACTTTGATCAGTGTCTGGTGCAGAGTAAATGCTAGATACTTTGTGTAAACAGTTGTGTAGGATGCTCAGCTATAATGGTGTCACCATTTATAGTTACATGGACATTCACTTTGCCATCAGTTTCTCACTATTTCAGTCCTCACTTCAGTGAACATCTTTGTGCATGCCCTGTAATGTGTGAGTGTCTGGAAGAGAAATTCATGGGAGTTGAGTTGGTTGTGCCAGTTTTCCCCTGATCAACAGTATATGTTAGTATTGTCTCCCCATGCCCACACCAACACCACATTACTAGAAGATATCTTAACTTAAAATTGTAATCAATAACACCTTCATGGGACTGGGGATATAGCTCCGTTGGTAGAGTACTTGACTCGCGTGCACAAGGCCCTGGGTTCAATCTCCAGGACTGCAAAAAAATATATATTTTTTTCATGCTGTTTTATATATTGCAATCTAGAGCTTTGTGTTCTTCCTATATTGTACTGAATATCTGCCATTATTAGCTCATAAATCTATTTTATGGTTGTTTACAACTGTCTTAGCGTTCCCTCTTTTATGATTGGTTCTCACAAGCCACAGAGTGGTGCTTCTAAGGCCATCACGAGAGCATCTGGCTACAGCTGGCACTGGAGATGTGCAAACCCTAGGTCTCTGCTAGGAGACCTCCCTGGGTCCATGTATATTGCAGTGGAATTTACCAGTACTCCCTTCCGACAAGAAAAACTGATTCAGAACCTGTCATACTTGGTATTAAGCTAATGGATCCCATTCTATTTTCAGACATACCCCACTGTCTGAACCTTTGGTTAATTTGCAGCAAGTTCATGTGGACACAGGATGGCTTGCTGGGGGTCAGTCGATATGTCAGGAAAAGAACAAGGTTGGTGTTGTGGAGAGAATCGTTATCATTCAAGTGCTCAGTTCCAGTAGCAGGAGCTAAGTAAGCCATTTGTCATCTTCAAAATACATGAACAGATGACCCTTGATAAGTCAGCAAAAGTAACTGCTGTAAAATGGTGATGTCATTTTTAGGACAGTAGAGGGAAGCTAGTGGTTGAGTTCTTTTGTTTGTGTGGGACTTTGCTGTTTCCTACTAGAAAGAAGGAAAAGAAAAAAGTAATAAATGAATAAGTAAATAAATAAATTTAGAAAATAGTATTAGAATTAGGAAACAGGAAACATTATCAAAAAAAAAAAAAGATTTGAGAAGTCAGAGGTCATCTAGTACCTTCTGATACAATTGAGACAATCAAGTCCCCAACAGAGGAAACAATCTGATCACAGTCACCAGGCATGGAATCCAAGCAAGTCAGTTACAATGTCTTTAGTTCAATCTGAGTGCCCGAAGTCTCTGATGTGCCCCAGGCCCTGTACTGGGGTCAAGAAGCACAGGGAAGAATCAAGCAAGGCCCCTGGCCCAGATGGGTCCCCCTTCAGGTTGGGCAGAAGTGTGGTGCAAGGCAAGGTTGGGAGAAGAGCAGTGAACAGAACGAGCAACCCATGGGTGGTTAAGTGAAGGCTGAGAGGAAAGCTTTAACTCAGAGTCTGAGTCCAGGGCTTCCAGGAGCAAGAGACACAGGGGGATTGGCTCAGCTTACTAGACCAGAGAATGTGAGAACCTTCTGGAGGACAGAATGCTCCCACTCAAAAGTTACAGAATGAAATTGTCACTTACAAGCCTAGTAGCTTACCTCCCTACCCCAGGTATTGTAGAGTTCAAAAAGTGACGATGTTTATAAAAGGTGATAAAGCTTCTGCATTTCTCAAAATCACAGGGCAGCAAAGGCTCAAGAAGCCAAATGATCAGGTGGAGTTGGTCAAGCTGCGCTAAGGCAGGAGTGCACACGCACACACACAGATCATACAGTGCTTGTTTGATTTTATGCACACACAAAAAATTTGAAGGAATTAAAGAAGGAAACAGGTGAGTTTTGTTTTTTTATATACCCATCAGATGAAGCCTTGCAGCAAAGTCGCAGTGATGAGATGTTCTAAGAGAAAATATTTCCTTAATTTGCAGAGAGAATATTACATTTGAGGGTCCCCAGTGCAGTCTGAATTACAGATGCTCACTGAATAAGAATGAGTGCCTCATGCTCATGCCATCTCCCCAGCCTGCCCCCAGCACTTTAATTATAGAGTAGTGGGAAGATTGTCCCTCTCGCTGTCTGCAAAAGACTTGCAAACAAGCCAAACTGTCTTAACAGGTGAAGCCCCTAGAACTGGTTCTACCCTGTGGGGCTGGTGATCAGACTTGCTGACTTGAAAATGAACTGATTTGAAAGTCTTATGAAATGCAATTGTACTTGCTTATACGGTGACTGAATCATCTGTGCTGATGAGAATATAATGACACAGTCACGACTTGCTGAGCTGTATGCCACTTGAAGCTTGCAATCTGTACAAAAGAAGATGGAAGGGTCCTCTGGGAAAAGACTTCCTGTGGGGCATTCAAAATCCTTGATGCCCCATCCCCAACCCCTCTCTGTTCTCCAGAGAAAATGTTGCTCCCCCAAAATACAATCATTCATGTGTCAAGTGTTCCTAGCGTGGTTGTATGTTCACCTTTTCTCAGGAGAAAATATCTAAGCAAAGGTTCTTAATCCATGACCCACAAACCGTTTAGCAGCAGTGAACCCCTAAATAGTATGGCACTTTTGTGCACATGTGCAATTTTTCAATCTTCAGTACAGTTTGCAATTCCCAAATTCTTAAGTCAGTGCTTCACATGATCTAAGAAGGTTCCTGGGGCATGGGCAGTCTGTTTTTATGGGCAGAAACCCAGGAAGGGTTAGCAGCCAAGCATAGTCACACCTGAACATGTTTCCGACAGCCCTGAATCTATCTCTAAGCACCCCAAAGACACAGTGGAAAATAACTGAGCAAATAAGCCCACTGCTTAAACAACAGCACCCCCAGCGTGCGCAATGGCAGCACATGTAGCAAAGAGCAATTCTTCAGTAAGCAATTAGAACTGATGGCCAGAGATGCTGGAGCCCTGGAAAAGTACTGGTTTCCAGCCAGCACAGGCAGCAATTCATCATGCGCACACCAATTATGCCTGTCTACCACCAATCTCCCGAGGATGCGAATATCCAAGGGCTTTGTGCTGCATATTGGAGTCAGGCAGACTCTAGACCAGAAATCAGAACTCTGGGATTCAGTACTGGTTTTGCCACAAAATTCCCAGTGTTCCAGGGAAATCATTTCACTCCCTGAGGCCTTTATTTGTTCTGATTTACAGCATTGCTTTTAAGCACTAATGAAGGCCCCTTAGGCCCAATTAGGACTAAGGGCTACTCCCTACATGGAAAAACAAAATGCCAGGCCCATCGCTGCCAGGACTCTCCTTCCTCTCCAGCTGGGAGTGTAGGCCTCTGCGTACCCATCCACCTGCGTCAACATACTACTGCGGAGGCTGAGATCCAGACAGGGCTGGGGCCTCAGACAGCGTGAGCCAGTGGGTCACTTCTCAGAGACCCCCAGCTTCAGAGATGCTTTGTAGCAAAGGAATTGCTGGGAAATCCATTTCTCTATTTTGAACCATGTATGATGGGCCTTAGAGAATGTTTTGGCATGAAGAGAAACACCTAGTAACCCAGGCCTCCTTCCCCTACTGACCCTTGGTCAAAAGCAGGAAAGGTGACTCCAGGGCTAGGAGGTATTTTGGGAAGCCAGGATGAGTCATTCGGAAAGAGGGGATAGTAATACAGAGAGATTTGCCCTTGAAAGTGATATGTATGGCACTGCAGAGATAGGAAATCGGGCCACCTGGGACCCAATGGCAATGCAAACCTGGCTTCCCACAAGGAACTAGACTTAGCAAGGCTCAGTCTCAGGCTCTGAAAACCAATATAATGGGTAAAGAAGAGTACGTCATTTTCGTTGCACGAGCGCCCTCTAGTGTCCAAAAGAGATCTTGGCAGCACTGAAGAATGGAAATCATGGGAAGCACCTCCTCAGAAAACTTAATTTCACCCCAATGTCCCTCCAAAACATGGATAAATGCAAGTAAGGAAAGGAAGTGATATCGGGGTGGATTTGTGTATTTTCAGGAATTCTAGGCTGGAGTCTAAGTGTGAAATCTGAATAAGTGAGGCCAACAGTGCAGACAACCCCCAACAGCCAACTAGGCCCTGAAAATATTGTTATTCTTCATGATGTCAAAGTTCTCGTGTGCATATACACACACATGCTCATCATTTTTCTTCACAACCTAGTTTTTTTTTTAATTCTAGGTCATTTGTGGGTTCATATCCACAAATTCAACCAGGATTGAAAATATTTGGGGAAAAATTGCATCTATACTGAACAATAGAATTTTTCTTGTAATTTTTCCCTAAAAATTACAACGTGCTGGGCACAGTGGCAAGCACCTGTAGTCCCAGCTACTCAGTAGGCTGAGGTAGGAGGATTGCAATTTCAAGGTCATCCTCAGCAACTTAGTGAGGCCGTGACTCAAAATAAAATAGAAAGGACTGGAGATGTGGCCTAGTGGTGAAGTCCCCCTGGGTTTAATCCCCAATACCAAAAAAATACAATTTACCATCTACATACATAGTATTTAAATTTAATTGAGTATTCTAAGTAGTCTAGACGTGATTTCAAATAAACTGGAGAATGTGTGAGGACTATCTGCAAATACTACATGATGGTATATAAGGGACTTAGCCATCTACAGATTCAGGCATCCACTGGGAATCCTGGAACCAATCACCTTTGAATACTGATGGACAACTATATTTTTATAGAAAATTGTTCTATATTTGTTTCAGAAAGCTTGAAAAACATAACTAAGTAAAGCTTCTGGTTATGAAGAAGCAACTGAATGTGGAAATGTGATCTACCATAAGCAACTGAAACTTGGGCATTAGACAACCATGTCTAATGAACATAGTATCCAAGATAAGGACATGAGCCCAAACCTTGGAACAGAGAGGAGGGACTCAAGCAGAGCACAGAAGTCTCCCTGAGTTGAAGAGTTAGTCATCAGAGTTCAAGGAAGTTGAGGCAGCTGAAATGTGGAGAGGAGAATACTAGATATGAAGCAATGATATGGAGAAAGGGCTCTAGGTATGTGAGAAGAGTCATCCTTGAATCTTTACTGAGTACCAGACTGAACCAGAGTATCTATGGTGATTTACTTATTTATTTGTTTGTTTTTGGACTGGGGATTGAACTGAAAGACACTTTAACCCTGAGCCACAACCCCAGGCTCCCCCGCCCCCTCACCTTTTAATTTTGAGAGAAGGTCCCACTAAATTGCTTAGGGCCTCACTAAATTACCAAGGCTGGTCTTAAACTTGCAATCCTCCTGCCTCAGCCTCCCAAGCTGCAGGGATTACAGGCGTGTGCTACCACACCTGGCTGTGGGGTTTTAAATACAACTATTCCCAGAGCTCATACAAGACTAGCAGATATTCAAGGGCTGGCTAGAAAGAGTAGGAGAGTCCTTAAGATTCATCCAGGACATTCAGTGGAGACCCAAGAGATATCACATGTTAGTAATAGATCTGAAGGATCCCAAGGGTAAAGACTACCCTAGACCCACCCAAGGGATGAAACTGATCAACAAGGAACTTGCTTCTCTGCTAAAACAAAGTCCAACTTTTTTTGGTAACAGGAATTGTGCTCTAACACTGAGCTACACTCCCACCTCTTTTCATTTTTTATTTTTCACTAACTTGCCAAGGCTGGCCTTGAACTTGTGATCCTCCTACCTCAACTTCCTCAATTGCTGTGATTACGCACATGGAAGGAAAAAAATAGACTTCCCAAAATGTTGTATTCACTATGTCCAGGATCCAATAAAAATCATTAGATACACCAAGAAGCAAGAGTATGTGATCTATAACCAGGAGAATAATCAGACCATAAAAACAGAAAAACAACCAAGATGATGAAACTAATAATACTATGTCAATAAAGTAACTTCTGTAACTAAGGGCACTTGATTATTTATATGCAAAATGAGGAAAGAAATTAAATATATACAAAGAACCAAATGGAACTTCAGTGCAGAAACAATACCTGAAACAAAATTTTCACTGGATAAGAGTAATAGCCAAATAGAGACTACAGAAGAAAAAATAAGTGAACTTGAAAACAGCAATGAAATCTATACAAAATGAGCCAGGTGCAGTGGCGCACACCTGAAATCCCAGCGGCTCCGGAGACTGAGGCAGAAGGATCACAAGTTCAAAGTCAGTCTCAGGAATTTAGCGAGACCCTAAACAACTTAGTGAGACTCTGCCTCTAAATAAAATATAAAATGTGCTGGGGATGTGGTTTGGTGGCTAAGCAATCCCTGGAGAACAAAAAGGCTAAAAATAATAAAGAGCCCCAGTAACCTAGGGGAAAACATCAAGCAGTTGAACATACTTGTAGTGGGAGATTGAAAAGGGGCACAGAAAAAAGTTGAAGAAATAATGGCCAAGAATTTTCAAAATTTAATGAAAATTCTAGTATAAAAGCTAAACGAACTCCAAGTAGATTAAGCATCAATAAAAAAATCAGGACAAAGCATATCAGAATCAAATTGCTACAGGAAACAGGGGTGCACACCTGTAATCACAGTGACTCAGGAGACTGAGCAGGGAGGATCACAGGTTCAGGTCACCCTGGGCAACTAAGTGAGACCCTGTCTCAGAAAAAAAATCAGAAGGGCTAGGAATGTAGACCAGTAGTAGAGCACCCGAGGTTCCAATCATGCTACTGAAAAACAATCGAATTGCTGAAAGCCATTGATAAGGAGAAAAATGTTTTCAAATCCAGAGGGGAGAAAATCACTTTATTTGTGCAGAAAAGTTAATTCCACTCAGATCCTTGACCTAAATATGATGGCTTAAACTATGAAGCTCCTAGGACAAAACATAGAAAACAGTTGTGATAATTAGGTCGACAGAGATTATTTCCATATAGAAAATGAAAAGCACAAGTCGTCCAGATAAAAGGGGCTGGAGATATAGCTCAGTTGACAGAGTGCCTTCCTTGCATGCACAAGGCCCTGGGTTCAATCTTCAGCACCACAAAAAAAAAAGTGAACTAGACTTTGTCGATATTTGGAAATTTCTTGCTTTTTGAAAGACTTCAAGTCACAGAATACGAGAAAACATTTGTTATACTTAGATATAACAGAGGACCTGGATATAGGAAGAATTCTTATTACTCCACAAAAAGAATACAACCAAAAAATTTAAATGGGGAAAAGAGTTGAATGAACACTCACAGAAGGTATGCAAATATTCAATTAGCACACAAAAAGATGCTCAATATAATTAGTCATCAAATAAATTACAATTAAAGCCCCAAGGAGATACTGTTGCACAGCCATTGGAAGAGCTAACTTCCTTTTCTTAAATTGTCAGTTCTAACTATTGGCAAGAATGCAGTACAATTGTAACTTTTAATATATATATGTTTTAATTTTATTAAGATTTCAATTGCTTTAAATATAAAAGGAAAAATTCCATCTCCTGAGTTTATCATATAAATGGTTTATGATTTTGTTTTTAAAATTATTCTCTTGAATGTTTTTAAATAAGTAACACATAAAAATCTTCTGTTAAGGTACAAACATATTTCACATGTTAAATAAAAATTTGCTTGAAAATTCTCATTGATCTAAATGTGAGAAGTAAACAATAAAACTTCTAGAATATAAGGGCTAATCTCTGGGACTGATGCTGGCAAATTCTCTCCAAGTGGGACACAGATACACAAAACAACCTCACAGCATTGCAGGAAGTTCTCCTGGACAGGAGTGTCTTATAGAGGCATGGACAAAAATATTCCATGCCATAGTTTGTGAGCTAAGAATGTTTAAATAGGAAAGAAAATTATAAAGAATTTTTTGGTACCAGGGATTGAACCCAGGGGTACTTAACCACTGAACAACCCTTCCCAGCTCTTTATTTTTTTTATTTTGAGGCAGGGTCTTGCTAAGTTGCTTAGGGCCTTGCTAAATTGCTGAGGTGGGCCTCAAACTTGTGATCCTCCTGCCTCAGCCTCCTGAGTTGCTGGGATTACAGGTGTGCACCACCCTGCCTGGATAAAAAGAAACTTTTGACATCAAAAATTTAAACAAAATTTACATTTCATACTTCATAAACATTGAACATAGCCAGCCTCGTGGGTTTCCACATTTGTCTATGACTGCTTCCATGCTGCAATGGTGAAGAAGAAGTGGTGAAAGAACCCCCTGGCATGCAGCCTGACCTGTTTACTATCCAGCCACCTACACACAAAGCTTTCTGACTCCTTTCATTTTTACTGAGACCAGTGCCTCCCGCCTGTGTAGAAGAAATCATTTGCTTGATTCCCATAGCAGGCAGTTCCATGCAGAAGGCCATGAATGATTATTCCTTGGAGCTCTAGTTCTCTAGACTCCAGTTGAAATTTTTGTACACTGCTGGAGGGATAGCAAAATGATGTGACCCCATGAACAGGATGCTGTTAGTTTCCTCCAAGTGTTAAACACATCTCCCACATTACTCAGCACTTCTCCTTCTAGCTGTTTACCTAAGAGATATGAAAACATGTCCACATAAAGAGTGTCGCATGAATGTTCACAGCAACTTCACCATTAGGGCCCAAAACTAGAAATGATGCAACAAACAACTGTTGAATAGAAAAAAAAAAGAATTAGATTCTACTCAGTAGTAATTAGGAATAAACTGTATATACATACAACAATATGATGAATCTCAACAATCTCATGTTGGGTGGGGAAAAGAGCCTTACACACACACACACACACAATACTTATTGTGTATTTACAATTACTTGAAATTGTAGAAAAGGAACAAAAATATATGTTGTGAAAAAAATCAGAATTGTGGTTTCTTCTGAATGATAAAAAGGGGACTTACTGGGAAGGATAATGAGAGAACTTTGGGGGTAATGGAAATGCTCTATAATTTGATGAAAATTATACAGTTTTATGCATTTGTCAAAACTCATAGAAATGAGCACTTACAGTGAGGAATTTTACATTATGTAAATTATACCTCAAATGAGTTTTTAAAATCTGAAATAGATTAAAAATGTACATTTGGAAAGCAACACTTCGAGATGAAGAGAAGAAATTGTAGAGGATTTTGTTTAGTATGTTAGGGCAGGGTAGGATTTCCAGTGAAGGCCCAAAGAAACACAAGCCATGATAAAAAGGGTGACAAAAATGCAAAACTTTTCATATATTAAGTTTAAAGACAAGCTGTATGCTAGGAACATAATACTTACCATCCCCCCATGCACACACACCATTTAAAATGTTAGTGTCCCAAACAGAATATGTCTTGTGCAAATAATAGAGAAATAGAAAAATTACTTAACAGAAAAATGAGTTATGACTATGAAACTAACTTCAAAGAAGAAGAAACCCAAATGAATGATAAACATTCTAAGATAGTGAACTTCCCTAGTAGTCAGAGATACAAACTAAAGTGATAAAATAACATTTTACACATATCAGTGTAGCAAATTTGAAGATAGATCCCCTATCTCAACAATTCCACTTCTATGTAAATGATGAAGAAAAACTTTTCTATAAGTAATTGAGCAGGTATCTATACGCATTTTTATTGAGGCATTATTCATACTTGCAAAATGTTGAAAACAGGATTGTCCATCAACAGGTAGTAATGGTTAGAGAGAGAACCAGAAAGTGGTGAAAGTTTGAGGAAGAGTTGTTTATTTTATACTACAGCAGTAGTTTATTATTCTTGCAGCTTTTCTGTAAGTTTGAAATTATATCAAAAATCAAAAAATTAAGTGGAAAGGCTGCCAAATTCAAGTATTGGTAATGATACGGAATACTGGGAATTCATACACTGCAGGTGGAAATATAAAGTTTTTCAATTACCTGTTCCATATCTCTAAAGTCAAACTTGTACATGATCTAGGACTGAGATATTCAACTTCTATATATACATTTTCAATTGAAATATGAAAATTGTATATTGGCAGTAATAATTGGAAAGAACCTGAATGTCCATCCACTTTAGAATGATACATAAATTGTGGTGATGTCAAAACAGAACACTAAACATCAATGAATATGAACAGACTTCAAAAATACATAAAACTGTGGGTCAACTTCACAAGCAAAATGTTGAATAAAAGAGACCAGACTCAAAAAACACATACCATAGGATTCTGGTAATAGAAACAGGCAAATTAATATGTAGTATCAGAAGTCTAGATGGTGTTTACAGTTGAAAAGGAGGGAGAGGTACCCTAGGAAGTGAATTCTGGAGCATTGTTCGTGTTCTACTCCATGACCTGGATGGTGGTTATTCAGGTATTTCCATTCTGTGATAATTTGTAAAGTCTCCTATATGTGCTTTATTTTTAATTGACACATATATTTATAGGGTACTGTGTGATGATTCAAGACATGTATATAATGTGTAATGATCAAATCATATGTATTAGTCATGTTTTTGTTACCATGACCAAATACCTGAGAAAAATAACCTTAAAGAGGAAAGACATTTTGGCTCATGGTGTCAGAGGTTTCAGCTCACAAATTGACTGGCTCCATCATTTCGGGGCCTGAGGTGAGGCAGAACATGATGGCAGAAGGGTGTGGCAGAGAAAAAATTGCTCCCTTTGTGGCAAACAGGAATCAGAGACAGATGAGGAGGAATAAGTCAAGGACAAGAAGTACCCTTCCAGGGCACATCTCTAGTGTCCTACTTCCTCTAGCTAGGCCCCGCCTCCCGCAGTTTCCACCATCAATTATGAATCTATCAGTAAATTACTCTACTGATGAGGTCAGAGCCCTCCTGATCCAATCACTTTCCCAAATTCTCACCTCTGAACATTTTTAGCGGGACCCATATCTCCAACATTTGAACCTTTAGGGGACATTCCAGACCCAAACCATTGCATCAGGGTCTTTAGCACTTCCATCTCCTTAACCATTTATCATTTTGTTTTTGGAACTCTCCAAATTTGCTCTTTTTTTTTTCACATGTGTGTTTCCATTTATACAAAATAATCAGAAGAGGTAAATTCACAGAAACAAAAGTGTAATACAAAGCTGATCTCCTACCCCTTCCATTGCACCACAACCTAACTTGCCAGTCTGAAAGTTGCTCTGCCCGCCCCTTACATTGCAGGAATTTCCGGCCTATGCTACAGCCATTTCCTGCTTCCCATGTTACATCGTTGTAGCTTGTCAGTCTGAACATGCTAGCTAGCTATTGGTTCATCAGTCAGTTTGCAAGTATTCTCCTCCGCTATTGGTTCCTTCCAGCCCAGGAGATTCCAATATCTGGGAGAAGCAAACACGCCATCTTTCTCTTTCCCTTCTTTTCCAACCCCGGAGCGGATTCGCTAGTCTTCTGCATAATAAAGTGTCTTGCGTGAGGTCCTGTGTCCATCGTGGATTTCTGGGAGCTATTGTTGAGCTGCAACTGAGACCGGGCATATGAAGCCCCAGTTCCCTTGGAAGGGCTGGAGTTACCGAGGGTCCCGAGCTGAGCTGCATTTTTCCATAGAAAGAGCAGACAAGGACTGGACGCAGAGTAGTCTCTCCAATGCCTAACCCAATGAAGGTCATGTTGTCAAGTCAGCTACTTCCACTAAGAACTTTCAACAATGATTAAATGGTCCATAATGTCAAGAACTGGACTTGGCATGGGGAAACCAACTCTCCTCAGGAAAAACAGATATTCAAGTTCAGCTCTAATATCTCCAAGGTGATGGGAGAACTCAAACAAATCTTCTTCTGGCAATATTTCTTTCAATCCACAATGCATAAATTTATTGCTGATATAAAGCCTGATGTCCAAATCATCAGGAGATTTAACAAGAGCATTTATGAGCTGCATACAAGATACCATTTCCTGGTGCTCAAAAACCAGACCTCCTCCCTGGGGATGTTCAGCACCCCCATAGCAGAGCAACCGGGGACTATAAAAAGTGAGAGTGAATCCTAATGCTGAATGGCAAGAATGGCGGATGCAGGAGAAAAGGTCCAAATTTGGTCTTAAAGTTCTTTTTTCTCCCAGAAAAAGAACACAGAAAACTTATTGCATGTCCAAATCATGGGAGTATTAAACTCCTCTCTTCGAGGTTTTAAAAAAATATTTAATAAATTGTTGTAAAATGTAGTCATACTTACGTGCAGAACATGAAAACTTATTCCCCCCATCTATGTCTATTTTGGTAGTTCTGTCTATCCATCCTCACCCTATACTTCCTAGACTCTACTGGCCACTATACTACTCTCCACTTTTATTCCAATCAATATTTATTGCTGCTTCGTATGTGAGTTTTGTTTTGATAGAAAAGTTCAAAATATAAATCATTATTGAATAATTTAGAAGTCATCTGGTCTATTTGCTTCTGATCAATTCTAGGGGTTAATGCTAGAACCAAAGAGCTTGTCTAGACATAGTCTTTGAAGATGGAAAATCTAGTCTCCTAGTTGAGTCTTGCAGCATGCCTGTACTCCTCATCCATCATTTATCAGCCTCAACCTTTGGGCAACTCATGAGGAGTCGCTGCTCATAACTGTATCCATTCATCCAGAGATATTTTAGATCTATTACTTGGAGCACCCAACTTCTGCTGCTATATTTTACATTAATCAAGATCCCTACATGAAATCAATGGAAACAGACTCTTGTTTAATAAAACAGAAAACTAATTTCACAAAAAGATAGTTGGTAAACCATTAAGTCACTGGGGATATTGGAAAAACCAGATTCAAGCTATGTGACCAGAAACAATGCATCAAGTCATACAACAGAGTTGCACTGGAGAAAATCCTGCAGCTGTCACCACTAAGCAGAAGGTGCTGTAGCTTTAAATCCCAGATGTGGGCAGTGAACACTGGACACTGCCATGTCATTTCTAACAGTGCTGCCCCTGGAATCTTGGTCATACTATAAGTACCATTACTGGCGGGAGAATTCTCTGCTGCTCTGATTCTTTAGGTCACTAATGTCGGGTTCAAAGATTCAGAAGGGTACGTACAATTGTAAGCCTAGGTCACAGTGGCAGTAAATACTGACGTGTGGTATTTTCATCTTCTCAACTAGGAGGTGGGCTAGGAATTCGACAAATACAGCAAAAGTCCAGATATTGGGCGGTACTCCAAGATGAAAAGTGTCTACTTCGCCACTGTAACTTCAGCCACCACGTAGAACATAGGAGTAAGTTAGCAAATATTTGTTGGTAGAATGATTGAAAAGCACAGAAGAGTGAAAGTGACTACCATTAGTCTAAGGAAATACTCAGGTAGATGAGAAGGAACCTGAATAGTACAAACAAAATGGGAGTTGAGTCAGAGATCTGGGAACGGCAGCGTGTGGAGGCAGGCCTTCCAGTCACCGCACACTCCTCCCACCATAACCTCCTAGTGTGGGACAGCTTTCCTGTCAGGATGCCACAACTGGACAGAAGGTCACCCAGGCTTTCTACCTCTAGGCTTTTCAAATATGCAGTTTTCTGGATGGCCAGCAGGTGGAGCCATTGTAGGCAACTCAGAAGTTCCAGTACCATGAATCTAAAAGTTACAGAATAAATCAGATGACTTTCAAATGTAAAAATAGATCAACAGAGAAATAAGGATGGCATGTGTGCTTATCAACAAAATACCACCCAAGTACCATACAGGACGCATGACATTGTCGTTTCTGCAATCTGAGGATAATGTAATTTAACTCATAGTGCTATTGTCAGGATTAAAGAAGGTGATGTGTACTTCATAAAGTGCTTAGCAGATAGTAGATAGTCAATGAATGGTAGCTATTATTGTCACTATTATTACATGTATGTGAAATTTTAAAACAGTTACTGCTCTTTCACCAATACAAATAGTGTCCCCACCACCACCTTATCTACAATTTTGCTTTCTAAAGTTCCATTTATGTGGTCAACTGTGGACCAAAAATATTAAGTGGAAAATTCCAGAAATAAACAATTAATAAGTTTTTTAGTTACACATTGCTCTGAGTACTGTGATGAAACTTTGTGCCATCCTGCTCTATCCTACCATAGCTGTCTTATCAGACTGACAGTCATGATATTCCAGTGTTGCAATGGGTAAAAAGGAAGATGAAAAGGACTCTAAAGAGTATGCTAAGACCCAGGCATGGTGGTGCACACCTGTAATCCCAGTGGCTCAGGAGCCTGAGGCAGGAGGTTTGTGAGTTCAAAGCCAGCCTTAGCAAAAGTGAGGCCCTAAGCAACTCAGTGAGACTCTATCGCTAAATAAAATACAAAATAGGGCTGGGGATGTGGCTTAGTGGTCTAGTGCTTCTGAGTTCAATCCCTGGTACTTCCCCCACCAAAAAAAAAAAAAAAGCAGGCTAGGACCAAGGGTGAATACCCAAGAAAAGAAAAATCTTGGAAGGGGGAGAAGTCTTTCCAAGGCTGGAATTTAGATCTTGTTGAAGAGGTTTGATTTTCCAATGTACCAAATTGAGGAGAAACTCACTTGGGCAGATGCCTCTTACTGGGATGTCAGTAGGCTGAGGCTGGCAGGCAGGAAACCATCACTAGGTTTCCAAGAAATTCTGAGTAGTTAAGAAAAGGTGTGGAACTCACCAGGAAACAGACCTTCTGCCAGGTGCTACTGAATTTGCCTAGAAAGCAGGGAATCCATGTACAGGGGAGGGGGATAATGTCTGAATTGTCTCTGGAAAGGTACCTAGAATGAGGGGCAGAAGAGTTACTGCTGAAACTCACCAGAAAGCAGTTATTCTAGGTGCCCTACACACCAGCCAATGATCCCAGGAGCAGGAAAAAGCAAAGCATGCCAGAACCATGAAAAGTCATCTCATCATCCTCCAGTGTCCCTCCAATACCCTGTACTGGCATAGCTTTGATCCTGCCAACTGACAAAGGGTAAATATTCCAGGATCCTGAGCAGGAGGTGAGAGCTGAGTTTAGATCTGAGAGGCAGTACTTGCTAACTGCTACAGCTAGGGAGGCTGTAGAGTGAGGTGGCTGAGGGTGGAAGTTCTAGAGCTCGACTGCCTAAGCTGAAATTTCAACTGACACTGTGTGATTGACATGTCTGCACATCAGTTCCCTGATTCTGTGAAGAAGGGATGAATGCAGTATCCACCTACTGGAGATGTTGTGAGGATGAAATGAGAGAAACATGGATAGTAATTCATTTGGCATTGTGTAATAATCAACTTTCTATTGCTGTAACAAAATGCTTGAGATAATTGTAAAGAGAAAGGGGTTATTTGGGCTCACATTTTTGGAGTTTCCAGTACAGGATCAAGTGGCCTCATTGCTTCGGGCCTCTGTAGACAGCAGCATGTCATCACAGGAGCATGCAGTAGAACAAACTGCTAACCTTATCAGTCAAGGAGCAGAGAGGAGGAGGAAGAGACCAGGGTCCCACGATTCCCTCAAAGAGCTTACCCCCAGTGACCTAATATTTTCCCACTGGGCCCCAACTCGTAAAAATTCCACCAATCCCATAGCACCACCCTGGGTACCAAGCCTTTATTTAACACATGGACCTGTGGGGGGTACTCAATTTTCAACACCTTATAGCATATTGCAATAAGAAAATTCTCGAGGCAGGCTACCTTTTAAAGAAAAGAGGGTTATTTATCTGAAAAAAGTTCTGTCAGTTTAAAGTTCAAGATCTAGCAGGAAGGGTGTCCCATTGATTCAGCCCCTGGTAGGGCCTTAGAGTGAATGGCAAACATCATGGCAGAGCACAGTTATGGGGGAACATCATCTCAAAAACAGGAAGTTGGATAGCAGTTCAAGGGCCAGGCTTAGGCTTTTATGTAACATCTTGATCTCATGAGAATTACCAAGAGGTCCCACGAAAACTCTCTTAATTCCCTCTGAGGGCAGTGCTCCAAACGACCTAACAACCTCCCACTAGGCCACACCTGTTTCTGTCTCTGTCTCTCTTCTCTGTCTCAGTCTCTCTTTCTCTCTATACATCTCTCTTCCTTCCATTTTTGTATTTATTTGTTTATTTATTTATTTATTTATTTTGCAACAAGGTCTCACTATGTTGTCTATGTTGACACCCTCAGCACAAAGTTCCAAAAACGAATCTTTTGTGGAAACAAATAATATCCAAACCATAGCAACGTGTTCACATGTCCATCTATAGCATAATCTTCATACACAGAGTTTGGCACATAGTAGGTGCTCTGTGTAAGGCAGCCATCCATATGCTATCATTTATTCTACTGGTTGAGATGCATACAGAAAGTGAGATGACTCTTTTTGGGGATGATAAAAGCCTGCCAGCCTGCACAACTTTTCCAAGAGATCCAGCATCAGCAGGAGCAAGAAGGCTCTAGACTCATGACTACACTCAGGCCCCACCCCAGGAGTCTTGGCCAATGGAGCCCCACGTTTTTCTAAAAAAAATCATGATGGCAGAAGGTTTAACAAGACCCTACTACAACTTGGATTATATGAGGCAAAACAAAACTGTCATTAAGGATCTCCAAATGCAATCATCCTATTTTAAGGTGGGTTCCAGATCCAATGACAAGTTTCCTCAGAAGAGAACAGATGTGAAGACACATACAGATAGGGGGGAAGCATCCACAAGCCAAGAAACCCCAAGGGTTTCCAGCAACTACCAGAAGTTAGAAGAGAGAAAAGAACAGGGATTCTACATGGGAAAAAATCTGCAGTCCCCTGCACTTGGAACTTCCAGGTGCTAGAGCTATGAGAGAATAATTTTTTGTTGTTTAAACCACCCAGTTTGTGGTATTCTTTTTGGAGATTCCTTGAAAAATTAAAAATGCAGCTGCCTTATGATCCAGCAATCCCAGACTGGGACTATATCCAAAGGCATTGAAATCAGTATGCTGAAGAGATATCAGAATCCCCATGTTCACTGTAACACTATTCATTGTAGCCAAGAAGTAGAAACAACTTCAATACCCATCATGAGATGAATGGATAAAGAAATGATGGAATACTATGTGATCATAAAAAAGATTAAATCCTCTCATTTGCAGTGATGTGGAATGAACTGGAGGACATTACACTAAGTGAAATAAACCAAGCACAGAAAGACAAGCACCATATGTTCTAGCTCATATATGGAATCTAAATATTTTGATACCATAGAAGTTGAAAGTAGGATAGTGGGTACCAGAGACTGGGGAGAGAAGGAGGAGGGAGGGAGGGGGAAAGGTTGATACAGGGGCATCTAGTAACAGCAGTAAGAAATTCTGGTGTGCTATTGTACAGTAGGGTGACTACAGATAATGATAATGTATTTGTAAAAGCTGGAAGGAAGGATTTTTAATGATTTCACTATAAAGAAATGATAAATGTGTCAATCCCTAGCAACACACACACATAAGAAAAAGAAAAGATAAATGGTACAGGAGATAGATATATTTAACCTGGTTTAAATGCTATACAATCTAGGCATGGCATGTATCAAAATATCACATGGTATTCCATTAATATGTATGATTTTTATGTTTTATTAATTGGTTTTAAATTAATTCAATTTAAATTACAAAAATAAAATAAGCTTTATATGATGATTATCTTCAGTTTCTGAAATTGCTATGAATTTTCTAGTCCCTTCTAATAAGAAGCACTACATGGCTTAAAGATAACGGCACAATGCAAAATGAGAATTTATAAAATATGATCAAAAAGTCAAAAGTAATTTCCTAACAATAATACTGATAATTTTAGAATTTTAAATAATCATCATCCTTTTAGAGAATATTAAAATAATAACAACAGTAACAATGATAAAGAGGACAGGAAGAAACTTTGGGAGGTGACAGATAAGGTTATGGTCTTGACGGTGGTGATGGTTTCACATGTGTATACTTATCCCCAAACTCATTCAGATGCATACATTGAATACAACTTTTAATACTTGATCATACCCTAATGAAGTGATTTTAAAAGGAAATATTCCAAAATCGATTGTGGTGATGATGGCACCACTGTGAATATGGCTTAAATAAAGAGCAAACTGCATACTTTAAGAGTGCAGTTCATGGTGCATAAATCCTATCTCAATAAAGCTGTTCTATTTTTAATGCAGTCAGTCAGAGTGGAAGCCATATTTCACATTGCTGAGTAATGGGAATTACTCTTTCAGATGGGTTTCCATAGACTATCGTCATCGTAGCAGGCAACTGCACTGAGCCCTGCTTCCTCCTAGCTCACTAACCAGGCCCGTGAGCCAGACACCTTCCTCTGAGGCTTTTGTCACCATTGTATATTAAGTGCCCATGAACCCTGCTCTAACCTGCTAAAAGGATTCCACTGGGCTCTGCCTCTTGAGATTTGGGGATCATGTCTGCTTTCTGCTTGTCTGCTCTACTTTTAGTCACAACATACTTGTAGTTAAGCATTATACCTTTACACCCAAGCAAAGAAAAGCCCATAGTTATTGGGTGTCTGGATATCTCCAGATATTTGCTCTTAAAGTCTATTGGTTTGGAAATTTTTTGTTCTTCAATTTATTACCTTCTTATCAGCAGCTCTAGCTACAAGGGCCTTCATTATATCTTAATTGCCAGTGCCAATTGCCCTTATTTTTATATTAAAAATCCATTTATAAATGCATTTCAGCAGCTCTACCAGCTCAGCATCATTGCTAATTTAATCTCCCTCCTCCTCTATTAGCGCCACAGGGGGCTGACCAGGGCAGGAGGCGCCTGAGCTAATCAGATCACTAGTTTGTCTGAACATTATGCTCAGCAGGAACTCAGTGGGACGCACCGGGTCAGACCAAGGGCAGATTAAATCTTCTGCCAGCTCTCTTGACTAAGTAGGGGAGGGACTTGGAATCGGGGACAATTGAAACCTGGACTCCAGCTTGAGGAGGCTGATGGTGAGCAGTCTAGGTGATTGTCAGGCGGGGTTGCTGTAACTGAGGGCTGTGGGAAGGAATCATTTGATGAGAAGTGGAGTTCGTAGCAGACGAAACTGCTCATCCTCTGACCTGCTCTCACCCCTTCTCAGCCCCTTCTGAGGAAGCAGTGGTTGAAATGCGCTCAGCTGCAGTCAGGAGATCAAGGACTTGTCCCAACTCTGCTCCTTATTGTGTGCATTGATAAACTCTTAAAACACTCTGAGTAACATATTTTTCAACTGGGGGTAATAATCCTTATCTCAGGGTTTTGATGAGGGCCAAATTAAAAGGAAAAATGAAACCATTCTTGAAGACATATAATTTGCTGACAACTGCTCTAAGAAGTTACTGTCCTCTTCACTCTGCGTGCATTAACTCTTAATTTCTTCAACAGTCCTATGAGGTAGGCACTAGCATAATCTTATTGTACTAGCAGGGAAATGGAGGCATAGGGAGGATGAGGTCCCTAAGGTCACACATGTTTATGGCTAAGTATTTCAACATTGCATTATTTGGTCACCTCCCAACTATAAAATCCAAGTCTTCCCCCTAGCTCTCTCAACTAAAGGCTCTTTCTACCTCCTCTTTCTGAGCCCTGGCTCTCTCCTGCCGTTTTCTGGAGCCCCTCTGCTCAGGGTAGAGGAGCTAAGCATTCTTATCTTTGAGGTGTACTCTTCGCAGATCATTGTTCTGCCACCTTTAGTTACTCACTCCACCCATTTGTTTCCACGACTCTCTTTCCCTCCTGCTTGCAGTCACTAGCATCTCAGTCTACTAGGACATAGTCTTCCTCCTCCCCCAGCACCAGACTATCCTCTTGGGAGGACAATCCATCCAAAATCATGACCCAAAGCACCTTATCCTCTGACATTCCTCATGCAGTCATCACACGATCTGACCACAACCCTTAGCCCTGAAGTTGCCCTCACTGAGGTCATCAGCCACGCCCTTGCCTTCATTCACTCGACAAATATTTGTTGAACTCCCATTGTACGGGAAACTGCATTAGATGCTAGGAGGCAGTGTAAACAAAGATCAGAACCTGCTCTCATAGACAGTGAGTCTGATGGGGGAGATAGATATCAACTATATTATCACATGAGTAAATTTTAAATGGCAACTGAGAAAAGTGATCTGGAGAGGTACATGATGCTACAGAGGAGTAGAATGAGATAATTTTTCTGAATCAGGAAGGTCAGGGAAGGCTTCCCTAAGATGTGATGACTGCACTGAAACATCAAGAACGAGTAGAAATGAATCCAGCCAAGATGAAAGGGAAAGCATTTCAAACATAGGGAACCCTATCTGCGAAGGCCCTGTACCAGGTTCATTGATGGGTCTAGAAGAGAGCCAGTGTGGAGGAGAAAGTTGAGGAATATGGATGGAGGTGTAGTTAGAAACATGCCAGAGCTACATGGCACACAAAGGATTTTTGCTTTATTCCCAAGAATCATGGGAAGGCAGAGAGAATGTTAAGCAGGAAAGTGAAGTAGTCTCGCTTACATTTTCAAAACATTACTTTAACTGTAGCATGGGGAGCAGGCTGGAGGAGCCTACATGGAAAATGGAGGAACCAACTAGGAAGAGATTGTAGTTGTTGACACAAGAGATAATGGTGGCTAGACTTGGGGCGATTACAATGGATATGGAGAGGCAGATGTATTTGAACTCTATTTTATAAAACCGTCAGAGCTTGGTGCTGGCTTAGATATGGCATAAAGGGAGAATTCAAGGATAATGCTTGGATTTCTAACTGTACAATTTTGTGGATGTGGATAAAAAACATGCAAAGGAGAAGCTGGAGCAGTATGAGGAAGACCCAGAGAGTACTGTGTTGGAAGCAAAGGAGTTTCAAGAAGGAGTGTGTGCGAGTCAAGCATCAGAAGAAAGGTTTTTGAATGTACTTACCATATAAAAATGATAGAGGTTGGTGAGCACACAATTAGCATGTGTGAGACCCTGGGTCCAATTCCCAGCACTGGAAAAAATGATAAAAGTTTTAGGTGAATGGTATGTTAATTACCCTGAGTTAAATATTAACCAATATATACATAAATCAAAACAACTAAAATAACTAAAGATAAGCATCTGTTTTATTCGGCTTTTGTACTGCTGTGTCCAAATGACCTGAAGAAAAAAATTAAGGGGGAAAAGTTTATTTCAGCTCACAGCTTCAGAAGTCTGGTCCCAGGTCAGCCTACTCCACAGCTCTGGGCCTGAGGTGATGCAGAACATCATGATGTAAGAGTGAGGTGGAGGAAATCTCAGGACATGGCAACCAGGAAGCACAGAGAGAGAGCTCCACAACCAAGGACAAAATAAAAATCTCAAAGCATGCCCCCTGTGACCTACCTCCTCCAGTCACTCCTCAACTGCCTATAGTTACCACCCAATTAATCCATATCAGTGGATTAACCCACTCATTAAGTTACAACTCTCACAATACAACCATTCTCTCTGAACAATCCTGTATTGACTCACACATGAGGTTTTGGGGGATGCCTCACATCTAAACCATAACATTTTGCCCCTGGCTCCCAAAAATCATGCCCATCTTGCAATGCAAAATACATTTAGTCCATCTCCAAGAGTCTCCATAGTCTTAACAGTTCCAGCATTTACAGAAGTCCAAGTCCAAAATCTCATCTGAGATGCAAGGCAAACTCTAAGTTGTGAGAGTGAAAATCAAAACAAGTTATATATATATAATATAATATATATATATAATATATATAAACTATATATATAATATATATAAACAAGTTATATATATATATATAATATAATAATATAAATATAAACTTTTCCATTCCACAAGGGAAAAATAAGGGCACAGAAAGAAGGGATGGGACCAAAGTCAGAATGAAATTCAGCTGGCAAACAAGTCCTGTTTCTCCACATCCAGCAACTGAAGCACATGGCATGGTGATGTTCTCTTCAAAGGGCTTATGTAGCTCCATCGCTATGGCCTTACTGGTTGCAGCCCATGTTGCCTCTCTCGGCTTGTTTCTACACAATTCCATCAGCTTTCCTTGGTAGTACAGTTTCACAACACCGGGAACCTCTTAATCTTAAGGGTCTCTACTATAGCTTCAGCTTCCTTCTTACTCTTTCATGCCCGTCCTTTTCAGGTCTTCCTTCAGGAATTCCAAACCCACTACACGTTGCCTGGCCTCCCAGGGCTTCCTTTGAAATCTGAGTGGAAGCCTCCATGACCCTCTAACTCCAGCATCCTGCATGCCTGTGGGACCAGCACCACGTGGTTGACACCAAGGTCTGCCACCGTCTTGAGCAGCAGTTAAGCCTCCAGGAACCCTGGCTGCAGCACCCTCTGAGTGCCTGGGTAGCTGGGTATGGTGAAACAATTTCCTAGGCCACCCTGTGCAAGCAGGATGTCACACTGGTCTCTTCTCAAGACAATTTTTTCTTTTACAGCTTTGAGCCTGAGATGGGTAAGTTCTTGCCAAATTATAAGATATCTTCAAACCAACTTTTATATTGGTTCTTGATATAGTACTTAGTGTTTATTTAGTAACTATAATCCCTTTAACAACCATATTTTCCTTAGACCCAGTTTTACTTGTAGATTTCTGACCAAACTGCAAGTTTTTCAAATCTTTCTGCTCTGCTTTCCACTCTTGATTATCACCATAACCTTGGCTAAAATCCACCATCAATATCCATGCCACTGCCTGAATGTTGTGCTGCCAAAATTGCTAAGGGATTTGGTGACAGAAAGAGCCTTGATATCCTTAGCATGAACTGTTTTGATGACATAGATAGAGAAGGAAATCAGATTGGAATGAATTGAGAAGTGGATGAGTGGTAAGGAAAAGCAGACAACAATGCAGATAAGATTTTCGGCAATTCTGACCGCAAAAGAATGAGTTTTATACATAAATATTAATGAGGTTTGTATGGAGGAAAGCATAAGGAAAGGTATGGGTCCCAGTGTGGAGGCTGGGATGAGGGAGTTGAGGGTGAAGCACTAGATTTCAGAAAAGTAGGCAAAGAAGTACACTATGTAAAAAAAAAGTGTTTGCAATAGATGTGATGCCCAGTTAACTGTGTTCAGAATTACAAGGTTTTAAATTCATGTGTTCATCCAAGAAATAATTATTAAGTGCCTAGTTCATTCTAGGTTGTTATAAGAACTAAGGATACGTCAGAGAACACAACAAGCAAAATTCTTTATCCTATGGAATTGACTTTCTGGTGGGAGGAGAAAGGAGTAAATAAGTAAATGCTAGAGGATGACAGATGATGGTAAGTGCTATGGAGAAACTGAGAAGGGGAACAGGAACACAGGTGCAAAGGGGTTTCAGTTTTAAATTGGGGATGTCAGAGGAGCACTCTCTAAGAAGGTAACATTTGAGCGAAGACTGGCAGATAAGTAGATGAAGAGCATTCCAGACAGAGGGATCAGTTAATGACACTGCACTGAAGCATGGTGTGCTGCCTCATTAGAGGACCAGCAAAGAATGCAGTATGACTAGAGAGCAGTGAGTAAAGAGGGCAGCAGAGGGAAATAATGTGAGAGAGCGGATCATGAGCCATATTAAGCAAGCTATTGTAAAGACTTCAATGACATTACTGGAAGGCTTTGCATGATCTGCCTTATGTTCTGGAAAGACCCCTCTGGCTGCTGGACTAACAACAGACTGTGTATAAGGGATGCAAGAGTACAAACAATAAAACCACTTAAGATGCTATTAGAATAAACAAGGCAAGGATCTGTGGTTGCTGCAACCAAGATGGTGGGCATATGGTTTAACATTCTGGAGATGTTCCTCAAGGAAAGCCAACAGAATGTGTCGTATTAGTCAATGGACTGAGAAGTAAATGATTGGTTGTGGGGAGTGAAGAAGGAATCAAAGAAGACTCCAAGGTTCAGGGCTTGATCAAATGGAAAGATGGAAACATAACACATTTGGAATAAATACCCCAAGAGTTCAGTATGCATGCATTCCTACCAGGCAATCTCATCATGAAGTGGAAGAGATAACTGCAGACACAAGTCTGGAATTCAGGGAGAGTTTTGAGCTGGAGGTAGATATTTGGGACATTAGCAGCACTGGATGATATTTAAAGTCATAAGACTGGGTGGAATCACAGAATGTAGTCAGGAAAGAGTGAGAGGACTGGTCACTGGAACCTCCCAATATTGAGAAACCAAGGCATGACCACAAGCACGTGACTGACATCGTTTGAGATTTTGCTCTGTCATTTCCCAGCTCTGTGATCCCAATCTAGTTGCTTGATTTCTGTAAGCCTCAATTCTCTCATCTTATAAAATAAGGATATTATTAAATACCTAGTTCACAGTATTATTGGGATAATTAATAATAGTGCCAAAAACTTCATGGTACTTACTCCCCACCAAGACGTGTTCTAAGCATGTTGTGGATATCAGAATATGTGATCCTTAAGACAACTCCATGATGTTGGTACATTCTAGCAAGTTGAACACCAAAGTGTGGAGCATGTGCACAGTTCACACAAGGGTACTCAACTAGTAGGAAGCAGAGTTGGGATTTAAACCCAGGTATTTTGACTGCAGAGTCGGCACAGGTAACCCAATTCTTTACTACCTCCACATGAGAACGTACATGAAGCATGCTCAGCACAATGCCTGGCACATATAGAGTGTAACAGATGTCACAGTGAGGAGCAAATGGCACATTTACTGAATGTGACCCTCTGAGGGTGAAATCAGAGACTTAATACACATCTTAAGTGATTCTGGGGCTCCCCAATGTGGCTGAGATAATTTGGGGTGTTGAATAGCTGCAGGGGCTGATGAAATTATAGCCTTGATGTCTCAGATATGTGGCACAACTGGGAGGTGAGTATCCTGAGTGTAAGTTTTCTGACATCCTGGAAGAATGGGATCATGGCATTAGCAACTAGGTTCAGTTTTAGAAATGAAAAACTAAATATTTCTTGTGTCAGTGTTTGTGGACTGAAATATATACCCATATATGAGTAGAGAACTTCTGCCCTAGCAAATAGGGCACTAACATTATGAAGAGCAAGAAAGGACAGTCAGAGAGGTAGAAGAACCAGGAAAGCAAGCATGTATTGGAAATCAAGGACTAGAAGGAAGAAGCTCCATATCACAAATAAGTCGAGTAAGGTACAGACTGAACAGGGATCACTGAATTCAGCACAGGGAGGTCACTGAAGAGCATGGAGCACAGTCTGGGAGGTCATAGGTGCTGAAGAGGTACAGATAGGGAGTTGATGTAATCTCTCTGAAGAGATCTGAGTGAAAAGGCAAGAATCTAAGTTAGGCAGCTAATCTGTACAGGGCTCTAGACTGGAAGAGAACCAGAATGTCACCTTTGCAGGGCAAATGCCCTGGGAGGGTGACTTCCCTTAGGGCACTAGCTCCTAGGAGCAAGCGAGACACTATTAGTTCCCTTTTCCTCTTGCGGGCAAGAGTTCTAGAATGCCAACCAGGATGGCAGAGTCTTCTGTCCCTGATGTAGATCCAAGATCAAGGGAAACAACCCCAGATGGGCTCCTCTAAAATGTAGGAATCGAGTTCCCTGCTCTTGGGAACTAGATCCTGTTGCCTTTATGATCCCACTCTGTGCTACTTTGCTGCCAGGGACCTATTGATGCCCTTCTCCTGGCATGAATTCCTGTGTTACCAGTGCCCTGGATCTTCTTGTTTCCCCACATCTAAATGACAATCATCTCTGTCATTACCTGACCCCTAGTTTAAATCAGATGGTGCAAATTTTATAAGTGGCAGACAGAAAGTGGAGGTAGTCAGTTCTCATTTTGTTTCCATGTTTTCCCAAAAGAGTAGGGGTCTTCCAAAAACTAGACTGGTTCTCAATTAGCAGAGGTACCATGTCCCCAGGGAGCATTTGGAAAAGAACATGGAGAATTTGAGGTTGACACAATTAATAGGGTTGAGGAGAATGCTGCTGGCATTTAGAGGGTAAAGGCAAGACATGCTACCAGTCTCCCAAAGACATTTTGTTGAGAAACAGTCTCACAAGCTTAGTAGGAAAGGAGTTACATCTGAGAGAGGGTGGGTGGCCAGTGAGGGTCCTCAGGGTAGATGCAGCTGCAGGATCTGTGGTGACTGTGGGGGATTATACTGCAAGTTTTGAAAGACAGGTTAAACTGCTGTGCCATGGGGGCTAAGATGGATGGAGAAGCAACAGGCCAGGGTCCGGGGGGGTTCATGGACCAGTAAGAGGAGCAGTGGGGCAGTGGGAATAGCTTGGACAGAGAAGATGTGTGTGCCACATGAGGGCCTGAGAGGCTGGAGGCCAATGAGAAGCTGGGGAGAGAGGTAGCAAGCAGGGCCTGCACTATTAGTGGCTTTGTAGGTCACAGTAAGGATTTTGCAGTCTATCCTGACAGCCATGGAACCCACCAGGGGTGAAAGGAGAGTGTGGTGTCAGATCTGGTTGCAGTAAGTGTGTATTGGCTATGGGACATCTACGTGGATATGCCCACCTAGCAGTGGAGCGCGTGATCCAGGAGCTCAGAGGAAAGATGAGAGCTAGAGGCAGAGGCACTGGTTCAATCTGCAGAAGATGAGAATTTCTGAGTAACCAGGCCCAGCACTCAGCAATGTGCCTGGCACAGAAGAAGCATTTAGGATTGTGGAATGAGGGGAGTAATGCCTTGATGCTTCCTGCAATAAACAGCACAGGCAGCAGTCCCTCGGATAATGGTTAGTGGAAGAGCACTCCTAGGGTGTACTGGGTCCCTGTCTATATAAACTATTTGAGTCACCAAAATTGGGGGATCTGAGCCAGTCTGGCCACCCAATCTCTCCCATTCCTTCTAAATAAATAACTCGCTGGCCAGAGTAAGCAATCTGCTTTCCAGAAGCTCTCTCCCACCCAACCAAGGCTTGGCCATGGGCCCTGAGATAATTCCCACAGGTGGGAGTCCCAATCCATCAACCCCATGGGAGAGCGGGGAGGGGTCCAAGACAGCCCAGAGGACCAAGAACAACCCCAAAACCTAGGCAGGTTGTGATCTGGCCTTGGGGCTCCCTCCTGGCTGAACCAGAGGTCCCAGGAACTGGTGGGGAGTTTCCCTCAAGGAAGGCATGGCAAAGCACAGGTCCCTGAAACTTTGGGCCGACTTGCTCTGGTTCAAGGGCAATACTGATCACCTCAACGACCTGCAAGGTGGCTGTTATTGCCCCCACCTAGCTAAAATTCAGAAAGGGCAAGTCGATTTTGGACTCTTTGGAGAAGATGTCCAGTAGATGGGCACAATAGGAAAGCGGACTAGGCACCGGGAGGGTTGAGCGGCACAGCAGCGGCGCTCTGAGCGCCTGCGTTCCAGCGCCCCGCCCACACCAACGCGGCAGCAGAAGCGCAGCGCGGTGCTCGGGATGGCCGCAGGGGGGCGCGCGCGCACAGGGGCCTCCCTGGCGGCTGCCGGCCCTGGCGCTCCACTCCGCCGCGCGGCCCCCGCTGCATTTGTATTCCGAGGGAGCCTGCGGTGAATTATTAAAGCCCCGACTCACAGCGGGCTCTCCAGCGTCGGCGCATCTCGCCCTCTGCGGAGCTGGCTCAACGCACCCGGAGAAGCTAGCCTCTGCCTAAGCCGCAGTCCCTCGCGTCCCAGCTGGAAAGCCTCAGAGGTCACTAGGGTCCGCCCCCTAATTCAGAGATTGCACCAGGAGGGTACAGGGCCCCTCCCCAAGGTCCGTGGTAGCGCAGTCAGAACTAGAAGCGCAACCTCCTGAGTAGAGACCCTATGTAACTGTACAGTGGGCTCAAGGTCCCCACCGCATAGGTCCCCAATCTGTCCCCTTCCCTGGAGTTTACCGCAACTCTCATCCCCAGGCCCCAAAGTACACTGTTTCCACGTCCTCCAGCCCAGATGTACCTGCAGAGTCCTTTCCTGAGTTCCTCCATGGCAAGTCCAGGGGGCGGGGGGAGAAAAGAGGCTGCAGTCTCCGCGGATTTCTTTCAGGGTACACCATGAAAGGCTAGTGGAGACATTTAATGAGGGCCATGTGTGTCCTGAAATTTTTCAAAGACTGCCATCAGTAGCAGGCAGGGGCCTAAGGGGAAACTGAGGAAGGAAAAGCAGTCAAACCTCCCTCTAGGCTACCTGCCAGGCAAGGGATCCGACCCCCACCAGGCACCCAGGTCCTTGGACCCAGAACACTGAAGAGTTTTGCATGTTCAGTTTCAGTCTGTCTCCCTAAGGAGAACCTGAATCCAGCTCTTGCCTTGGCTCTTTCTCCTAGAGTACCATATACATGGCCAGTTCCAGGGGAGTTGGAAGCAAAACCCAGCTCCCATACAAGCAAAAACATTTGTCTGTTTCCAGACTTAAAATCCACCCTGCTAAATTTCTACCATTATCCTAGAGGAGATTTCTCAATTCAGCAGTTCAGCCCAGCAAATGGGACAAGTTGCCATCGTTTCTCACCCAAATGACTACATTAGCCAGCTTCCACCGTCGCTGCTTTACAGTCTATGCCAGAGAGATTGCCTTCAGCACAAGCGAGAGCCCACCCCTCGTCAACACAAAACCCTGCGGTGGCTCCCATCTCACACAGAGTAAAAGTCCAGGGCCTCACCATGACCTGCAAGCACCTAGATGTCATCTGACCTCATCAGCTCTTCCCCTTGCTCTTTCTGAATCAGCCACACAGGGCTCTTTGCTGTTCTGCAAACCTGCCAGGCATATGCCCTCCTTGGGGCCTTGGTTCCAGCTGTCTCCCCTGCAGGCATGCACCTTCCTTAGGTATCAGCTTCATCCTTCAAGTCTGCTCAAATGTCACTTCTCACCAAGGCCTTCCCCAGCTACTTCATTTAACACTTGTGACTGCCCCCATACCTTTGTTCTTTTTTTTTTTAATATCACCTGCTAACACACATTTTATTTCCTTATTTATGATGTCTTCTCTCTCTCTCTCTCTCTCTCTCTCTCTCTCTCTCTCTCTCTCTCTCTCTGTTTCTCTGCTTTCCCATAAACCTCAGGAGGGCAGTGATGTTTGTTTGCTTCACTGGTATAGCCCAAGCGTCTAAGCCAGTGTCAAGTGAATGTGCATGAACGGTTCTTAGGAGCCCTGAGGGGGTTGTATATACTTATAATTCCCTTCCCTGTGGCTCTGGATGGGGCATAAGAGAATCAGAACTGGTTGAGAGAACATACTCCCAAGGGGCTCAGAGCCAGACCCATAAATGCTTTGAATCACAAATAGCCTCTAACCCTTGCCAGAAAAAATAAAAATTTATGGGGAGGGGGTAATGTTGATGGGAGACTCCAAAAACAATTCAGTGTTCAAAAGCATGTATTTTAGTCAGAAGGTGTTCCTAAAAATTCACCCCTTTCATGAGACTAATTTTGGTGAAAATGGACTCTAAAGTTTAAAAAAGAAAAGAAAAGCATTTGGGAAGGACAATCCCAAATTCCTTAGGATGGCCTGAACTGAAAACATAATGATTGTTTTACTAAAAGAACCTGTAGCCAGTCTGACACGTCATCTGTTTTTTTTCCTATTAAGTACTCCAGTCCCACATGAACTACACAGTGTCATTGCATTAGCAATCCATTACTACTCAAATTTCTCTCGGGTTAAGGGAGAGAGATCTGATAAATATGCATATGGAGGCTCCATAATCCAACAGCTTGAAACTCATCCCATGAACATCTGTGTGTCTGCCCCCACAGCCTCCACTCCCTCTCCCACCAGGGCAGCCTTTGCCACCTCAGCCCCAGATGGGACTCTTTTTTCTGCCCCTCCTTCTCTCTGACCAGGAGATGCTAAATTGTGACAGCTCAAGAAGCCTGTATCATCCAGTTATGTATGGGAAACGTACAGTAGCAGGACAACTTCATCCTGAATAATGTCCAAAGGACAATTTCTAGAGCAATTGATCAACCCATGTGTAATACTTCATCGGGAGCAGATGTGCTCCTTGTTTTTCTCATTACTATGATTTACAGTCTTCTAAGCTTATTAAAGACAGAGGCTTGAGTCCACTTTGGTGCATGTCCTAAGGAGGAGATAGGATGGAGAGAGGAAGGGAGAGATGGAGGAAGGGAGAGATGAAGGGAGGGCCTGCCAAGAGGCTGAGATTTCCACTCTACACTGGGGTGTAGATTCAGCTGCTGCCACCCACGGCTGCCCTCACCCGCAAGGGCACCACATTGACTGTGCCCGGACTGGCAGCTTGATCCACTTTGTGGAGCGCACTCCACCAGCCCTCCTTCCACAAACCGCCCCCACACACACAGCACATGTGTGAAGGTATCTGCTTTACTAAATCAAATATAGCCTCATTCTCTATATGACCAACCGCCAAATGAGCACAGAAGGATGACATTGCTCTCCTCGGCTTCACTCAGGGTCCAGGGATCTATTTCCTGGAGTTTAATAGATTTGTGTGTTTTGGAATTTTCTTTCACAGTCATATGAATTATAGATTGCCTTCCTCAGGGCTTGTTGTCACACCGCAGTCACACATAGGCTCACTCAAAGACACGGACACACTCCCACAGACACATCTGTGCATTTACTCCCAAGCCATCACTCACACACACACACGCTCAGATCTACATATGCACAATCACAAACATGCTCACTCACCAACACTCTCATGTTTGAACATCCACATTCACAAGTGGCACACCTCAGGATGGGGAATCTCTAAGGCAGCACTATTTTCTGCCCACAGTTTCCTGTGTACTGCTCCACAGGATGGGGAAATAAGGATGGAGGGAGTTGAAGAAAGTCAGAAGGACATCCAAGGTGACACATCCCAATCTTTTTTGCTTATAACTTCTTTCATGCCAATAACAACATAATAATATACACTCTTCCAAACTGTTAGAAATTTTAAATTTTTTTGTTATTTTACATGGCATATAATAAATAATTTAAGTCCAAAATACCTTATGTGGTTATAAAATTCATAGAATTTTCATGTTAATCATAATCTTTAATAACATTCATAATAAATATACATTTAGACTTCTATCATTTTTTAAAAAGTGACAAATATTTATATATTATTTATGGAACATAAAGCATGATTTGTTAACTTTTAGAGTGATATGGAACATGTTTAACTTCAGAATCAAATGTATGTTAAGATGTAGATTACATTCAACCACTTGTAGTAGCCAAAACTAATTTTGTGATTTTTAGTCAACTTTCTGTTACTGTAACAAAATATCTGAGAGAATCAACTTACAGAGTTGTTTATTTGGGTTCACAGTTTCAAAGTTTTCTGTTCATGATCAACTGGCCCCCTTGCTTTTGAGCCTATGGGAAGGCAGCACATTATGGTGGGAGTGCATGGCAGAACAAAGCTATTTGTCTCATGGCTGTAAAGCAAAAGAAAGAGGATGACACTAGGGTGCCACAATCCTCTTCAAGGGCACACCAAGGACCTGAGCTCCCACCAGGTCCCACATGTTAAATTTCCTACCACCTTCACGCAGTGCCACCCTGGCAACTAGTCTTTAAATACATGGACCTTTGGGAGACCTTGCAGATCCAAATTATAGAAGTAACCTAATTTGGGGTTCTCGTACTTGAACCTTAAAAATCACTATAAAGAAATGAAAGCTGAGGGGGCTGGGGCTGGGGCTCAGTGGTAGAGTGCTTGCCTCACATGCGTGGGGCACTGGGTTCCATCCTCAGCATGGCATACATAAATAATTTTAAAAAGGGTATTGTGTCCATCTATAACTAAAAATAAATTAAAAATAAAAAAGAAATGAAAGCTGAATGTAGTCACACATTCCTGTAGTCATAACTAATCAGGAAGCTCAGACAGGAGGATCACTTGAGCCCAGGAGTTCAAGACCAGCCTGGGCGACATTTAAGAAATGAAATAATGTTAAGATACAGATATGCTAATTATCCCAAGTTGATTACAACCCAAGGTATACATGAATCAAAACACAACATTGTACCTTGTAAATATGTATAAATATTATGTACCAATCCAAATTTTTTTTAAAAATTTTATTGTTCTTCTTAGATATACATGACAGTAGAGTGTATTTTGACAAAAACTTTTTAAATTGAAAATCATGTAGTTATTATTTGTAATTTATTGTTCTTGTGTCTAAGTGATTAGCTAAGTGACAGCATTTCAGGCTGATAGTTGTCAGCACTTTCCTCCCAAAAATAATTACTAGTCTCTACTTCATATAAATGAAAGATCATGTTTTCTCTTCTTCACATTGTTTTAAGAAGTAATAGCCAGGCCCTGTGGCTCATGCCTGTACTCCCAGCAGTTCAGGAGGCTAAGGCAGGAGGATCACAAGTTCAAAGCCAACTTCAGTAACAGTGAGGTGCTAAGCAACTCAGCAAGACCCTGTCTCTAAGTAAAAGACAAAAAGGGCTGGGGATGTGGCTCAGTAGTCAAGTGCCCCTGAGTTCAATCCCTGGTACAAAAAAAAAAAAAAAAAGAAAGAAAGAAAGAAAGAAAGAAAGAAAGAAAGAAAGAAAGAAAGAAAGAAAGAAAGAAAGAAAGAATAGACCACACCATGTACAATAACAAGAATGGGAAGTTATACTCCATATATGTATAATATGTCAAAATACATTCTACTGTCATGTATAACTAAAAAGAAAAATTAAAAAAGAAGTAATAGAAATTTCTTAGTGAGTTTTATAGGAATTTTATGAGGTGAACAAAATTTACATCTGGTAAAAATCATCAAGGTGAAATTGCAAAACAATTACTATTTTTATACACCTCATATTTGAATATTGGATAGTTCTTGTGCTTATGCCTTTAAATAATGGTCTTTTACAGATATACAATAAGCAATATTTTATTTATATTAAAATAAACTCAAGCCAGGTGCGATGGCACACACCTGTAATCCCAGGGGCTCAGGAGGCTGAGGCAGGAGGATCTCGAATTCAATGACAGCCTCAGCAACTTAGCGAGGCCCTAAGCAACTCAGTGAGACCCTACTTCTAAATAAAATACAAAAGAGGACTGGGAACGTAGTTCAATGATTGAGTGCCCCTGAGTTCAATCCCTGGCACCACACCCCCTCAAAAAAAAGAAGAAATCAATTTACAATGGCATAATGACTCAAAATGAATATGGAGTAGAGTATTATACAGCTGAATTTAAGCTGATATTAATTATATCTATATTAAACCCCACAGGTACTCACTCAATACTCATTGAGATGCTTTCAAACTAGTCTGGTTTTAAAGGGGAAGATAGTTACATAATTTTAATGACATTAATATTGAACTGAAATTGAACTAGGAGTTATCATCTTCAATTCTAGAAATCCATGGAACATCATTCCATACACTCAACAGGGAAATGTTGACTGAGGCCGAACATTCATTTCATAGGTGAGTATGTGGAAGTCCAGGGTTACAGGCGAGGCATGGAGGACCATGGCTGAAAAGCAGGATAGCAGAGCAGGAGGATTTGAAAAACTGCATTTGGGTCCTGGATCTCCTACTAATACATGACCCTGGAGAGATTACTTCTCTAGGTCTCTGTTTTCTGAGAAACAAAATAGGAATAATAACAAACACTCTCCTACTTATCTTAAAATATTTTAATAATTTTAACCCAAATGTGTCAGGCCTCCAGTCTTTCTGAGGAGTTTTACTGAAGTCCAGAGCTGACAAGGGGGAACGCAAACACATGAGTAAGTATAAAAGACGTTCTGAGAACAGAAGTTTGGGGTCTTTGGTTAACTGCTGTATGCCACCCTGCTGTAGGACCTACTTGTTCAATGAAATGCAGGTGATCCTACCTCAAACACCAGGCAGGAGACAAAGAAGCGCCCACCTTATTTCCAAATGAAAACAATTTTATTGTGTTCTTTAAAATGTATGATCATGATAAACCTTCAGAAAATAGGACAAGGTATTCAGAAGAAATCTAAAAATCACATGTAATCTGATTATCCAGAGAAAATTACTGTGAATATTTTGGTATATTTCTCTCCAGTCTCTCCAGCTAGATAGAAGATAGATAGATAAATGAATGCATGGATACATATAAGTAAATAAATAAACATCATATATAATATATAATGGAATTCATGCTGAATAAGCCATTTTTTAAGATCAGTCTGTAATAAATATCCTTGTAACTAAATCTTTGCCAACATCCTGAATTATTCCCTGAGGATAAATTACCAGAAGCAGAATTGCTGGGTCAAGGCAAATGAGCAGTCACAGGGCTTAAGCTGAGTAGACAATTGCCTTCCAGAAAGACTAAACAGAAAAGTTGTCACTCCCCTGTGCTGAAAGACAATACCTGCCATTTATACCCTCATTAATGGTGGCTGTTCTACCTTTCTACAAATATTTGCAGTTTGATAGGCATAATTACTTTTGTTTGCATTTCTCTGTTTATTAATGAGAATGAGCTGTGCTTCTTCAAGTCTGTGGGTCATTTGGAGTTCACCACTCCGATGTTCATTCTTATTGTAGGGTGCATTTGAGCCAGACCCTCGTCCTGTGTCACCCCAGGCTTTGAGCCCTAGCTGTCTCCCTGCCTCCCTACTAATGCAATAACTTTGGGAAAGGGGTTAATGGTACCCAGTCATGATTTCATTGGCTACAGACAGAGGATAATGCTGCCATCATAGGATCAGCATGAAGATTAATTGAACAGTATGTGTGAGGATGAGGAACTTAGCACAGTGTCTGAAGCTTAATAAGTCCCAGTTAAAGTACAAAAAGAAAAAGAAAATAAGTCATTACATACTCTTAAGATAAAGGACTTCATGTTCTGTTCTGGGTTGAATAACATTGTCTCTAGGTTTTCACAACCAGCTATGATTTGGGTTATTCATTTGAAATGGGTTTTTAAAATCGGGAAATTAATCAAAATTCTTTACTAGGAATGTTTGTTCAATTTTACCAAATATCTCATTGGCATCTATTGTAATTACCATGCTCTCAGTCACCTTTAAACTACCGGTTGATATGACTTATAACAGTGAATTCCCTAATGGTGAATCACCCTTGCGATTGTGTATTCCCTCACTCATAAAATATTTATGAGGCATCTGCTATGTGCCAGGCACTGTTCTTGGCCCTGGTGATGCAACAACAAACAAGACAGACCAAGTCCCTGCTTTCGTGGAACTCATATTGTGGTGGGGGAGAGAAGCAATAACAAGAATTGAATCCAGAACTCCCATGCCAAAGATAGGGATAGACTTGGCGTGTTTGGGCAATGGCAAAATGACTTGTGTGCCTGGAATGCCTTTAGAGTGTTTTAAGTGGGGGAGCGACAATCTGATTTATGCATGAAAAAGATCACTACAGCTGCTGAGTGGAAAATAGGTTGGAGAAGGGCCAGAGAGGAAGCAGAAAGACCATTTAGGAGGCTGTTGCATACTTCCCAGTGAGAAGTGATGGAGGGCCTTGGCTCAGACCACAAAACTAGCAGTGGAGGTGGGTGGTAGATGTATTTGCTTACATGTTGAAGGTAAGGGCCCACATTATGCACCGACAGAAGGCATTAGAAGGCATAAGAGAAAAGAGAAGTCACCAGCAGTACCTTGTAGTAGCCATAGACATGAACGAGGAGGGTGCAGGAAGAGCAGATTTTGGAGGGAAGATGAGGAGTTTGGTTTGGGATGGGTTTAAGCCTGAGGTGCCTGTTAGATACCCAAGAGGAGGTAAGTGAGCATTTCATACATACATCTGGAATAATCCCTATTAGGTGTGTTTTATCATCATTTTAATATTTTGATGAATCCATTTGCTACCATTTTATTTAGGAACTTTTACTTGATAGGTATGCACTTTTTTCCTTTTCCCTTGAACTGTCATTTCCAGGCTTTTAAACTCAAATTACATTAAAGATTCCCATCTGAATGGCCCAAATTAGAGCCCAGAATGTTCATTTCAAAAGTGCTCCATGGAGCCAAATGTGGTGGTGCATGCCTGTCATCCCAGATACTCCAGAGGCTGAGGCAGGAGGATTGCAAGTTTGAGGCCAGCCTGGGCAACTTAGCAAGATGCTATCTCAAAATAAAGTACAAAAGGGCTGGGGATGGAGCTCAGTGGTAGAGTGTTTGCCTAGAATGTACAAGGCTCCAGTTCAATCCCCAGTACCTAAAAAAAAAGCAATTTACAAGCACTCCATGGGACTGATGCAGGTCCAGAGGGACCAATATTTGGAAAATAGTATGCTTTAGTGTTTTCAATTTCTCTCAATATTATCCATTCGTCAAACTCTGTATTTATAGATGAGCAATTTTGACCATTTGCATTTTCCTATAAAACTATCCATGATATCCCAAATTTTCAAAATTTGCCATCAAATTTACCTCCATATCTGGGCTAGAGATACCCTTTGGTATTTTGAGTCAAGTGTATCTGTATGAATTTCCTCTTTTCCTGATATTATTTGCCAGAGTTTAGCCAATTTTATTTTATTTTTTCAAAGAAGCAACTCTTCAATTTATTTTCAACTGTCTTCCACTTCAGTAATTTCTTATTTTGCCTATATTAATTACTCCCCTTTATTTTCTTTAGATTTTTCACTGTGGTTCATGTTATTGCTGTTTCACTCTTGCTTCTTGAATTCAGTGCACAATCTTTTCTTTTTATTCTTTCTCCTTTATTTATAAACCCAATTGGCCTCTGGGAAAGATGCCAGCACAAGTGTGCTTGACAGAAATCTTCTACCACTGAAATGAACAAAAAGACCCAAAGAGGAAAGAAAACTTCTACTCTGGTGAATACATATGCTGGGCATAGTACAATTCGTAGTAAAGGAAGAGAGGATTCTAGGAGCCACCAGAAGACCCTCCAGCTCCTGAGCATGGGGCAATGACAGCAATTCCAATTTGTCTCAATATTTTCTGTGGCTTAGAGGGACAGGGTACAAAAAGTGCTTTAGAAAGAATAAGAAACAATCCTCTTTTCCCGCACTGTCACTCACTGGAGTTACAGTCAAATTATGGTAGCCAAGAGTGAGTTTTTTTCCTGTTAAAACCAGCTTGAAATGATGAAAAAATTAAGGGAGTTTGGGCTTTGCCACCTAAACTGGGGCCAGAGAAGGGCAGAATTACATACAACACAAAGTACCTGTAATAATAAACAAAGAAACAGGCAATAGGCAATCACTGAATATACAGGGAGACTCAGTAGCAAACCCCTCCCCAAAGAAAAAGCAAAATCATTCTGTGAAATGAGTTCAAACAAGTGACACAGAGCCAATCTAGCAAATAGGAAATAACTTTCTAAAATCTAACTGGTAAGCTCTGTAATATTCGAGAGGATATGCACATATTCTCCTTCGGAGCACTGTGAAAATGAAAAAAATATATTAGAGAACAAAAACAGGGTCTTAGAAATATTCAACATGATTGACAAAATAAAAATACAAATTATGTACTGACTAGCAATTGAATGGTGCTGAAACCAAATTTATTAATTAATAGAATACTCCAAGGAATGAGCCCAGAGTGCTAAGCAAAATGACAAGGAGATGGGAATTGGAGACAAGATAAAAGATTTGAGTGTCATTTGATATTTGTAGAAAAAGCCCACTGAGTGCTGATCAGGAAAAAAAAAAAAAAAAAAAAAAAACCTCACACTTAAACATACTTTGGGGAAATTCCTGCATCCCAAGGGTAAAGAGATAGTCTATGCTGCTTCCAAAAGGATAAAACTAGTCACAAGGAAAAGAAAATCAGATCAGAGTTCAACTTTCCATCCATGATATTAAATGCTAAAAACAATGAAACAATCTGCACATACTTCCAAGGGAAAATGTCATAGTTTAGATAAGATGTGTCCCTGACATGTGTGAGAAAATGCAAGAAGGTTTAGAGGTAAAATGATTGGGTTAGGAGAGCCTTAACCTAATCAGTGCATTAATTCCTTGATAGGGATTAACTGGGTGGTAACTGTAAGCAGGTAGGGTGTGGCAGAGGAGGTGGGCCTTGGGGTGTGCCTTTGGGGTTTATATTTTGTCAGTGGTGAGGAGGGAGCTCTCTGTTTCTCTCTCTTTCCTTCCTGGTACCATGTTCTGAGCTGCCTTCCTCTGCCAGTCTTCTGCCATGATGTTCTGCTTCACTTCAGGTTCCAAAGAATGGAGCTGACCATCTATGAACTGAGACCTCCGAAACTCTGAGTCCCCAAATAAACTTATCTTCCTCTAAAATTGTCCTTGTCAGGATTTTTGGTCACAGCAGTGAAAAAACTGACTAAAACAGAAAACAATTGCATGCTAAATTTTGTATCTTCTCAAACCAACTTTATGAATGAAAAATACAGCCATTTTTGGATGTTAAAGAAGCCAAAAAATTCCTGACCTGGGCATCTTTGGCTTACTGCCTATCCCTTCCCAGATTCACTCCTTACCTGCTACCTGCCCACTGCCTCAGAAGTCACTTATATGGCCAGGCATGGTGGTACAAGCCTATAATCCCAGCAGCTTGGGAGGCTGAGGCAGGAGGATGGCAAGTTCAAAACAAGCCTCAGCAACAGCAAGGCATTAAAAAACTCAGAGAGACCCTGTCTCTAAATAAAATACAAAATAGGGCTGGGGATGTGGCTCAGTGGTTCAGTGCCCCTGAGTTCAATTCCAGGTACTCCCCCCAAAAAATGAAGTCACTTATATGAACTTCATCAGTGTTGGTCCCTTAGCCTCTATTTCCCATTTGGGTTTTAGTCAATGAGATGTCCCAGCAGAAGATTGGAGGAAGGACAGAGAATTGGGTCATGGTATTTACTTTCTTGGCTCCATCTCAGCAAGGGCACCTTGATATAACTGGTCTCTTAACTGAAGGTCACTGCCCCTCTTGAAATAATTGACTTATACACTCTATACAATCGTGTCCTGGGAACTGCTCCCTCTACTGATCTCTTCAGGCTTAGGTGTGTTAACAGATAAACTGCTATGAAGTCCCACATTTTTACACTATACCTTTTAAAACTAGTCTAGTTCCCACCTTTCCCTCCTGTCTTGTCCCTTATTTTTGCTATGGCACCCTGTCTAGTACAATTGTTGGCACCAGAAAAAGCCCCAGGAAACAAATACTCAAAATGGGCTCTGGGTTTGAATTGGATATGTTTTGGAGCAATGCAGGGATAGTGTTCTTCCAAAATGAAATAGCATGTGGGCAATCCATGGCATTCAAAATCATTATGACGACTCACATTATCACCATCCCATAACTGGGGTGGGGTACAAGTAGAGGGCAATGTGATCAGAGATCAAGTGATTACAGCACAGGGTTGACATGGCAAAGGCAGTGATTATGAACATTGCAGGCACTTACATCCATATTAAGGTTCTAGAAATCATAGGGAAAAGTTTAGAACTATGAACATGCTAATTACTATTATTTGGTTATTAGGCATTGTATGGGTGTATAATTTATCATACCACAATCCATAAATATGTGCAAATATTATGAGTCAATGAAATGTTTTTAAAAAGAATTTCTAGGAATACAAAAAAACAAAAAGACTATGAACATGCAATTAAGACTATAAATAGAGCAGCAGAAGGCTTCCATGGCATCTTTAAGTAGGTCCCTATCTCCTTAGGGTTAGAGCAGGGGTGACTGAAGGTCAATGAAATATTCAGTCCTTAGGTCTCTTAAGGTGTGGTAAGGGCACAGAGAGGGAAGGACTGGACTCTGAAAAGTGGAATGAAGACTCCTGAGAAGTCATGGAGAGGCATCCCCTCCCCCTGGGCCTTCATGAAAAGCCTGCCAAGGTCACACATCAGGCAGAGACTCAAAAACTAAGGCCTCACTCACCATCTCTCATTGCTTCCAGGCCCATAATAAGAGTTAGATATCAACAGAGCCCAAGGGAGCCACACAACACGTGTATGCTGGTGACAGCATAGTCCAAATTTCCCAACATGTCTTTCTCCAAAAAGAATTAAATAAAAAGAATAAATAAAACCACTGAAGCCCCGTATCTTCAGCATAACTAGAAGGCAAAGAACATTGAAATGTCAAATTATCTATAAATGGAAATAAACAAATCTCAATAAGCCATCTCTCATGCCACAGCCACAAGCCTTGATGGATTGCAAACACAGCCCAAGAAAATCTATGCAAAAGATAGAAGCTATGAGCTTGAGAATAGTGATTTCAAAAATCACAAGTAAGAGAAAATTCACTCTAAGTGTAAAAATACTGAAGAAAAGTGTCCTGATAAGTCTGAACACTGATTGCAGGAGAGAGACTTTAAAAAATACATAGGACAGGGGCTAGAGCTGTAGCTCAGTGGTAGAGCGCTTGCCTAGTACATGTGAGGCCCTGGGTTTGATCCTCAGCACCACATAAAAATTAAATAAAGGTATTATGTCCATTCTATATATAAAAAGGAACACATGGGACAAAGGAGAAACACTGAAAGGGTTCAAAGGAAGGAAAGGAGAGACCCCCTCAGAAAATACATAAAGAGAAATGAGATAAGAGGAGGAAATATAGTATCCTGCAAGTAATCAATAGACACTAGATACATACTCAAGAGAAATAAAATCATGCATAAACACAAGAATTTATTCATGAATGTTTATAACAACATTATTCATAATAACCCCAAACTGAAAGTAACCCAAATGTACTTCAATGGGTGAATGGATAAGCAAATTTACGTCAAAACATAATGGAATAGTATTCAGCCATAAAAAGGAATAAAGTATCAATATATGCCACAACATGGATGAACCTTATTTTGATAGGTAAGAGAAATCAGTCAAAAAAGGCCAAAACCTATGCCTCCGTTTTTTTAAATGTTCAGAGTCAGATCTCTGGCAAATTCAGAGATTCCTAAGGCAGATTTACAGTTGTCAAGGGTTGGGGGAGGGGGGAATGAGGAGTGATTTCATAGAAGGCAAATGTTCTGTAAATGATGGTGGTAGTGATTACACAATTCTGCAAATATACTAAAAGTGGTTTTACTTATTTTCTATTTTGTATACACTAAAAGTGTCACAAAATTATACATGCACTTTGAATGAATGCATGGTATAAGGATTATGCCCCAGTACCACTGTTATCCCCCAAGGGCACTATTTACCTATCTCTACAACCTTACTGTGCATTCCTTGAGAGCAGGGACTGCTCGCCTTGGAATACTTGTTCTTTGGAAAATTAGCTACTCAACATTGTTGAATGAAAAACTGAAGAAAAATGACATCGTAATATTAAAAAACAACTCAGAGGACATGCAACACCACCTCCCGCCCCTCACTTATTAAAGAACTCATAATTTTAAAAACACTAACTGAGAAGAATGGCATTAGTTGTCTCATAAACCACTCCAAACTACCAGCCCTATCCACAGGGTTAAGAAAAGTCTTCATTTATACAATACTATAGAAACAAAGCAGAAAAATGAGAAGTGAAATAATTTGGTCAAAACTGCCCCCAATAAATCAATGACAAAGTAGACCAAAGCTGTAATAAAATATTCTAAGTTTATATTCACAAATAAGCACTTTAGAGTTTAAACATCTTGAGTAAAAAAAATGAAATTGGAAAAAACAGAAAATGATGAAACAGGAATTGGTTATACAGGGGGAAAGTAAAGAACATAAAATCATATCATAAATAATACAATTATTTATGTTATAAATAATGTGTCCAAAGAAGATGCACATTGTAAAAAAGTAACTGAAGAAAAAAACAAGGGAAAAAATGTAATGAAAATGACAAAAATACAATTTCAAACTTCTAGTCCTACATATAATTAGCTTGGAAGTTGTCACTCCATTGCAATAAGCAAAAGGTAAGTCAATCCCAAAAACCAAAGGTTGAATGTTTTCACTAATATGAGGAAGTTTATCCACAATAAGTGGGGGTGATACAAAAAAGAATAGAAGTTCACTGGATTAGACAAAAGGGAATGAAGGGAAGGGCTTGGGATGGGAATAGGAAAGACAATAGAATGCATTGCACGTAACTTTTCTATGTTCATATATGAACACACCAGCGTGAAACTCAACATCATGTACAACCACAAGAAATTAATTTAAAAAATAACTATGGGAACGGCAGTGGGAAGGGGAAGGAGAGGTACTGGGGTCTGAATTAGGACAAGATATATTCCATGTTGTGTAATTATGTCAAAATGGATCCTACTGTCAGGTATAACTAAAAAGGACCAATAAAAAAAGAAGTAAGGGACTGGGGTTGTGGCTCAGTGGTAGAGCACTTGACTAGCATGTGTGAGGCACTGGGTTCCACCCTCAGCATCACATAAAAATAAATAAATAAAGGTATTGTGTCCATCTCCAACTAAAAAACACATTTAAAAATATTTCAAAAAAAGTAGTAAAAGTTCAAACAAACTGAAAAAATAATCAACAATTCTTTTTAGATCTATCAGAAAAGTGAGGTCATAGGGCAAACCATTTCCCTGAAATTGGAAATACAAATAGGTGGTACAGATAATCACAACATAAATGTCTTCTGGAATCAGTGCCAGGATAGGAGAACCTTGCTGCAGCTGAAATATTGCTGAAGATTT